>NC_064622.1:205245194-205558046 GCF_023898315.1 Schistocerca nitens
CAGCAACCAATATGGTAACGAGTAATAAGCTATCATCCACACGCACCACCTCAGGGGTGTAGTGAGAACCATAATTTCGGAAGCAACCGAAGAAACGATAACAGAGACCCTAACGGCAGGGGCTTCAAATCAACGAAATCGGGGTTCTCAACATTCTAATAACCAGAATGGATGGAATAACGCGTATGGCTCCAACGGCAACGCACAACAAAATTTTGGTAATCGTAATAATCAAGAAATGAGTAACTACCATAATATCACTGGTTACAGGAGCGGGAGAAATCCAGAACAGGGTCATGCCGGCGTACGTATAATATTTCTGAATCCACGATATACGTAGTTGGTGTGACGGTTGGTTGGATTAGCCTCCCACCTACGCCACAAGCAAACAGCGATCGGTCGGGCCAAGCCCCCGGGCACGACAGTGAACGGAAGCGGGGGCATAAGGCTTTTGAATAGCTATTTTGTGAAATATGATCAGTAAAATGACATGAGGCACGATCTTTATACGGATGAAGACATGAGTAATATTAAAGGAATAGAGGACGAAGTACAGGCTATTATAAATGCCAAAATTGGCGACACAGACGTACTGGTTGTGCAAGACACTGGCGCAGCAGCGAATTTAATTTCACAAAGTCCGTTTGACAATCTGCAGAACGAACAGAATTTGTCTACTTTACCAGTACAAAATTGTCACATTATAATTGCACTGGGTGATAAATCAAAGGTTGTGAGGCTGATAACTTGTTTACCTGTTAACATAAATGAGAACATATTACAATGCACATTTTTAGTTGTCAAAAAATTAACAGTTCACTATCTGTTAGTCATGAAATTTTTCAGGAAGTATCAGGTAAAGATTAATCTAGGTAGAACTAAGTACCGTTTGTATGTTGATGAAAAACCTTTTTCAGTTGATTTGTTTTAAAAAAAAAAAGGCAAATGTCCACAGTCATTTCACAAACAAGTTTAATATTCAGTTGACGTATCCTGACATTTTACACAGGGCGATTCACGAAGATATTTAAATATTTTAATGTGTTATTCTACAAGTAAACCTAAAGAAAAAAGTTGATATAAACGTAGGTCCGCAAATGTTTAATTACTTAGTTACGGCTAATCAATCATTTTGCCTGAAATTTTGCAACTTCGCTAATATGAAGCCATCGCAAAACTGTATGAGGTTAAAGTAAAGCACGATTTCCATTTATTTTGTTGTTATTGGTGTGGTGAATCTAATAAAACAAGTCCCAGACGTGCATCTGCAGTAGTTTTCCAGAACATCCAGAGAAGCAAAGATTATTATACAAGTAAATTTGTTTACTTTACATTAAGAATGTAGATTGTATTGTGAAATTCTGTGTACATTGTACAACTCAGCTTTGCCTTTTTTCCCGGTTTAACATGAACTCACGTGTGCTATGATATTAATAAAGGCAGATTATCTGACACATTCATACAATTTCAGTTAGCGTTAGTACCATCATTTTAAAATTAAATTCTCTACAACTTCTCTTGAAAACTTTGGAATTTAAAAAACAAATTGGGCCATGTAGTTAATAAATTAAAAAGTTTACGAAATTACTTCTTTACCACTCGTGATGTTCCGGAAAACTAGTCCAGATACAATTCTGGGACATGTTTTATTAGATTCACCAGATCAATAACAACAAAATAAATGGAAATCGTGCTTTACTTTAAACTCGTACTGTTTTGCGATGGCTTCATATTAGCGAAGTTGCTAAAGTTCAGGCAAAATCTTTTATTAGCCATAATTCCGTAACTAAACATTTGCGGACCTATGCTTATATGAACTTTTTTCTTTAGTTTTACTTGTAGAATAACACATTAAAATATTTGCATACCTTCATGAATCACCCTGTATATACACGAAACACTTAACGATGTAAATTTGGAGAAGATGACCACCCCATACGATATACGCCAAAAAGTGAAAGGTTAAACCGCACTTACGCAAGAACAGAAGCATGATTTCCATGTCCTATTGAAGCAATTCTCACTCATTTTTGAATAACCCGGTGTGATAAGGAGTACATGTATCAGATGAAGGTATATCCACATGAAACTTTCTGTCGCACGTCATATGCAATTTCATAGACGAAAAAGGAGACTGTCAGGAAAGAGATCGAGCACATGATTAAGTGGAATATAATTGAACCATAGCAGTCAACATACTGCAATCCAATTTTAGCAATAGCCAAACCCGACGGCTATGTTTACCTCGTCCTGTCAAGTGGAGCAACAAGGACATCAGCGCAGTTCGTTAGTGCGGGTTACATATATTCAGGGGCAAACCTATTATTCTCTTTTGATTCACAGGTCCTTAACCTATTGTTCAGCTAAGAGGATTATGATCTCCTGGGGATAATCCATCCTTCATCTAATGTTCACTTAAGTGGTTTACCATGTCACCCCACCCCTTCCCCACCTTCTTGGAAACCCAGTAACACTTCTGATATCAAATTACTTGACTAATTAAATAAATTGATTAAAAACATTGACAGCAGGATGCTCAGTTGCGCCACTGTTAGTATTCATGTGGTTCTTCAGATTATTCAAATAGCCTCCCCCCACCTACCACTGTAAATGCAACAAAGAAAACGTGAAGATCTGCTTTGGAGACCAGATGAGGGGATGTTCTGTGTATTTGTTTTTTGTTACAGCCGTATTGCCCATAGTGTCTGTACACTAAAGCAGATCAAGTCAAACCCTCACATTGCTATCCTGTACAGCTGTTTACGAAATGAATCTGTCACACCTTAGATGCGGATATACTCCTCAATGCGTTGAAATCGCTATTCACCACGTCAAATCTATCCTCCCATTACGACTAGTAATACGTAATTTTTTATTACATGAATAGTAATCTGATTACTTCTCACAAATTTCAGGTGATATGTCGGGTCATAAGCCACAGTACCTAAATATTCCAACAGCAGCAATACATTTCCGACTATCATTTATAGCTGCATGAAAAATTAAGATACGTCCACATTTGCACCGGCTGGGTGTCGTTTTCGCAATACCCAGTGCCAAAACAGCCTCCCGCCATCGTATATCTGTCGATGAATAAAGGATGTAATTCCAATTTAAAAATGCCCTAGTGTCTTTTTTTATTTTATCGATTTCACCACATCCACGAAACCTTTTCGTATTTTCATACTTGTAAAGCCAGCAAACACACAGTGGCGACTTTAATATAATCAGACCGCCAAGGCGGAGTTTGTGTCAGTGCATTCCATGCATAGCTACATTAGACCTACCTACCGCCACCCAGATCATACAAACTTCCCCTGACCAAGAAATCACAGCGAATGCAATATATACTAGAGTACGTCCATTCAGAGGCAATTTTCAGGAACCAAGCAGATTGTTGGAGAAACCGCAAAAGTGTTCTAGTCCAAGCATATTTTTAAATTCCTATTGCTAATCACCATACCTGTTTAACACTTTTGAGTACGAGGAGGATCAGCGCGAGACAAGTCTGTTGTTTCAGCTGGTAAAACTGAGTTTGTTATGTAAAAACGAAAGAACTTAGAACATCATACAAAGATTGTGTTTGTTGCTTGTGCGAGAACGGCGACTAAATGATACACACTTTTTTTAGATCCTATAACACGTGTGTGTGGGAGCTGAATTTTCAGAAAGAAGTACCATGTTATGTATAAACCTCATATAGACTTGAAAGCAAAGAATGTTTTATTCCCAGCGTACAATAGACTTCTGTTTGCCCCTTTCAGGGCACCAGTTGTAGGTAACAGAATAATCACTATGAATCCATCGTCATTCAGTTATTCAACTTCAAGTGTGTACAGGATGTCTGTGTACAAGGTAATTCCGTAATTGTAATAGTGAATTTGAAAAGTGATAGCGAGTGTATTGTGCAAAGTGTGGTCATGCTTTAGTTATCGCTATTAAAGGAGGATAGTGACTGCACAATTCTGCTTATTCAAGAACAGAGCTGTACAAATAAAAATGTTCTAGACTGCTTACAACGTGTTTGAGCGGGTGGAATCAAGAAATGTGCCCTCGGATATTTATATGAAACTGATTAAGAGTCGTCGCCACGTGAATGGTTGCGATTACTACATGTTCCCTACGCAACTTGTACCATTACTATGTGTTATGTATTTTATTTGCTACCTGACGTGTATAAAAGGGATGAACTCATTTAAGAGTATGAACCCTTCTTTAAGTAGTATGACTCGAATGCGCGAACCCACATCGATCGACTACCATCAATGTCCCTCACCTCACTTCAGTTTGAGCTTCGCAACAACGTGATTCTCTTTTTCTCAGATTCGTATCACGCTTAATTTGTTATTAAGGTGTCTGATTGTTTCAAGTGAACTCAAAATGCCGAAGAGGAAGAGTTAATTCCAAGAAAAATATTCAGAGGAATGATTCTTCACAAAACGACGGAGGCGTGACTGTGAAGCAGAATGTGTAATTTGTAAGCGTTATAATATTATTGGAGATGGGGGGAGAGCAGAGATTAGGGTTCATTTAGCGAACGTAATGCGCAAATCAAACGTGGACTCTGGAAGCACTTAAAAATGGGCAATTACTTTGTTTCAAAATCATTCAAACATGATCAATTAGTAACAGCAGCGAAGTTAGCAATGTGCTGTCATGTCATTACGTCTTTCAGATCAGTTAACTATATTTTCACGCTAAGCTCCAAATTTTTTAATGTTTCCGACGCAGCAAAAAATGTGGCGTTGGGCATAACAAAATCAGCAATTATGAAGTAATTGTTAGCGCCCGACACTGTCAAACAAATAAACACTGATCTTTCAAAGTTCCGTTTTTTGGGTATAACTACAGCTGATCGCAATTAAAAGCAGTATTTGCCCCAATCTTTCAGTTTTTTTAAGTTTAAGAGAAGCAGCCCACTTGGCCCCGATTTTTCCTGCTCAAATTACGTTCATTTGTAGTTAATTAAGAGAAACGTTCCAGTTTGTCAGACAGAAATTGTGGCAACCCTATATATGTATAAAGCTGAACGTAGAGTTATAGCGAAATGAGGGCGAGCATTACCTACAATTAATCTTACGTTCGGTTTTACCGAATAGCAAAAATCCCACAGCCAGCAGGACACAAACAGTGCTTGCAGACCATCACAGACTTGTCCAGGGAGCTCAGACCGGCACCAACCTATCCAGCACGCTCAGGTCAGCACTCATCTGCAGATGGGGTAGAATGCTTCATTCCTATTGGCTCCCTGGGGGAAGTAGTGGGCGGAGGGGGCAGAGGGTATATAAATGCCATTCCATTACCAGTCGCCCTCATTCTGTCGTCAACCATCGTAGTGTGAAGTCGACTGTTCTGCTTTCGCTCGTGGGTGAAATTGAATATCAAAGATCGGTCAAAAATGGTGATCGGATGCTCATATAGACCACATGGGTCAGGATCTGTAGTTGTAGAGCGCTTCAAACAGAACAGGCAGAATATCGTTAGTAATTTTTCTGATCATGCTGTCGTAATAGGGCGTGACTTCAACTTGCTGGGTGCATTATGCCATCAGAACTGATGCCAGAGACAGGGATTCGTGTGGCATTGCTCTGGATGTCTTGTCCGAAAATTACCTCGAGCAGACAGAGAACCAACTCATGAGGATAACGTCTTAGACTTCCTGGCAACAAACAGACCGAACTTATCGAATCAGTTAACGTAGAGGAAGGTATCAATGATCGTAAGGCTGTGACCGCATCTATGGATCCTACAAGGAATGTTAAGAAAGGTAGGAAGATATATTTGCTCAGCAAGGGTGACAGGATACAAATTTCAGAATACCTCAGCAGTCAGCATCAAATATACGGTGATGAGGACGAAGATGTGGAGAAAAAATGGAAAAATTTCAAAGGCATCTTTCAATATGCCTTAGAACAGAGTGTTCCCTTAAAGGGATGGAAAAGATCCACCATGGTTTAATAGCAGTGTTAGACAAGTGCTACGCAAACAAAGACCACTTCATCTCAGATTCAAGAGAAGTAAAAACCTAGCTGACAAACTAAAGCTGAACGAAGCGAAAATGAGAGTAAGGAGAGCAAAGAAACAAGCGTTCAATGATTTGGAAAGTAAGACGTTGTCAACCGACCTGAGTAAAAACCCTAATGTAAAATCATTAAGTGGATCAAAATCATCTATTCATTCTCTCAGCGACCATCGACAACGTAACGAAAGATAACAGACAGAAGGCCGAAATACTGTATTCGGTCTTCCGAAGCTGTTTCACCGCGGAAGATCGTAACACTGTCCCTCCTTTCAAACATCGTGCGAAAGTCGAAATGACAGATATTGAGATAACCGATCGCGAAAATGAAAACCAGTTAAAATCGCTTAGTAGTGGAAATGCATCAGGACCACATGAGACACCTATACGATTCTACAGAGATTATGGGAAAGAACTTGCTCCCCTTCTAGCAGTAATTTATCGTAGATCGCTTGAGCAACGAATGGTACCTAACGACTGGAAAAAAGCGCAGGTCATTCCCGTATTTAAAGACGGCCGTAAGCCAGATCCACACAATTATAGACCTAAACCGTTGACGCCAATCTGCTGTAGAGTTATGGAACATGTTTTATGCTCAAGAGTTATGACGTTTTTGGAAAATGAACATCTCATCTATAAAAATCAACTGGATTCCGCAAACAGAGATCATGCGAAACTCAGCTCGCTCTGTTCCTCCGTTAGATCGACAGCGCAGTGGATAATGGAATTCGGGTTGATGCCGTGTTCCTTGATTCAGTAAGGCATTTGACAGCGTCCTGTATCGCCGTTTAATGGAAAAAATAAGTGACAGCGTCCCATATCGCCGTTTAATGGAAAAAATAAGAGCTTACGGAGTATCAGAGCAGATTTGCGATTGGATTCAAGACTTTCTTGCAGACAGAACTCAACAAGTCCCTCTTAATGGAACAAAATCGACAGATGTAAACGTAATAGCCGGAGTACCACAGGGAAGTGTAATAGGACCTTTGCTGTTTACAATGTATATAAATGAAATATTAGAAAGCGTCGTTTGCTCTTTAAGGCTATTCGCAGATGATTTGGCTCGGACTTCCTTAACTCTTGTGCAGGAAGGTGTTCAGTATAATGTTGCATCCATTTTTAATAAGCTACCATTCGAATTCAAAAACCTTAGCAGTAATCCACGCGTTTTCAAATCGAAACTCAAGAGTTTCCTCATGGGTCATTCCTTTTGTTCTGTCGAGGAGTTCCTAGAAAAATTAAGCTGATTCTTGTTGTATTGTTGATTGCGTTTACTTAAACGTATGGACTGACTTTTTTTCGGGTTCATAAAAATTTTATTTTTATCTGTTATTACTTTTATGTTGTAATTTCAAGTACTGACACGTTCCATGTCCTTGGAGATTTGCTCCTCAATTTGGTCCTACGGAAATTGACGTGTAAATAAAAAAAATTTAAAAAAATGATGCAGTTGTCCACACCAAAGTAGCAACGCCAGAAGATAGTAAGAATTTGCAGAACGATCTGCAGAGAACTGATGAATGGTGCTGGCTCCGGCAGTTGACCCTGACCGTAAATAAATGTAACATAGGAAAAGAAATCCACTGCTGTACAGCTACACTATTGATAACAAACAGCTGGAGGCAGGGTCTGCTATAAAATATCTAGGTGTCACTATCCAGAGCGACCTTAAGTGGAACGACCACATAAAAGAGATAGTGGGAAAAGCAGACACCAGACACAGATTCATTGGAAGAATCTTAAGGAAATCTAACTCATCCGCGAACGAAGTGACTTATAACGAGCTTCTTCGCCCGATTCTTGAGTATCGTTCATCTACATGGGATCCCTATCAGGTAGGACTGATAGATTAGATAGAGAAGATCCAACGAAGAGCAATGCGTTTCGTCACGGGATCGTTTAGCTGACGAGGGAGCGTTAAGGAGATACTAAAAAAAACTCCTCTGGCAGACGTTACAAGAGAGGCGTTGTGCATCACGGAGAGATTTACTATTGAAATTTCGGGACAGCACTTTTCAGGAGGAATCAGATAACATATTACTTTCCCTCACGTACATCTCGCATATTGACCACGAGGAGAAAAAAAAAAAACATTAGGTGGCTTGCGGAGTGTAACGTAGATCGCCAGTTTGCTCCTTTATTGCGTGCATGTCAGCAGATTAGGTGAAAAATGAAGCGTTAAGCAGCATCAAACACCGTCAGTAGGCTAGTGGCGGCAAACGGCAGAGTCCGTTAGACCATGATGGGGAATTCCCTGATAAGTACAGATTCAAATCAATAACAGTAACTTTTCTCTTCCATTAAGTATTTCGTTGTACTGAATACTTTTCTTCTTATTATTGTTTCAGCGCATATCCACCAGCACCAACACCAAATCGTGTATGAAATGAATGCTGTGATGCAACAGCAGAGACAGTAACAGCAGCATATGCAGCATTGTAAGTTTATATTCCGTCTTTGTAGTACTGGTGTGACCAGCGAGTCTGCAGATAGTTTCGAGGGATTAAAATCGATAACTGTGACTTTTTTCACAAAGAATTTCGTATTGAATACATGTTAATTTTCAGTATATACCCAGCGGGTAAGCTACTACAAACAGCACAGTGAACGCATTATTGTGGCCAACATAGACACGAAGCCCACGCCTACTACAGTAGTACAGGTTTATATGCCAACTAGCTCTGCAGATGACGAAGACATTGAAGAAACGTATCATGAGATAAAAGAAATTGTTCAGATAGTGAAGGGAGAAGAAAATTTAATATTCGTGGGTGACTGGAATTCGATAGTAGGAAAAGGAAGAGAAGGAAACTTGGGTGAATATGGATTGGGGGTAAGAAATGAAAGAGGAAGCCGTCTGGTAGAATTTTGCACAGAGCATAACTTAATCATAGCTAACACTTGGTTCAAGAATCATGAAAGAAGGTTGTATACATGGAAGAAGCCTGGATAGACTACAAGGTGTGAGATATATTATATAATGGTAAGACAGAGATTTAGGAACCAGGTTTTAATTTGTAACACATTTCCATGGGCAGATGTGGACTCTGACGACAATCTATTGGTTATGAACTGTAGATTAAAACTGAAGAAACTTCAAAAAGGTGGGAATTTAAGGAATTGGGACCTGAATAAACTGACTAAACCAGAGGTAGCACAGAGTTTCAGGGAGAGCATACGGGAACAATTGACAGGAATGGGGGAAAGAAATACAGTAGAAGAAAAATGGATAGCTCTGAGGGATGAAGTAGTGAAGGCAGCAGTGGATCAAGTAGGTAAAAAGACGAGGGCTAGTAGAATTCCATGGGTAACAGAAGAAATATTGAATTTAATTGATGAAAGGAGAAAATATAAAAGCGCAGTAAATGAAGTAGGCAAAAGGGAATACAAACGTCTCAAAAATGAGATCTACAGGAAGTGCAAAGACTTCAAGAAGAATGTAATAATTCCAATCCCAAAGATAGCAGGTGTTGACAGATGTCAAAATTACCGAAATATCAGTTTAATAAGTCACGGCTGCAAAATACTAACGCGAATTCTTTACAGACGAATGCAAAAACTAGTATAAGCCGACCTCGGGGAAGATCAGTTTGAATTCCGTAGAAATATTGCAACACGTGAGGCTATACTCACCCTACGAATTATCTTAGAAAATACACTCCTGCAAATTGAAATAAGAACACCGTGAATTCATTGTCCCAGGAAGGGGAAACTTTATTGACACATTCCTGGAGTCAGATACATCACATGATCACACTGACAGAACCACAGGCACATAGACACAGGCAACAGAGCATGCACAATGTCGGCACTAGTACAGTGTATATCCACCTTTCGCAGCAATGCAGGCTGCTATTCTCCCATGGAGACGATCGTAGAGATGCTGGATGTAGTCCTGTGGAACGGCTTGCCATGCCATTTCCACCTGGCGCCTCAGTTGGACCAGCGTTCGTGCTGGACGTGCAGACCGCGTGAGACGACGCTTCATCCAGTCCCAAACATGCTCAATGGGGGACACATCCGGAGATCTTGCTGGCCAGGGTAGTTGACTTACACCTTCTAGAGCACGTTGGGTGGTACGGGATACATGCGGACGTGCATTGTCCTGTTGGAACAGCAAGTTCCCTTGCCGGTCTAGGAATGGTAGAACGATGGGTTCGATGACGGTTTGGATGTACCGTGCACTATTCAGTGTCCCCTCGACGATCACCAGTGGTGTACGGCCAGTGTAGGAGATCGCTCCCCACACCATGATGCCGGGTGTTGGCCCTGTGTGCCTCGGTCGTATGCAGTCCTGATTGTGGCGCTCACCTGCACGGCGCCAAACACGCATACGACCATCATTGGCACCAAGGCAGAAGCGACTCTCATCGCTGAAGACGACACGTCTCCATTCGTCCCTCCATTCACGCCTGTCGCGACACCACTGGAGGCGGGCTGCACGATGTTGGGGCGTGAGCGGAAGACGGCCTAACGGTGTGCGGGACCGTAGCCCAGCTTCATAGAGACGGTTGCGAATGGTCCTCGCCGATACCCCAGGAGCAACAGTGTCCCTAATTTGCTGGGAAGTGGCGGTGCGGTCCCCTACGGCACTGCGTAGGATCCTACGGTCTTGGCGTGCATCCGTGCGTCGCTGCGGTCCGGTCCCAGGTCGACGGGCACGTGCACCTTCCGCCGACCACTGGCGACAACATCGATGTACTGTGGAGACCTCACGCCCCACGTGTTGAGCAATTTGGCGGTACGTCCACCCGGCCTCCCGCATGCCCACTATACGCCCTCGCTCAAAGTCCGTCAACTGCACATACGGTTCACGTCCACGCTGTCGCGGCATGCTACCAGTGTTAAAGACTGCGATGGAGCTCCGTATGCCACGGCAAACTGGCTGACACTGACGGCGGCGGTGCACAAATGCTGCGCAGCTAGCGCCATTCGACGGCCAACACCGCGGTTCCTGGTGTGTCCGCTGTGCCGTGCGTGTGATCATTGCTTGTACAGCCCTCTCGCAGTGTCCGGAGCATGTATGGTGGGTCTGACACAACGGTGTCAATGTGTTCTTTTTTCCATTTCCAGGAGTGTAGATTAAGGAAAGGCAAACCTACATTTCTAGCATTTGTAGACTTACAGAAAGCTGTTGAAAATGTTGACTGGAATTCTCTTTCAAATTCTGAAGGTGGTAGGGGTAAAATACAGGGAGCGAAAGGCTGTTTACAATTTGTACAGAAATCAGAAGGCAGTTATAAGACTCGAGGGGCATGAAAGGGAAGCAGTGGTTGGGAAGGGAGTGAGACAGGGTTGTAGCCTGTCCCCGATGTTATTCAATCTGTATATTGAGCAAGTCGTAAAGGAAACAAAACGAAAATTCAGGGTGGGTATTAAAATCCATGGAGAAGAAATAAAAATTTTGAGGTTCGTCGATGACATTGTAATTCTGTCCGAGACAGCAAAGGGCTTGGAAGAGCTGTTGATCGGAATGGACAGTGTCTTGAAAGGAGGATATAAGATGAAGATCAACAAAAGCAAAACGAGGATAATGGAATGTAGTCGAATTAAATCGGGTGATGCTGAGGGTATTAGATTAGGAAATGAGACGCTTAAACTAGTAAATGAGTTTTGCTATTTGGGGAGCAAAATAACTGATGATGGTCGAAGTAGAGAGGATATAAAATGCAGACTAGCAATGACAAGGAAAGCGTTTCTGTAGAAGAGAAATTTGTTAACATCGAGTATAGATGTAAGTGTTAGGAAGTCGTTTGTGAAAGTATTTGTATGGAGTGTAGCCATGTATGGAAGTGAAACATGGACGGTAAATAGTTTGGACATGAAGAGAATAGAAGCTTTCGAAATGTGTCGCTACTGAAGAATGCTGAAGATTAGATGGGTAAATCACATAACTAATGAGGAGGAATTGAATGAAATTGGGGAGAAGAGGAGTTTGTGGCACAACTTGACTATAAGAAGAGATCGGTTGGTAAGACATGTTCTGAGGCATCAAGGGATCACTAATTTAGTTTTGGAGGGCTGCGTGGAGGGTAAAAATCGTAGAGGGAGACCAAGAGATGACTACTCTAAGCAGATTCAGAAGAATGTACCTTGCAGCAGGTACTGGGAGTTGAAGAAGCTTGCACAGGATAGAGTAGCATGTAGAGCTGCATCAAACCAGTCTCAGGACTGAAGACCACAACAACAACAACAACAACATCCAGTGGGTAAGTGAAGAGGCCGATAGGCTACAGCTACAGTAACAGCAGCAGCAGTGGGAGCAACAACAGTGGCAGCAGCTGCAGCGGCAGCAACAGCAGAAGTTGTTGTTGTGATCATTGAGAATGAGGTTGTTACTGATGATTTCGAGAGACCAAAATCGATAAAAGTTACTTCTTTTCTTTTCACAAAAATTTCATTTTGTTTCACTATATATATCAGTGAGATGAATCGATGAGTCCTCCCCAATTCGGGAGAGGGTTAAATACCACAGCGGGTGGAGGAAATGGAGAGAGCTCTTGGTCGTCATGAGGAGATGAGGGAGATGCCTAGAAGCTAGAGCGAAATAGGTGATACATACTCACTCTACTTACAAACAATCAGTGTCCTTCCTTTCCTTGCAGCAGCAGTTGGCGATGTCTAGTACATCGTGCTTTTTCTTCGTAACTCTACGGCGGGCACGATTGTAGGAGAATTGATACAATACGGCTTGGCTCGTGTACCAGAGGCGGCGATTCTGTGCGGCACGCTTCGCCAGCAAGGGCGTCGCTAGTCACCGAGCGAGAAGCCGCAGCCACCGCCAACACCGCCGCTTCTTACGCAGCCACCCCTCCCCCCCCCCTTCCACCGTTGCTCCCACAGCAGCTCCGCATTGGCGTCCATGGACCACTCTTCCTCTGGCAAGAGGGTCAGGGCTTCAGCAGCAGAACTGCTCACACTGGCCAGATTCCGCAGCATCTCCTCCTCCTCCACCATCACGTCCTCGCCAATCTCACAAGGCACAGCTCATATCCCCCAACACGTCAACGCAAGCAGCTTCATCATCTAGTTGTAGTATTAGTAATAGAGATAATCCTGTGGCTAGCGGCAGTTCCCTCTCCTACCCTTTTAGTGAAGAACATCAGGTCAGTGACACCATACTGCATTTAGAATACTCGGTGATTGCAGATGTCTTTGATGAGCGAATGTCGTTCACAAGGATCAACAATCTGGCAGGAGGGTTCAGCGAGCCTACCGGGTTTCTAAAGGTGTGCCTTCCTGTAGTGGAAACGGAGCTCATCAAAGTAGCCAATGATCTGCAGTATCTCGGCATTAAATGCAATGCAGTGCTCTGTGTCGAACTATTGCACCCCCCATCCCCCTTCCAAAGTTGTCTCTGGCACCGAAGAGACAAGTCTTCATTATCTTTGGGGAAAGAATGGCATGATGGCGCAGAGAATGTCAATTGTCAAGTGGTTTCATAAATCCACCTTGAGTGCTACGCTGGCCCGGTTTTCCGAGATAAGAAAGTCAGCTAAAGTACTCAGCCAAACACTACACCTGGACATCCATACACATTCCTTTGATCCAGTAAATAGAGGGTCTAACTATATCGAGTTCCCTACGGATATATCTGATAAGAGGACATGTATTAATGTCGAAAATACAAGTGATCAAGCATGTTTTGCCTGGTCAGTTCTGGCTTGTGAGTGAAGTACCAAAAAAATCCACAGCACACATCTCAATGCGGTAGATACCTTGACATTCATAAGTGTTATAACTTTGACGGCATCGAGTTCCCCATCAAGGTCCGAGACATTCCTAAATTTTAGGCGTATATTACCAGAATATCGGAATGGCCTGGTTGTCGGTCCCCTCCAGCTCTCAGAACTTGCTGGTGAGCGTGAGATCAACTTAAATACGCTGCTATTCTCCGAAGGTGATAATTATCATTACGTTTGGATCAAAGACAAGTTCAGATTCTATTCTCTCAACTGAATAACGACAGGTGTAAAAAGCATATTTGCTTAAGGTGCCTGAATTATTTTTCCTCAGACAAGTTATCAGCGCCGCGTCTATTAGATTGTGCATCCAAGAACCTGGTACATCTTATTATGCCTACTGAGGAAGAAAAATTCGTAAACTTTAAAAATGCTCATCACCAGGAGCGATGCCTCTTTGTATTGTATGCGGACTTTGCATGCCTCCTCGCTCCTGTGACTCACTGTGAAGGTGAACAAACGACTTCACATACCACGTTTACAGAAATACATGTACCATATGCAGCAGCTTACCAAACTGTATCGACCTTTGACTCAACTCTTAACCACTTACAAATCTTATGTCGGGGGGTAATCCTGGGATTTGGCTGCTCACTGAGTTCGAAAAACTTTCATGGAAAGTTGATAAGCTTTGCAGCGACAGAGTTCCCATGACCAAATCGAAGGAGAATGAAGATTTGTATGATAACGCGGTTGACTTTCATATTTGTGGGCTGCCGTAGAAAAGCGGAAACTCCTTGTAGGGACCACTGTCATCTTACAGGGAAGTTCCATGATTCAGCTCACAATACATGCAATCTGAAGTCTCAATTATCAAAGCACATATCCGTTTTCTTCCGTGATTTAAGCCGGTATGACGCTCACTTTCTAGCTGAGCACTTGGCTTGTGGAAGAAAGACCAGGTCAGTGTGCTACTTGAGAGTGTCGCGAAATACATTTCATTCTACAAAAAAGCGATACCATGAATTACACTAAGCTTCCTTGACATGCTACGCTTTATATAAACGCCACTCCAGAAACTTGTTAAAACTCTTCCTCAGAGGGATATGCATATCACTCGAGCTGCATTTTGTAACGAGGAAATTTTTCAGTTTGTGACTAGAAAGGGGGTTTTCCCATACGAATATGTGGATAGCATGGCGAAAATCAACAAAACCAGACTACCCGACATAACTGTATTCTCCAGAAACCTTACAGGCGATGCCATAATGGACGCAGCATGCCATGAATGTCTGATGGGAATTCAACACCTCCACTTTAGGAGAGCACACATGGACACATGGACACAGAAGTGCGCTTGCTTGCAGACCTTTCGAGCAATTCCGGAGTCTATGCATGATCACATATACTCTGGTTCCCGCATTTTACTACACGGCACCTGGGTTTTCTTGGGACACAATGCTCAAGAAAACGAAGTGCAACATCGAATTATTGACCGATGCTGACATGCTTCTTTTTTTTGAGCGAGGGATCTATGGAGGACTTCGCCAATGTTTCCATAGGCACACAAAGGCAAATAACCCACAGATGTGTGACAGGTTCAATGCATCCCTTGATTCAAGTTACGTAATGTACTATGTACTTGGATGTAATAGCTTGAAAGGTATATACAAAGGGCAAATTAATTCAAGTTTTGTAAGAAAATATTATATTGAACCAGAGGTGGTCAATGTAATATTGATCATGTAGCAGCGACGCTGCTCAACAGCAATTGCTGATTCAAAGTGTTATGGGTAATGTGTTAGAGTAACTTTAGACGGAGAGACGTATGGAGGACTCTCAAGTGTAAAGACGTATTTGATGTGTGCTGGATATATAATTACTTGTAATGGGCAGTAATGATTTTTTTATTTGCAAGACACTATGATGTTTGCTAACTGTAAACATAAGTTGGAAATAATTAAGGTAAAGAAAGTTCTGTTGTTACTAATGCAATTCATAAGTGATAACTGAGACAATGTATAACACTCACATCTCATGATTTTGTAAAGCTAATTATTATTGCATAATCAGTTTATTGAGTGTGTTAATTGTGAGCATTATTAATTTTCAAAGAGACAAAATAGAAGTTTTAAACTTAGTGCCATATTGTCACTTACCCCAAGTCAATACCAGTTCCCAGATCCATGTCATTTATCATTAACTATTTTTCTCAAGAAATTCCTGTCCATTCATATTCGATTTAATTAAAATGTTTGCTAAGTAACACCCTTTCACAACAGCTGTTTGCTGACTATGCAGTTTAAAGTTCTAACATAGTGCAATGGGAAGAGCGCTACCATTGTGCAGACAAAGGTAAGAAATTTTATTATTTCAGGGATAGCATTCATTAAGAACAAGGACCATTATTTTCAAATTAATCAAGTTTTATTTTATTAACAGGGAAAATTTCAAATCAGTAGTGTTGCATCCGATTCCCTTTTGTGTTATGCAAATTCATGCAGTTTTGGTTTTGATTTAAAGTTATTGTCAGTGTACATTCTCACAGCTAAATTAAATTTCCATTCTCGCAGACAGAAAAGTTCAGTACAGGGCAAAACGCATAAACAATGAGATAAAATACATGTTCACATGCCATTCCCATTCTAACAGTTGTGTTTCAGACTACTGTCAGTAATGTGATTTCAATCATATTTCAAACATACATGTTTCAAACTAACATGGGCGCGCTAAGCAGCAATCACAGCTAGTTGGTGAGTTTCGATGGGTGCCTCAAGATGATTGCAAGGGATTATGTGGAAAAATCACGGGAGGTATGGTGGCCGATTCTGATGTAGTGTATGTGGTGGAGGCAGAACTCACATACACTACTGCTTTGCATGATGTGCACACCGATTTGCCGCTGTGTCCAGAGCAACTAGTTCCATGATGAGGCTCCATCCCAAAACTGATGACAACACATGGGAATAAGTGGAGATACCTTAACCATAATCTTAATCTCCAGGAGTGTCTCAGCTTGGAGACTGAGCTGGTTAGAATCACCTGGGCTATCTCCTTTAAGCAATCCCCCTGGTTGAAAGAGTATACTGATTTTAATACGAGACAGAGAACTTCCACAACTTATGACTTCGAGAAAGATTTTTATAAATTAATGAATAATTCAGTTTTCGGCAAAACAATGGAAACTTTGACGGAATGACGTGAAATTTTGCTTACAACCGAATGGGACGGACATTATAGCGTAAGAAAATGGATTGCCAGACCAAATTTTCTGGAGGTCACCATATTCAATAAGAACTTTGATGCTGTGGAGATGGCGAAGATTGCAGTAGCGTTTATGAAACCTATTTACGTGGGGATGTGCATACGAGACCTATCAGAACTCCACCACTTTCATTATGAGTTTGCGAAAGGCAGATACTAAATTACTTTATTAGCTTCATCTATTAGGTGAAGAAATGCAATCCATATGAAGGTCCCATGGTAATGAATTCGACATGTCCTCATACACACACAATACTCCTTATGGTATTGTTCCACAGAACAAGAAGGTTATCGGCATTATGAAAGATGAAGCAAATAGACTGCTGATTGTGGAGTTTGTAGGGCTGCGATCAAAAATGCACACGTATCACACACTAGAAGACGTCACCCGGAGGCGAGCTAAGAGTGTGTGTCATATGGCATCGGAGAGCCCCCTCTGTCGAAGACTATTTGCGTTGCCTGTACAGCGGTGCTCACGGTGCTGCTGCACCGCAACCGCCGCATAAGGTACGGCAGGCCAGTATTCGATAGAGAAGACACGAGGTATTTACTGTGCTGCTATCTAAAATCAGCCTATCACCTTATGACGATAAAGCGTCTTTTGTGATGATGGGATTGAAACTCTCTCATATTCACACTACTCACTTGTAGCGAGAGAAAGGATGGGGTACTCTGATTGAATGATAGGGAGATAATGAGTGAAAAGGAGAGAGAGTGTTTGCAGAGTAGCAGTATGACCCTTTTATTCTAGTGTAAGTAACTGTGTGTGTGTGTGTGTGTGTGTTATAAATATTTATTTATTTATGTGTACTGTGTACAAGTGCATATACATATGCCATGTGTGTAAAAAAAGATAAAAACTAGGAAAAAAGTATACATATATGCATACAGTGTGCGTGAAAAAACTTTTAAAAAGCATAAAAAATATATTTATATTTATTAAAAAAACATAAACAGAGAAAATATTTGTATATTTATTCATACACCATGTATGTGCACCCTATATATATGCACTGTGTGAATCTTGTAAATACAATAGTTTTTAACTTTTTACCGGCTGCTAGTGATCAAAGTCACATTATGTCTCCTGTGCTTCAAGAAAACCACATAGTATCTGTACAAAACAGTGTACTATCAAAGTGGGAGAGAAACCACGCACATATTATGTAGTAAAGATTTCTTTCTTTCTCAAACTAATTTTACATTTTCATAAGAAGGTACAACAGCAACACTATAATCACACATCTTCTGTTTGCGTTGATGGAGAGCAGGGTACCCGTAGAATTCCAGGTCTTGAATAGCAGCAAACTTGAAGATTCGACTCATCTATGAGATCTTCTCCTTCCCCTTCATGTAGATAATGGTATCCATGTGGTCAAATAATTGAAGCGACCTCACCATATCTTTATAGGCTATAACAGGATCATCCTAGTGAAGTCCATGGTAGAAATGTGTTAACCACTTCACACTCTTTGGTGTTTTAGCGCACTTCACATTCTTGAAAGACCTTGGTGATGCAATGTTTGTTGAGAATGTCTCTAGTATTCCAGCATCTTCTGTGTACACTAAGATGCAACATCTTTTAATATGAATTGTCTATGCTCATCATCATAGAAGCCATGAAGTAAAGAAACAGGTCATTAAAAAGTAGTAGCATCTTACTTGGACACAGCAAAGATATTATTATTATTATCATTATTATTGATCTTTTCAGCTATACACCCAATACAATACATCTTAACTGACGGTGGGCCATCAATGTGGCATCGCGCATTCAAGTCATAGTGCTTAAAGAAGGGCTCATATTTTGAAATTACGGAATTACCTTATTCACAGACATCCTGCACACACTTGAAGTTGAAGAACTGAATGACGATGGAGTCATAGTGATTATTCCGTTACATACAGCTGGACGCTGAAAGGGGTTAACAGAAGTCTATTGTAAGCTGGGAATAAAGCATTTTTTGCATTCAAGCCTGTAGGGGGTTTATACATAAGATGGTATTCCTTTCTCCCGTACACACATGATGTAAGATCTAAACAAGAATGTATCATTAAGTCGCTGTTTCACTTACGTGGGATGTGAGAGTGTTTTCAACGATCTCAGTCTCAATATAGCGCAGTGGTATTAGTTGTTGTTACTACCCTACCATGCGGTAAACTCTTTCCTCTCTCCTTCTTCGTCCTAGTGTAGCTGAGAGAAGCACTCAGATTAGGAATTCTATAGTACTTTTAAAAAAGAAAATATACTCAGCAGTCCTGTAGTGGTCGGAAATTCCAAACTATGACGATATAAATTAACGTCGAAATTTGAAATTCTATCTAACATTTCGTGTATCACCGCTTCCATTTTTGAAGTCAAATAGTAATAGGTTTGGATCATTTACTAAAATTTCTTATCTAAAACATGGCACCTACTTATGCTTGCAAAACTTCTGTGGAGTGTCGATCTTTTTTTTTTTTTAGTTCGAGTAGTTTCAAACTGTGTGAAGTAAATTCTTTAAATGCCTACATTAACGATTTAATTAATGTTTCCCATGGCACATCTTCTGAAGTGCTTATTGTGAAATCTTCAAGATATGATTTTCTGCACCAGATTTAAGAACTCCTGAAACAGTTCATTAAGTGTACCACAAAAAAAGTGCACCAGGAAGACTGAGGCTGTTTAGACTCCATGGGGGAATGAAACATCCCATCCTACTTCGTATGTCATCTGCAAAGCAAACTACAGCTCTCTCTCTATCTCTTTGTATGCAACGATCTTTTTTGAAAGTGTATTACGAGTCACCCTGGTATTAGTTAAGTGACTCGTCGATTTGTGTGTGTGAAACAGCTACCGCATCTGCCTCATATCCCATACATCACGATCCTGTGACCGGGAATTAATTACGTATTAATTTCAGAAGTATTACTGGATCGATTCCCAGTCAGGCGTTTGCATTGGAACGAGGGCGTCTCTCACATGCGCCGTAATCCGACAGATTTGTGCATACAGACCGCCTGAGTTGGCTCTGGACGCTGACAGGAAGTGTGTTCTTGTTTGGGGAGGGCTTAACTTCCTGCAAGTTGTTGGGGTCGGCATGGACACTGATGTTTCCAAGGCCCAGGCGCATAAGCCCGAGCGCACCACTACTTCTCAGGCTCTCACTGGTGTGGCACGGCAGCCATCACAGTCCTTTGGGTGCACAGCCAGGACAATCCGCAAGGGTGGCGAGATGTGAGAAAGTTTTCAGATATGTTTAGGCGATCTGTGACAGCATTATTATGTATTTCCTTACATGATCGGAATGAAAAAGGCGGCACAATTGTTTAAATATTCCAAACACTGCAATCGATAACCTTACAAATTCTTTAAATAAACTGTATTGCAAACACCACCTTGTATCCTGTAAATTGTTTAAGTAAACCATGTTCCACAACTGTCTAAATTGTTTAAACATTATTCCATACAATGCAATCGAGCAATCAATATTTCCAGAAAGGGGAGGGAGGCAAGGAAATCTGAGTGATAGCGACTTAATTAGTTAGTCAATACAGTGTTAGTAGGGCTATTTGAATAACATGAAGCAGCTCGTGAATACCGAAAGTGGCACAATTGAGCAATTTGACGCCAATTTTTTTCAATCAATTTAATTAATTAGTCAATTAATTTTGTATCAGAAGTGTTGCCAGTCTCCAGAGAGGGTGAGGAAGGGATGTGGATGACTTGGAAACTGCTTAACTGAACAATAGGTTAAGGATGGATTATCCCCAGCAGATCATAATCTTCTTAGCAGAACAATAGTTTAAGGACCTGTGAATCAAAAGAGAACAATAGGTTTGCGACTGAATGTATACTTGCCTCTGCATGTAGGCAACGTGCACTAACAAACTGCGCTGATGTCCTTGTTGTCTACAACTGACCTGGATGACAGGGAAAATAAATAAAATCATCCTGCCCATAAGAACCAGGCCAGACAATATTGAAGAGCAACTGTTAAAATTTCACGGAGTTAAGGGGGTTGGAATGCCCTATCCTGACAATGTTAAATTTAGTGACTTGGCTTCCCGGTATTTCAGGAACTACTGTAGCCTTTGACATGAAACTTTTACAGGACATTAAGCTGTATGTTCTGAGTCTACTGAACTACAATAATTGCATTTCAGCCACTGCTTTCGGAAATACAATTTTTTAACTACACAGTTAAAATTTTGTGTACTTTTTGTACGTTATCCTAAATAATTTTAATTATACATAACATTATGTTCTTCTTTTAGTTCAGTACACTCAGGATACATATGTTATTACTCCCTGAAAATTTGAATACTCTACTCAAAGTGGTTTATGAGATTTAGGGGAAAATGGAACAGAAAATGTAAATTTTTAGGAACAGCTTCTAAAGTTTCAAAAAACTGTAACTCACTTAATATATGTTTCATTTTTTATTTTTAGTAACTCAGAAGCACCCTGCACCAAACTGTGTATCATCCTCTTGATCTTTTTCCAAGTTTCTCTTCTTTTCTTCTTTCTGGACTTCCTAGTGGCCAACTGTGCTGCATACTCTGCTTTATCAATGCGAACCTTATCCATATGTTCAAGTTCTCTGATGCAGTTTGCGCCAGGATTAATTCCCATATGCTGTAGCACTTTCCCCCTACCAATTTTGCCATCATTAAAAGCAATAACAGCAATACTGACCCTCCACATTAGTGTCTTCATTCCAACAAAAACATTTTTTTGGAAGCGAGTCCATATAAGATTATTGAAAGACTCATTGGGATTTTGAGTCTGACCATGCAGACACTTCTTCAGTAATTCAGGATTTGCCAGGTCTCCGTAAATAGGTTTTATGATATCCATTACTGCTGCTGGGATGGAATGTTTGTGGTTGTATGAACTGTTTGAGTACTGAGCATTGCACCATGAATCAGGGCAAAGGTGGTGTATTAGTTTTTCATCAGTTGACAGTCTGTGGAAGAAGATAGCCCATACTGCCTGCTTCATTTTCAACAAATCCTCAGTATTATTTCTAATGGTCATCCCATATTACTGCTATAGTTCATCAATCATTTTGTCTGTCAGCCTGCCTCTTATGGTTTTACCATCAGAAGGTTTCTTGTCTCTCGAACTTTGTTTCAACTTCCTCAACCTGATGCCCATCTTCTGGACATGACCAACACATTCCAGTTTTGTGATAATCTTCTCACCACAAGGCTGAGTGGCTACTACACTGTTATATGTTTTTGAGTCACCATCACCTAAGAACTTAGTGTAACACTCTCCCCTTTCGTTCACAGATCGACTAAAAATTTCAGTAGCTGCAGAGGCCTCCGTACCACCACTTGTTCCTTCATAATTTCTGTCACAGATACGCCCTTCTTCATTCCCTGATTTACACTTATAACGTTGTTTGGTTAAAAACTGGAAGCCTATTACCTTTCCAGTATCCCCATTGGTCACCATAGTAACATAATTCTTGGAACTGTATCTGGTATGTCAGCCACACCATCATTTATTTCAACAGCTTCGTTTGCAGCACCCTTCATTGGCTCACATGCAACAGATTCCAAAGCAGCTACAGTAAATCCTGCATACTTGTCGATTTTACAAGGTGGACATGTTATATTCATCACGGCACACATTGTTTCTGCTACAGTGTGTCCCTTGCCATAGCTCTCAATCCATAAAACCACTTAACATTTACTTCAAAATAATTAACTTTACACTTATCAGAATTCCAAAATGAATGACTATATTTACAACTGACACAATTAATGATAAGTTTCCTGGCTAGTCCATTTGATACCCCACTGTCTTCTTGTAAACTAACTGGCCCTTCACATATTTTACAACACACACATTCACCTAACACGCTTATTAGGATGTGCAAATCTATCAGAATATAACCTAACCTACCATTTACATCACTAGGGTTTTGAGAAAACTGTGTATCACAAAGTTTTATTTTAATCTTCGAAGCACTAGTGGGTGTTTCTCTACATAGTAACAAGTTCGCTTGTATTTCATTGTCTGTAACTTCACACGCCCACGTTTCTTAAAAACACTTCGATTTGGCGTTATACTTCACTTTTGGGGAGATTTACCAATCTATTCATCATTTCTTCTCGTGAACACATTAGCACTTTGACATACAACGCGTGTTTATACTATGAAACAATACAATACTGTTTTTGACAGTGCTACCAATACAAACCGTAATTTAACCTTTATAACACAGCAATCCACAACCTTCTACATAATAAATTACCGATTTTATTAGATCTTGAAGTTCAGCTGGTGCAAATGCCTCTGAGCACTATGGGACTTAACATCTGAGGTCATCAGTCCCCTAGAACCTACACTACTGGCCATTAAAATTGCTACACCACGAAGATGACGTGCTACAGACGCGAAATTTAACCGACAGGAAGAAGATGCTGTGATATGCAAATGATTAGCTTTTCAGAGCATTCACACAAGGTTGGCTCCGGTGGCGACACCTACAACGTGCTGACATGAGGAAAGTTTCCAACCGATTTCTCATACACAAATAGCAGTTGACCGGCGTTGCCTGGTGAAACGTTGTTGTGATGCCTCGTGTAAGGAGGAGAAATGCGTACCATCACGTTTACGACTTTCATAAAGGTCGGATTGTAGCCTATCGCGATTGCGGTTTATCGTATCGCGACATTGCTGCTCGCGTTGGTCGAGATCCAATGACTGTTAGCAGAATATGGAATCGGTGGACTCAGGATGGTAATACGGAACGCCTTGCAGGATCCCAACGGCCTCGTATCACAAGCAGTCGAGATGACGGGCATCATATCCGCATGGCTGTAACGGATCGTGCAGCCACGTCTCGATCCCTGAGTCTACAGATGGGGACGCTTGCAAGACAACAACCATCAGCACGAACAGTTCGACGACGTTTGCAGCAGCATGGACTATCAGCTCGGAAACCATGCCTGCGGTTACCCTTGACGCTGCATCACAGACAGGAGAGCTTGCGATGGTGTACTCAACGACAAACCTGGGTGCACGAATGGCAAAACGTCATTTTTCCGGATGAATCCAGGTTCTGTTTACAGCATCATGATAGTCGCATCCGTATTTGGCGACATTGCGGTGAGCGCACATTGGAAGCGTGTATTCGTCATCGCCATACTGGCGTATCACCTGACGTGATGATATGGGGTGCCATTGGTTACTCGTCTCGGTCACCTCTTGTTCGCATTGACGGCACTTTGAACAGTGGACATTATATTTCAGATGTTTTACAACCCATGGGTCTACCCTTCATTCGATCCCTGCGAAACCCTCCATTTCAGCAAGATAATGCACGACCACATATTGCAGGTCCTGTACGGGCCTTTCTGGATACAGAAAATGTTCGACTGCTGCCCTCCAGATCTCTCACCAACTGAAAACGTCTGGTCAATGGTGGCCGAGCAACTGGCTCATCACAATATGCCAGTCACTACTCTTGGTGAACTGTGGTATCGTGTTGAAGCTGCATGGGCAGCTGTACCTGTACACGCCATCCACGCTTTGTTTGACTCAATGCCCACGCGTATCAAGCCCATTATAATAATGGGCTTGATACGCGTGGGCATTGAGTCAAACAAAGCGTGGATGGGCCAAGGTGGTTGTTCTGGGTATTGATTTCTCAGGATATATGCACCCAAATTGCGTGAAGATGTAATCACATGTCAGTTCTAGTATAATATATTTGTCCGATGAATGCCTGTTTATCATCTGCATTTCTTCTTGGTTTAGCAGTTTTAATGGCCAGTAGCGCAGAACTACTTAAACCTAACTTAAAGACATTACACACTTCCATGCCTTAGGGAGGATTCGAACGTGCGACCGTAGCAGTTGCGCGGTTCCGGACTGAAGCACCTAGAACTGCTCAGCCACCATGGCCGGCTGATCTTGAAGTAATGCATGTTAAAATTTTAACATTTTCAACAGGTATAGATTATATTTAAAAAAATAAAATACTTCCCATGTGAGCTTATAAGTGATATATATATATATATATATATATATATATATATATATATATATATATATATATTCAGAAAATTGCAAATTTTATAATGAGATAAAAATGCGAAAATATGAAAAAAAATCCCATTCTAACTCCCCTTAAGTATTTGACCTCGATTGATCTCAGGGTCTCGTATTGACAAATTTTACTCATCATGAAAGTCTCCAATACACTGCTTACAGCTGTTGACAAAATGTCGATATACCTAGATTTTTCCGAAAATACTGATATATGTCTAGGTACTCTAGCCCTCCAGATATCAATATCGAAATGGCAATATCGAGTCAGATATTTTTATTTTATATTTTCTCGCAATTTGCGGTAAGTATTTGAAAATGTCTTTTTGAAATTATAATGGAACGTATCTTTACTTTCACTGTGTGAAGGAGTCTTTTTACTCTTTGAGCTTTCATCACACCCTGTCTTTCTCTTTGACTAGGTCAAGCAAGAATAGGTGGCATACCTAGACATGACGAAAGAATTCTGTCCTAGCTTTCTAAGGGACAGTCTCAGTATGTGAACATCATCATGACAGGTGATGAGACTTGGCTGTACTACTGTAATGTACTGAGTAAGACTCGAAAAACTAAGACTCGAAACAAAGTTTGGGTCTTTGAAGATGACGACACACCCGTAGCTGTCATAAAATGTGGATCAGTAAAGAAGAAAATAATAGTTTTTTTTTTTCAAATCGATTGGAATTGTGGAGCGTGTTGTTTTGGACACACAGAAGACAGTCACACCTAAGTAGTACACTGATCAGTGCCTGCCCAGAGTCATCCAATCTTTGAAGAACCTGTGATCGAAGTCAAGAATGGACACTTGGTTTCTCCATTACGACAACGCTCCAGCTCACCGCACCAAAGCGCGCACCGAATATTTGTGGGGTAAGGGACTGAAACTTCTTGAGCACCCTCCTTACAGTCCAGGCATTGCTCCTTGTGACTTTGGACTGTTCCTGCATGTGAAAATGAAGCTGGAAGTAGTGTAGTTTTCAAGTGATGGGGAGCTCCTGGGGGCTTGGGACAACGAGTGTGCCTTACTCCCTACAGAAACTTGAGAGAACTGGTTTGTATTGGTTTCGGAGGGTGCAGAGGTATATTCAATGTAGCGGAAATAACTTCGAAAAAATTAAATAAATAAAGCTGTACTGAAAAACTTTCCAAATACCCTTTGTACAATGTGCAGCCGATTTTTTTATAGGCCAATACATCGATATTTTTTTCCGTCGATATATAGGTATTTACTCTAGATATGTCTAGGCCGATAATGATATTTTTTTTAAATATTGATATATCGGATTACCTATATTTTTAAAAAATATTAACAGTCCTAGTACTGTCTTCTTGTGCAACAGTAGAAGTTATCAATTTTGCGTTCTGCCGTTTCGCCTTAACATAATTGCCAGCGTATTTATTGCAGCATTAGAGAGCTTGGACCAGAACTTTTGAGTCAAGCCACTGTGTATGTGGCTAACCTCCTCCTCGCCACATCCACGTGGGAAGCTCCTGTACAAATACTTAGAAAAGTCTTGAAAACATCTGTGTTCGCGCGGGAAGAGAGAAAATTTTTAAGCCTCATCATCTCACCTACAGGTTTAATACCTGATCCCAACAAGCGAGACGCAATTAAACATTTTCCTCTACAGGAAAACTACGGTTAGCATCATTTTTCAAAAATTCGTGGCCCGTCATTTACTAAATTGCGATGCTCTTCTGAATTTATTGAGGAAAAACCACACGTCGATGTGGATGCCCAAGTGCCAGGAGGATTTTGAGGCAATTAAAGAGGCTTTAATAAACTCAGACATTTTAGCAGACTCAAACACGACAAAAGAATTCTGTCTTAATACTGATGCCTCATCACAAGGACTGGGGGCAATATTGTTTCAAATCACAACACAACAGGGACATCAAAACATAAACATCATCAGTTTCGCAAGTTTTACGCTTACAGAAAGTGAAGAGCTTTTTCAGTCACAGAAACCGAAGCAGTGGTAATAATATGGGCTTTTCGAAAATTTCAGTATTTTTACGGGGAAATCACACTAAGGTATACTGCGATCATCAAGCGCTTTCATTCGTATTAACATGAAAATTACTACACAAACTTTTGTATGTCCATCCTTTTAGCAGGACGTCTCTGGGACGACAGCCGTTTACGATCGTGACAAAAAATAAAAACACCTACAGCCGTCCTTATGATTTGATTTTATTTTGTCGCTACCAGTCTGACTGGTTCTCGTGTCAGCTGATAGTATATGGTTGGAGTGCTGACACATTATCTGTGAATCCAGTAATGCTGGCAACTGATGGGTTATGCACGGGGATCGTATCAACCTGTACCGCATCAAAACAGCCTGAAGATCGCAATGAAGCGTCGAAACTGGTAGCGACAAAATAAAATCATAACGACGGCTATATGTGTTTTTGTTTTTTGTCACGATACTACACAAACGGTTAGCCAGATGTTACAGCGTAACATCAAGCGCCGGTACGTCGGCCTGGAACGATACAGCAGAGAAGGCTGTGAGATGACGTCAGCCAAAAGAACGCTGGCTAGGACGACACCACGACAGGAGCAGCACCTGTAGGGCCTCATTACACTACGCCGCCAGGCTGCGCACCCAGCCACGCCACCGGAGGCGCTGTTCATTACACTAGGTCGCCAGTGGCGCAGTGGCCAGCTGGGCAGTCTGCTTTCCTCGCACTCTTTTCTGTGCACTATTTCATTTGCTTCAGTATGTCTAGTAAACTGCAGAATGTCACTGTGAAGTGTAGACACGGCAAAAGGGAAAACCATGAAGCTGGAAGAAGCACTGAAAGAATGCCAGAAGATATTGGACACACAAGTAAATACCGAATATTTCATTTGTGCACTTGAACAACATCTCGCACTTTGGGACACCAGTTCTGAAGCTTACAGTAACAAGCAGTTAAAAGCTTAAAACTAAATGCTTGGAATGAAATTATTTGTTCACTCCTACCTGATTTTGAGCAGCAGTCCGTGGTTGAGAGGAATAACCTTTGTAAGTATTTAAGCCCCCCCATGAACCATGGGCCTTGCCGTTGGTGGGGAGGCTTGCGTGCCTCAACAATACAGATAGCCGTACCGTAGGTGCAACCACAATGGAGGGGTATCTGTTGAGAGGCCAGACAAACGTGTGGTTCCTGAAGAGGGGCAGCAGCCTTTTCAGTAGTTGCAGGGGCAACAGTCTGGATGATTGGCTGATCTGGCCTTGTAACACTAACCAAAACGGCCTTGCTGTTGTGATACTGCGAACGGCTGAAAGCAAGGGGAAACTACAACTGTCATTTTTCCTGAGGGTATGCAGCTTTACTGTATGATTAAATGATGATGGCGTCCTCTTGGGTAAAATATTCCGGAGGTAAAATAGTCCCCCATTCGGATCTCCGGGCAGGGACTACTCAAGAGGACGTCGTTATTAGGAGAAGAAAACAGGCGTTCTATGGATCGGAGCGTGGAATGTCAGATCCCTTAATCGGGCAGGTAGGTTAGAAAATTTAAAAAGGGAAATGGATAGGTTAAAGTTAGATATAGTGGGAATTAGTGACGTTCGGTGGCAGGAGGAACAAGACTTTTGGTCAGGTGAATACAGGGTTATAAATACAAAATCAAATAGGGGTAATGCAGGAGTAACTTTAATAATGAAAAGGAAAATAGGAGTGCGGGTAAGCTACTACAAACAGCATAGTGACGCATTATTGTGGCCAAGATAGACACGAAGCCCACGCCTACTACAGTAGTACAAGTTTATATGCCAACTAGCTCTGCAGATGACGAAGACATTGAAGAAACGTATCATGAGATAAAAGAAATTGTTCAGATAGTGAAGGGAGAAGAAAATTTAATATTCGTGGGTGACTGGAATTCGATAGTAGGAAAAGGAAGAGAAGGAAACTTGGGTGAATATGGATTGGGGGTAAGAAATGAAAGAGGAAGCCGTCTGGTAGAATTTTGCACAGAGCATAACTTAATCATAGCTAACACTTGGTTCAAGAATCATGAAAGAAGGTTGTATACATGGAAGAAGCCTGGATAGACTAGAAGGTATGAGATATATTATATAATGGTAAGACAGAGATTTAGGAACCAGGTTTTAATTTGTAACACATTTCCATGGGCAGATGTGGACTCTGACCACAATCTATTGGTTATGAACTGTAGATTAAAACTGACGAAACTGCAAAAAGATGGGAATTTAAGGAGATGGGACCTGGATAAACTGAAAGAACCTGAGGTTGTACAGAGTTTCAGGGAGAGCATAAGCGAACAATTGACAGGAATGGGGGAAAGAAATACAGAAGAAGAAGAATGGGTAGCTTTGAGGGATGAAATAGTGAAGGCAGCAGAGGATCAAGTAGGTAAAAAGACGAGGGCTAGTAGAAATCCATGGGCAACAGAAGAAATATTGAATTTAATTGATGAAAGAAGAAAATACAAAAATGCAGCAAGTGAAGCAGGCAAAAAGGAATAGAAACGTCTCAAAAATGAGATCGACAGGAAGTGCAAAATAGCTAAGCAGGGATGGTTAGAGGACAAATGTAAGGATGTAGAGGTTATCTCACTAGGGGTAAGATAGATACCTCCTACAGGAAAATTAAAAGGGACCTTTGGAGAAAAGAGAACCACTTGCATGAATATCAAGAGCTCAGATGGAAACCCAGTTCTAAGCAAAGAAGGGAAAGGAGAAAGGTGGAAGGAGTATATAGAGGGTCTATACAGGGGCGATGTTCTTGAGGACAATATTATGGAAATGGAAGAGGATGTAGATGAAGATGAAATGGGAGATAAGATACTGCGTGAAGAGTTCGACAGAGCACTGAAAGACCTGAGTCGAAACAAGGCCCCGGGTGTAGAAAACGTTCCATTAGAACTACTGATAGCCTTGGGAGAGCCAGTCCTGACAAAACACTGCCATCTGGTGAGCAAGATGTATCAGACAGGAGAAATTCCCTCAGACTTCAAGAAGAATATAATAATTCCAATCCCAAAGAAAGCCGGTGTTGACAGATGTGAAAATTACCGCCGAACTATCAGTTTAATAAGTCACAGCTGCAAAATACTAATGCGAATTCTTTACAGACGAATGGAAAATCTGGTAGAAGCCGACCTTGGGGAAGATCAGTTTGGATTCCATAAAAAATGTTGGAACACGTGAGGTTGTACTGACCCTACGACTTATCTTAGAAGAAAGATGAAGGAAAGGCAAACCTACGTTTCTAGCATTTGTAGACTTAGAGAAAGCTTTTGACAATGTTGACTGGAATACTTTCTTTCAAATTCTGAAGGTGGCAGGGGTAAAATACAGGGAGCGAAAGGCTATTTACAATTTGTACAGAAAGCAGATGTCAGTTATAAGAGTCGAGGGGCATGAAAGCGAAGCAGTGCTTGGGAAGGGAGTGAGTCAGGTTTGTAGCCTCTCCCCAATGCTATTCAATCTGTATATTGAGCAAGCGGTAAAGGAAACAAAAGAAAAATTCGGAGTAGGTATTAAAATCCATGGAGAAGAAATAAAAACTTTGAGGTTCGCCGATGACATTGTAATTCTGTCAGAGACAGCAAATGACTTGGAAGAGCAGTTGAACGGAATGAACAGTGTCTTGAAAGGAGGGTATAAGATGAACATCAACTAAAGCAAAACGAGGATATAGGAATGTAGTCGAATTAAATCGGGTGATGCTGAGGGAATTAGATTAAAAAATGGGTTTTGCTATTTGGGGAGCAAAATAACTGATGATGGTCGAAGTAGAGAGGATATAAAATGTAGACTGGCAGTGGCTAGGAAAGCGTTTCTGAAGAAGAGAAATTTTTTAACATCGAGTATTTGTACGGAATGTAGCCATGTATGGAAGTGAAACATGGACGATAAATAGTTTGGACAAAAAGAGAATAGGAGCTTTCGAAATATGGTGCTACAGAAGAATGCTGAAGTTTAGATGGGTAGATCATATAACTAATGAGGAGGTATTGAACAGAATTGGAGAGAAGAGGAGTTTGTGCACAACTTGACTAGAAGAAGGGATCCGGTTTGTAGGACATGTTCTGAGGCATCAAGAGCTCACCAATTTAGTACTGGAGGGCAGCGTGGAGGGTAAAAATCGTAGAGGGAGACCAAGAGATGAATACACTAAGCAGATTCAGAAAGATGTAGGTTGCAGTAGGTACTGGGAGATGAAGAAGCTTGCACAGGATAGAGTAGCATGGAGAGCAGCATCAAACCAGTCTCAGGACTGAAGATCACAACAACAACAACAACAAGTATTTATGCAAATAAAGACGCTTTAGACATTCGTAGGTAATTAAAAAACTTGTTGTCGTCCAAACACAGTTCATCAAAAATAGTGTAATACAATTCTTTAGATTCTCTTAACGATAGCATAGGGTGTACAGGCGTCTTCCTCTCCCTTCGCCTTCTCCTTTTCATTAAAAGTGCCAGGAGGAGCATGTGTGTATAGTTGTTGTCCGACGTGTTCCCTGGTCACTAGTGCACAGCGAACTGACGACTTGGTGGCCAAACCCAGTGGTGGTGGCAGGAGTGGCTGCGCCGCCCGCCGACCCAGTGTAACAGGCTCCATTTGACACAACGCCCCGCCAAGACTGCACCACCAGTGGCGGTCGACGTGGTGACGGGGCAGGCAGTCAATAGCACTGGCTGCACTAATCTATACTATGATGGAAACTAGTTGTCACTTGACAGGCAACGGGCTGCAGGGCTCTCGCCACCAATAAGCCAATGGCAGCCGGCGCTGTTGGCTGCCACTGCTTTGCCACTTCGCTCTACTGAGCTTACTAGGGAATTGTGCCAGCCAGTCCTCAGCGAGCCGTTGTAGACGTGCGGATGAGAGATTTGAGTGACTTGTAGCTTTGCGTGTTTACGATGTCTGATGAAAGTAGTCACAGGAGAGGGAGGCCGAGGCTGCACACTCCTCGGAAACTTCCAAAAAAGTGGCGGACATGGCGTCGTTATACGCATTCAGGCGCATGAATACGTGTGTTCCTTAAGGGAGTATTTTGAGAGAGAGGGGGATGCAGGGGGGCCTCTCGTTCCTTTGGATAAGGTGGTGGAGCGAACTGCAGCTGCTCTGCAAGTTAGCGAACGATCAGTAATAAGAATCTGCAAGGAGAAATTCACGAAAGAAGGCTCAAGTGAATCATCTAAATGGGAGAAATCTAGGAAAAAGAGGCGACTAGAGAAGACGGTCACAAAACTTGACTCTTTTCAGGAAGATGCTATTCGTCGTCAAATATACGCATTTTATTCGAGGAAGGAGTATCCAACACTCAAAAAACTACATGCTACCCTCACAGCGGCTGACCTGTTTCAGGGTAGTAAATCATCTTTGTTACGAGTCGTGAAAATGTTAGGATTCCGCTATAAATCCATCTCTGGCAGAAAGTTACTAATGGAACGCCAAGATACTGCAGCCTGGCGATGCCGCTTTCTTAGAGAATTAGTGGGGACAAATTTTGATGATATCGTTTGGCTTCATGAAACGTGGGTGAGTGCAGAACACAGTTTAAAAAAAGGCTGGACCTGCGGTACCATCAGCGGTAGTATGGCAGCTCCGATCGGCAGAGGAAAGAGGATAATTATAGCACATGCCGGAAACTCAAAAGGTTTCATTCCAAATTGTCTGCTGCTATTCAGTTCAAATAAGACCTCGGACTACCACGAAGAGATGAACCACAATACTTTTGTGAAATGGTTTGAAGACTGTGTGCTCCAGAACTTAAGAAAAAACTATCATTGTTATGGATAACGCTCCTTATCACTCAGTAATACAAGATAAAGTACCCACAAAGGCAACGAGGAAAAACCACATTGTTAGCTGGTTACAGAAACATATGGTACATTTCGACAGTAATTTGACAATGGCAGAATTATTAGAACTTGTATTGCAACAGAAGCCAAAGAACCCGATTTACATTGTGGATGGAGTAGCAAAAAAAAATACGGGCATAAAGTGCTCAGATTGCCTCCCTACCATTGCCATTTCAACGCAATAAAGCTGATTTGGGCTCAGGTTAAACAGCATATTGCTGCAGAAAATAAGAAATTCATATTAACCGAAGTGGAACGCCTTTTGAAAGAGGCAGTTGAAATTGTGACATCGGAAGACTGGCAGAAGGTAGTGCATCATGTGAAAGGAGTGATACAGGACGCATGGAACAATGAAGGTATCTTACAACTAAGGGTCGAAGATTTGATTATATCAGTCAATACGAGCAGCGACACGGATAGTTCCACTGATTCTGACTCTGAATTAAGCGGTGTTTTCGCATTGTCTGATTAGTGTGTAGTGTACTTACTGCCATTAATTTTTTTTTTCTTTATTGTTTTTTAACACCTTACATAAGGTGGGCTGGCAGCAGCACACTACGCTGCTCTTCAGCCACAAGTGTTACAAAGAAAATACAATGGAGACGTCCTATTTACATTGTGGATGAAGTAGCAAAAAAATATGGGCATAAAGTTCTCAGATTGCTCAGTGTACTTACTGCCATTAATTTTTCTTTTCTTTATTGTTATTTAACACCTTACATAAGCTGGGCTGGCAGCAGCACACTAGGCTGCTCTTCAGCCACAAGTGTTACAAAGAAAATACAATGGAGACACAGAACATACAGAACAAAGTGGGGGGGGGGGGGGCATAAAACAGTAGACACAGAGACAAATAACACGTAGCCGTTCACACGCGAAGACACCTAAAGAAACTTTTGGCACTGCACACGGACACTGATGATGGAGAAGACATGTGAACGATGGAGCATCGGCGGTGAAAAACACTGAGGCACAAACGCGATGGCACACACACTAAGATGATGGCGATCCCCGGCGCACGAATGTCCACTTGACGTGTGCGAGTCCAGGGACCTGCCAAGAGGGGAAGAAGGTGGTGGGGGAGGGAGAGGGGAGAGCAAACATGCCAATGGCAGAGGAGATGGTGGGAGGAAGGAAGGTATGGGGGTAGGGGAAGCCCAGGGGAGGAGGGGAGAGAAAGGGAGAAGGGAGGCAAGGGGGAGAGAAGGGAGAGAGGGTGCCCATAGGAACAAACACGGGAAGAGGGATGGAGTATCAAAGTTGGTAGGACGGGTAGATGGAGGGGAGGAGGGCATCATTAGGGAGGGGGAGCTGGCAGAAGCCACCTTGGGAGAGGGTATGGAGAGTGGAGAGATGGAGAGCAGGTGGGATGTGGAAATACAGGCGCGGCAGCGGATGGGGGCGGGAGAGGATGGGAGAGACAAGCGGTTGAGGAGGATCGAGTTTACGGGAGGTGTAGAGGATCCGTATCTGTTCGAGGAAAAGGAGGAAGTGGGGGAACGGAATAAGGTTGTACAGGATCCGCGTGGGGGGGGGGGGGGGAGACGGATGTGATAGGCGAGGCGAAGAGCATGGCGTTCAAGGATCTGAAGGGATTTGTAAAAGGTAGGAGGAGTGCAGATCCAGGCAGGGTGGGTGTAGCAGAGGATAGGGCGGATGAGGGATTTATAGGTATGGAGGATGGTGGAGGGGTCCAGACCCCATGTACGGCCAGAAAGGAGCTTGAGGAGACGGAGTCGGGAGTGTGCCTTGGCTTGGATTGTCCGGAGGTGGGGGGTCCAGGAGAGGTGACGGTCAAGGGTGACGCCAAGGTACTTAAGGGTGGGGGTGAGGGCGATAGGACGGCCATAGACGGTGATATAGAAGTCGAGGAGGCGGAAGGAAGGGGTGGTTTTGCCTACAATGATCGCCTGCTGCCATTAAATATTGTGTTTGTGAATTTATTTCGATTAATTCTTATTCTTGTTGTGAGACTAAGAAATATTGTTTGGCCAGCTCTCGTCATCTCCTTACGGTAAGTTAGACTGAATTTTAATTTTATTTCATTTTGTATACACACCAAGATGTTATTCAATGTGTGTAATAGTTTTCGAGATTTGCAATCTAAAGAAGAAAACTTTTCCGGACGCGAAAATTTCTCACACTTCAATAGTTAATGTAACAACGGCCCTAATTAAAATTAAGAAAAGATATTTGATATGCTTATAGATACCAATGAGACCGATACTGTACGTAAATTTCAAAATATTTACATAATATTTATAGGAGATAGAGATTTTAAACGTCATACTTGTTTCGAGTTCAGTACTGATAGGGTTGCTTAAAAACGCTGTTTTCAGAAATTTATATACAGGAAACTTAATGCACTACGAAAACCTTTAAGGATTCTTTGCCGAGTGCATTATTTTGGTAATGAATGGAAAAAAATATTTTGCTGTGACATCAATAGTTTTTCAGTAATGACGTGATAAGTTACAAGCTGTTTGCGAAGTCGAGAATTTAAATGGTTTCAAACAAATTAACGTCTCTCTTCTCCTAATTAAAATTAAGAATAGATATTTGACAGATGGAGAGACACTGTAGAGATATACATCATATCTGGGTTTGAAATTTTTTGCTTGCTTTTTGTAGAAGATACAGGCTTTAAAACGATTTTCTATCGCCGGGGGTAGCGATTCGCTGAGGCGTCTGCCTCCAACCAGTGCTTGTGACAACGCCACAACTTCGCAGCGCAAACGTCAAGTGACAACTACTTTAAATCATTTTGTAGTAAGCTCCACAACAATCTATTCCCAACGACGGGCAGGGCCACCGGTGGCGTAGAGAGCCTGTATAGGGAGAGAGTGGCCAACCGGACAATACGGCGGCCATTTTTCTGCCAAACTGCGGGCGGGACTTTTGAATGGCCAGTAGTGGAGTAGTTGAGTACACATTCACCGAATCAAAAGCACAAGACAATATGGCGAAATCATTCGTTAAATGCCTTTCTTTACAGCTATAATATACTCATAGTAGCCTACTACGTACAGCACAAGAAAATTTGATACAGTGGCTGTAAAAAATTATTCGTTACTTGCATTTATCTCCTTTAAAGTTCGTTTACTTGACATATTGCAATGAAAGTTACGTAAATAAAAAAAATTCAGTGTATAGCATTTGTTTTGTATCGGAAGTGCATAACGCTAAAGATTTAAAGTACCTGTATTACGTCAGATGAATGAAAGTCGTAAGCAGTTGTTTACTTGTGACATGCAAAAAGTGTGAGACGTCTTAGTACTTCTTGTCACTTCTTCAAACTTTTTGCATGTCACAAGTAAACAACTGTTTACGACTTTCTTTCATATATTGAATACCTCTTGAAGATAACAAAGGAAAAAGATTACAAAATTCAGATAATAGTAAATGTAGGCTACTGTAATAACGACCAAATATAACAAGAAAACTACCGTATTCCTTCTACCCCACAGTAAGTAGGCCTATTGAAAACTGTCTTCAAGAGTACCTACAATTATTTACTACGAATAATGTTTCAGCAACCACGACAACTGCGGAAAACGTGCTTACATCTTGCCTGCGTCAACAGTCAGGCAATAATACTGAAACCAAATTAATGCCTAGTGTTCTGATTCGGAACGAAATAAAGTTTGACGCTATAAAGTCGACTGAGCATGGCACAACAATTACAGGAACTTTCCGTTTCCAGCAAGGCCTCTAAGATATTGGCTTCAGAAAAGCTTGTGATGCTACCAGTATGCACGAACTGTAAAAGAAATAAGAGCTTAAAATGAAGTAAATTGTAATAGGCCTTCCTGTTTTGCGTGACAAAAAATATTTTAAAAAACTGACACCTTAAAATCAGAGTTCTCTGATCAAATTGAAGAACGAAACATTTTTATAGGCGTAACTAAATAAATATTTCTGATAATATATACCATTAAGAAAGTTGTACCTGGACTTTATTACAAGAGTTACTGATTCCTTCCTGACTGGGCATTTCAGACTGCGACAATAAGTTACATTATTTCAACTCGTATTTAAGATCGCAAACGCTAATTACGTACTAAAATCGATATACAGCTAAATCGAACATGCGTGCACAACGCATAACGAGTCTCTCAATAATTCAAATACCGTTTAATCGTTTCCAAAAGTCCTCTGAACTTCAATTCAACTCAAAAACACGGCGAACATAGGAAGCGCGAGAGACGTTTGGCAGAAAAATGGCGCCAAACCTAATCAACCAATCACGGGCAACTTCACCTACGGCCACTCTCTCTGTATACAGGCTCTCTACGGTGGCGTGGCTGGCTGCGCCACCTGGCGGCCTGTTGCAATAAGGGCCTTACGAAGAAAACATAAGCGCCGCTCCAGCTAGCCTCGGCCGCACTGGAAGACGAGTTGTCATCCTAACGAGTCGTGACATGTTTTGCTTGCATTGAAATTGTGTACATCGAAGGACATTGATTATTTGCATGTCGCCAATTGCTTGCGGCACCTCTTTGCAAAAAGTCAAAGTTAAATATTGTCAATTCAGTTTACTGTAATAAACTCCATTAATAATATTCGCTTGTATGTTGTCTAGCTATCCTAGCTTCCTAGGCACCCTATATTAGACGAGTGGGCAGGATACCACACCGGATGCTGCCTGTTTTTACAAGAATTCCATTTTGAAGTCATTTATGTCAAGAGTGAACAGAGTATTTTGGCGGTCACCTTGTCTTGGGTTCCGCAAGGATTCAGTAAGTATGCGGACCTTACGGAGCAGACCTCAGATTACAGAGTACTCCTTATGCATGATGGTTCTTTTAAACATTAAGATGAGTAGGAACATGTCACAGATACAAGAAGAGGATGAACGGTGGCCAAAGGTAAGGCAACAGCTTGTGGGCAACAACTCTGAACTAGGGAAACGATACAAATTGCACGACGGAGTATTATTTTACCGAAGAACACCTGATTCTCATAACTGGTATGTTTGCTTGCTAGAAAAATGCTTCGAGTACTGTACACAGTGCACACACAATTTATGAGGCGACCATGTACACTAGTAACATCACTTCTTACTGTTATTTCCCAAATATTATTAAAAGGCTATTTGCAAGTAACCATGAAATGCATTATACCTCAAAAGGTTAAACACCCGAATAAATCACGTCTTAATGAACTGCGTCCAATTACACCAACAAATTCTAGAGCCCTCGTGTCAATTGATGGGGCTGGACTGTTACCAACCGCCAGAGGAGATGCAAAATAGGTAATCGCCTTGTATGATGTATTTTCAAAACACATAAAAATGTATGCTACCAAATCTCCTGCAGCGGGTCCTTTAGTAAAGAGAATAGTAGGAGATTATTTTGTTCAAGTCGGCAAGCCGAAAGCCATAGTCACTAAGAATGCTCCAAATTTTACAGGCTCTAAATAGAAAGAATTTGTTAAATCTCATGTTACAAAATATATTTTTGTATCTAAATTCCACGCAGAAGAAAGCCCCATTGACGTTTTTTTTTTTTTTTTTTTGAGAATTCAGTGTACTCATTTGAACATACATCCCCATTAAACACAGTAAAAACGGATAGAGTACGTAACACTTTTCGAACAAATTGCAAACAACTTGCCTCACTTATTTACAGGATACACACCTGCAGAATTAATGTTTGACAAACTTGGAAGTGATGAATGGGTCAAGCCTTTACCGAAATTATACGAAAAAACTATACCTTTGGAAGAAAAAGTACGACAAGCGTTGATAGCTGTAGAATAAAATGCGCAATACAGGAAGGTGCAGTACGATAAAAAGATTGGCCGTACCACCACCTTTTATGTAAGGCAACAAGCTTTGTCACCAACACATCCACTATCAACAAAGCATAGAAAACTGAACCGAAAATGGCAATTAGTGTATGTAGGACCTTATCTCACAGACAAAATACCACACCCAGGATGTAACTTACTGAGTAATCCCAAAACCGGAATAATTCGTGGATTGTACCCGCATAAATATCTTAAGGAATTTATACGCTAAGACGGAGGTCCTGGAGCTCAAACATTACACAGAATACGATTATGAGAGAGTCATTTTCAAATCACATATGAAGGCGAATTATGGAGGTGAACATAAAAAGCACAAATTATTGTTAGGATGACAATTATTCCACACCTTAGCAATTTGAATATAAGGAAAGAAGGTGAAGGAAACAAGGGAAACACACACACTTATATAGGTTGAGGTGTAGATATAATTAAAAGTAAGGTAAGTAAGACGACTTGACAGTAAGAGTTTGTAAGAGAATTTATACTCATAACATTATTTGAAAAGGTAAGCATTCCCAGTGCGCTGTGCACTGAACGTACGGCGCGGCAGGCAAGGGGTGAGAACACAGTAACCATCTCGCATATGCGAAGGACTGCAAAATACTAGCAATATGCTGTTCAGCTTCCTACAAAGCTGCAAGCGCTACTACACGCCACTAAAAGAGCAATTATAATCTGACCAATCGGATAAATATTTCTTAACTCAATGGAGAGCAGATGTTGTAAATAGAACTTTGTTAGCTAGCGCTAACAGATTCACTTGTAGTATTAAGTAGCGATAAGTAGTCTAAATAGTAAGGCCAAATTATGTACATATTTATCGTAAGGAATATGACGCACTTGCAGCTTCAGAAACGAGCTAATAGTCTATTTGAATGAATAAACGTAACGCCAGTATTGCAACTCTAATGAACTCGTAGATGAAATAGAAAATAGCTTAGGGTAGTGGGAAACAGCATATACAAGAGGAAAGGAAATACACACACACACACACACACACACACACACACACACACACACGAGCGCGCGCGCGAAGTATTTACAAACGTAGAGACACAAAGAGGAAGGAAAAACTATGTACAACGAGATTATTAAGCGAACAGAAGAACGAGTTATTCTAAAACCACATACCGTGTACGCTTTATATTCTACAAACTACACAGACTTAATCTAAGAATGCCTCGTGCTAAGTTTACTACGAACTACAACCGATTAAGCTACTCAGCTACAAACTACTCGAAACTACAGGTATCAAAAGTTGTATCTTAACTGAATTTCTACTATGCTAAAACGCCGAAAGGAATGATAACTATACAAGAGAACAGATTCGAGGCAGCACAGAGCATGATCCTTAAAACATATCACTGCAGGTGAATTCACTGTCAGACATTGAAACAAGAAGGTAATAGAGTAGTTTGTTCTTAGGAAAGCAAATAAAGAGAGGTGTCTAGCAATCTGGAGAACTACACTCTGCAAATGAGTGGAAAAGTTGTCTAGCCTATGGGAGACGACATGTATATTTAAGAATTTATGTAATAATTAATACTGCATAGGGTATGTTGCAAGTGCACGACCCAACTGAAGTAAATATTAGGTTTAGGTGGTAGGTACCCAAGAAACCCCCCTATTCTGTTAATTTGTAAGTATGCACGTTTGTGACCGTGTACAAGTAGTAACGAGACATGTCCAAGACAAGTACACTTGTCCTTTTACACTGCAATGGTAAGCTTGAACTCTGTTGCAATGTTTTCAAAAGGAAAGAGCGGATCAAAGTCACACTGATGACAGCCTGCGTGATGGAATACTGATACAAACGTTGAACACCAAACCTAATGATGATTAGGCTGCTCGGCAAATCACTTGAAAGAAAGTATCAAAAGATACTTGTTCAAGCATTAAGTTAGATTACATATAATGTATAAATGCATTAATGAATATCCTATTACTCTAAGATATGAGATTGCAAGTTCTTAGGATCATGATAAAATACATATGTCAACAGTAATATTTGCTCAATGCAATAACTTTAGAAGATGAAGGTAGCTAGTAACAGTCAAAATTTAATATAAAGCTTGAGTAATAAGTCACTTAACAAAATCCTTTCTTATCCTCTCATCGTGCGTGGTGGAAATGTTCTTGTATGTATGAAGACATCAATATTCATGATTTTCAGACTCAGATCGCCTATGTTTTCTCTCTTGTAATGACATTTTCTTTTTGTCTGAAAGAGAAAACTATAATAAATAAAAGGAATAAAGTGTGGCGGTTATCGACTGCAAGAGTCGACCGCCTCATCTTTGAATACTAGAGGTGGGCCAAACGGTTATTCTGGAGTAACCGTTATCACAGTTCCAGTTATTCTTTGGTAACCGTTATTTTTAACGGTTATTAATAACTGTCAATTTATTTTTCGCTAGCGAATACCGATAACTCCGACAGTTAAATAACGACATAGTTGGAATCCATCAGTTTAGTTATCAGTATAACTGCGAGTAGTGTGAAATAGCAGAAATGTCGTATGAATCGTGTCATAACCTTAGCTTATTAACTCCGGGTACATTTTAGTTGATGTTAGAACGATTATTAGTGTTTCATATTATATGTTTGTAGGTTATCGGTCGCTATTAGAAATATTATCTTTGCAGCTGCGACAGAAAGTACGCGGAACTTCGCCAAAGCACTGTTTAAGTAAAATGTTAACAAAGTGCGTTTTTAAGTATGAAGTAATATGTAAACTGAGTACTGTAGGTTAAATTCGAAGCTTAATTTCTTGTGCTGCTCACATAATAGAATAAAGTGTACAGCCTTGTAATACAACAAAAAATATACGTAATGTGACAGATTCGTTTAATCCTGTGGTGTAAAAGCTAGTCCTATTGGGGAAAGTGTGAGTACGCTAATCCAAGTTTTATGTCAGATTTGCAAACTGCTCGATTTCTCCAGCGACAGCATGTTTATAACTTATGAAGACATGCAGATCGAAAAGGTTGACAGTGTTACATTTCTGGGACTACAACTCGATAATAAATTCGGTTGGGAAGGGCATACCACATTTTTTCGTTCTATTATTTCATAAGGGAGCATATTCTGTGGTAACTTATCAAACGTAGCAAAAGTTTTTCGCATGTAAAAGCGTGTAATAAAAATCGTTTGTGGTATCAATTCAAGAACATCATGTAGGAACCTATTCAAGGAACTTTGTATTCTAACCACTGCTTCCTAGTATATTTATTCCTTAATGAAATTTGTTACAAGTATTTCCAACCAAAAGCTTAATACATAATATCAGTACTAGAAATGGGAACAGCAATCTACATAAAGACCTAAAATTACTTACCTTGGTCCAAAAGGGGTCCAATATTCAGGAACATGCATTTTCAATAAACTGCCAGCAAGTCAGCAACCATTAAAAACTTTGTTTCAGATAAGGCACGGTTTACAGTGTGTTTGAAAAACTATTTGATACAGAAATGTCTGATTCCACCCGTCATCAATATGCCAGAAATGGCTATTTTAAGTGTGTCTATGATGTCACTACATACACATGGCAACAAACACGAAGATACATATAAATAATACAATAACATTTCCCACCAAAAATACAATCAAACCAATGGGACAACTGCGGGAAGTTGGGGGTTTTAGGGTGAGGACAAGGTAGTAAAAAAACACACCATGATCCCAAAACACAAAATGAAGAACAAAAAGAAAAAAAATACAGCATTCTGCTACACCAACAAAAATCTGCAGGAATCATGCACTTCCCTTGAACAATATCGGTCAACTATAGGTGAACATACCAAAACACCAATACCCACAACTAAAAGTGCGAAAATTGGAATCAGACATTTCCCTTGAACTACATAGCTCAACCTCAGATGACGATACTAAAACATCAACACACACAACTATGAAAATGGGAATCGGTCATTTCCGGTGACCTATATAGGTCCACCACAGCTACTGATGCCAAAAAACCAACACCTACAACTGCGAAAAATAAAACCACAATCCCAAAAGCCCACAAATCAATCATCCCTACATAAATTAAATCACATTCAATACTTCATAAATACACAAAACATCACAGCTAGAAAAAAAAAATTAATTACCACCAGCAAATTCCGGCACTGCAACCTAGATCGACAGCCCCCCCCTCCACACACACACAAAAAACAACTCATAAACACCGTGCCGTAATGACATTCACACACCACAACACCTTTACGTCGAAGCAGACAGGTGGAATCAGACGCTTCCATTGACCCCTCGTTCTACTCTGTAGATGAATATCGTAACAGAGACTGATAGACCAGCTTAGGTAAAAATTCTACTATATTTCAGTTTTGACAGCACTTGGTTGCAACAGTCAAGATCGGGTATTCTGTGTACGATAAATTTATTAAAGTACGTAACTGTGTTTTATTCTGTCAGTGTACCAATTCTGTAAATATTAGCAGTTACTGTGATATATTCACATATTTTGACTATCTCCTGACAAATGATGAGGATAATAATTATTATATTCCACTGTATTATGTTATACTTTCTGACATGTTATTTGTCATTCCCGATGGCCAGCGGCTATTTCCGTAGCAGTACGAAAATATTTGTTCGCTCCAGTTACTATCCTCTCTGGAAATATCACCTGGAACTACGACCTTGAACTGGAGTCACCGAGTCAGGAACGTCTAGACACACAGTTATTCCGTTACCAGCTTCCAGGTTATCTGTGGTGGTAGCCCGATAACTACCAGAGAACTAGAACTACGAGCCAATAACGATAACTGCCAGAGGAGAATACTGGTCTCTGACAGTTATTTCCATAGTCGCTCGAATTCCTTAGTAACTTTCCTTGTACTACCCGTCCAAGCTAAATTAACACGTAAGGCGGTGGCTTAAGGGAACGGCCGTACTTGTTAATGCCTGTACTGCAGCTCCTATCAGCCACGGCTCGGACATTAACTTTATTTAATTGTTTATGCTAAAAGTAACGAAGGCCCACGAAATAGTACACAGTTCTTATCAACAGATCGCGCGCAGTCTCACAGTTATTCCCATGGTCTATAGAACGCCTTCCAAATGCGCAGTACGATCTTCGGTCAACAGATGGCGCGAGGCACTGTTGACACTAAACAGTTATTGAAATAACTGCCAGAATCAGAGGAATGGTTATCGCAGTAACCGTTACTTCTCAGTAACCGGTTATTTCTATCAGTTACGTTATTTTTTGCCACTATTCGATCGTTTATAATGAATTAACTTTATTTTGATCATGTCGGTACAAACACATCCGCTGTCCAAGACAAGTACACTTGTCCTTTTACACTGCAATGGTAAGCTTGAACTCTGTTGCAATGTTTTCAAAAGGAAAGAGCGGATCAAAGTCACACTGATGACAGCCTGCGTGATGAAATACTGATACAAACGTTGAACACCAAACCTAATGATGATTAGGTTGCTCGGCAAATCACTTGAAAGAAAGTATCAAAAGATACTTGTTCAAGCATTAAGTTAGATTACATATAATGTATAAATGCATTAATGAATATCCTATTACTCTAAGATATGAGATTGCAAGTTCTTAGGATCATGATAAAATACATATGTCAACAGTAATATTTGCTCAATGCAATAACTTTAGAAGATGAAGGTAGCTAGTAACAGTCAAAATTTAATATAAAGCTTGAGTAATAAGTCACTTAACAAAATCCTTTCTTATCCTCTCGTCGTGCGTGGTGGAAATGTTCTTGTATGTATGAAGACATCAATATTCATGATTTTCAGACTCAGCTCGCCTATGTTTTCTCTCTTGTAATGACATTTTCTTTTTGTCTGAAAGAGAAAACTATAATAAATAAAAGGAAAAAAGTGTGGCGGTTATCGACTGCAAGAGTCGACCGCCTCATCTTTGAATACGAACTTCTTTGAAAACTTTTGATCTCAGTGTGTTAAGAACTCTGTATTCGAGCGGATGTGTTTGTACCGACATGATCAAAATAAAGTTAATTCATTATAAACGATCGAATACTTAATGTTGGGTTCGATATTACCATACGTAACATCCCGATCCACATACTGGTGGCCCCGGCGCTCACGAACGCTTACGACGCCAGAAATGTGTACTGGAACATCACCATGGACAAACAATGCTGCAACCCTTTGTCGGATTTCTATGTCCATCGATTTTGCATCCCGCAGCATCTGGATGCAGTGTACAGGAAGTGTAATTAGTGTGTAAATTCCCGACTCTTGTGTGAATCGTGCTTTTTGGTAACTTTCGTCACCTTCTCATACATCGACAATGCAACCGAGGCACACATGTCGTACGTCGAAACCTGCTCAATGCGTCGGTAATTTCACTTCCAGACAGTGCAGTGCTCCTTCGCCGATTAATTTGGACAATTTTGACTTGCATTTGCGTAATGAATTAACTTTGTGCTGTGCTTCGACATCGGACAATCATGCCAAACAATGGACTGCAACAAACGGAGACTATGTTGCAAATCCCAGTTCGCACGAACTCCGAACTACGGCTAAATTGCATGCCTGGTCGAATTTAGAAACGCCTGTCACGACTATCGCGTCTTCCGTGCCGCGTGCAAATTCGTTCGACCCGGTTTCTGCACAGCCCGTCTTCCAGAGTTCGAATGTTCGCGCCAACTTTTCCGCCTCTTCTCCGCGCTTGTCCCTCATTTGCAGCATTGAACTACCAACATTTCTCTCGGACCAACTTCCAATGTGGTTCATGGGCACGGAGTATATATTCTCCTCTTATGGCATAACTGATGAAAGTGAAAAATACCTCGTACTCTTCAGGCACCTAAAGGACTATCATTATATAATTACGGACATTATCTGTGACAATTTGAGTGACAAGTACACCAGAGCGAAAACCGCTTTACTTCAGCGTCTGTCACCAACATCACAGGAACAATTTCATCAAGGGCATCCTACCGATCAACAACAATGCACCAATTACACCGACGACAATGCCGGCTGTTTCTCACTGCAACACTGGACGTGCCACACCTCCCTCTACGCAGCAACTGAGCCGCACCAACTCTGCTCTACCGCTACCGACAGCGACGCCACAGCCGCCGCCTGCTGGCTCACTAACCTCGACCCAGTCAAAACAAACAGTTGTGCGACATACGATCCCGCCACGGCTACCGCACCCGCATCTTGTCAACAACTCGCCAACATTGCGCTCGCTTACCGCCTGGCCATTCACTACTCGATCACGCCCGCAACTTGTTCACCCACCCCAGAAGACGATTTCAGCCGTATCAATGCTTCATACAGCAGTGAACGTGTTCTCACTCCGCCGCCGCCGAGTACTGAGTTTCGCATTCGTGATCGCACACACGATCTCTTCTACTCGACCTGTTACGTCAATGCTGTGCCACTGACCTTGTCTTGTACGCCAGGCTACCCTTTGATAGAGACAGATTCTAATTTCGACCCCATCTTACTCAGTGATACACAGCTGACTGCTTCACTACATACATTTTCGCCTGAACAACTGCAACAGCTACGTCAGCAAATTGCGACATACAACTTGTTGGTACAAGATCAGTTACACATGCTGCAGCCGACACTGACCGAACACGACATGCAACGAGATGCTCCTGTCATTGTTCTGCCTCCGACTGCTGACGATCCTTTGCCGTTACTACCAGCTACAACTAATACTCTGACGATCACCCTACATGGACCTATGTCACAGATGTCACAACTGTCATCACCACGCTGCCTGAAGTGGAAATTCTATGTTACTGATGTGATACAAGCAACTTATTTACGCTGCTGCCACCTTTCCTTGGCAGTTCCAGACACTTCGTTTCTGTACCACGGCATAACCAGCCGCATTCTAGTGCTGCTTGCTTTGCCGCCCTCTTCACTACCTCCACAATGTACGACCAACACATCTGCTGTTTCTGCTTCGACGAGTGAGCATCTTTCCGCTCCGACACACGACCATGCAACAGTTGCACGCGAGCAGCTTACAGCCTTACGACTCGACCGCAACGCCAACAGTGACAGCACACACCCAGCTCCAGTTCCATCGAACTGTGTCGCCTCTCCGCCACGGACCAGTAGTTCATCCACCGATTCGACTTCTTCACGTTCACATTATGTATCATCGCTTTACTGCTTCGACCATGGTTTCGCCGACCACGTCTGCCTTCCACCACCTCTCGCCATCGCCATGCCTCATACACAGGGCTCTCGCCCCCTACCTTCGATCACGGCTGTTTCGCACATCAAAACACTGACACTGTCAACTCCGCTTGGAACATCCTGCCATCCACTGCTGTAACACACTCACCATCCACGGACTCTGAGGCGATGCTTCCATCTACACTGAAGTCATCTGCCGCCAAGGTCAGTCATGTGCAGCATGCTATTTTCTCCCCTGCTGCGACATCAAGCGCCTCTATAACTCCGTCATTCCCGCAAGTGCTGCTCATCCGGCATCTCTTACGCAACCTGTTAAGCCACAGCATGCTTGCTCCTTTATGTCATACGGCCAATAACAAACTGTTACCGGACAAGTTGCGCTTACCGTGGCGCTCGCCAGCAAATACTTTGGCAATACATCGCATCGCATCTTCGACGCACTCCGCACCTTTGATCGGATCAAAACTGCGCTTTACTGCACTACCTCGGCACGACGATGGTCTCCCACTGACACGCCGCTGCCTTCTGCTTCCACCGTGGCATCAGCAGCATGGCACAGTCAACCTGTGGACGTCTTCCGCACCTCCTTCCCTCCGCTGGTCGTGCCTACCAAGACATCGAGAAATAGTCCGATCACGCCTCGCACTAGCGCCTGCAACCACGACATGATTGGTCAGCCAGCCGGGTGCACACACGCCTCTCATCATCCTTACCGTGCTCCGCACTACCGGCGGGGGCTCTGTGGCGGTTATTGAGTGCAAGAGTCGACCGTCTCATCTTTGAGAAGGAACTTCTTTGAAAACTGTTGATCTCAGTGTGTTCCGAACTCTGTACTCAAGAGGCTGTGTTTGTACTGACATGATCAAAATAAAGTTAATTCGTTATAAATGAGCGAACACTTAATGTTGGGTTCGATATTACCATACGTAACATCCCGATCCCCATAAAAGAAATGGTTTCTAAGAAGGAAGTTAACATCAAAATAGGCTAGCAAGACAAGGCTAGATTGGATCTCTAATTTAAATGTCAAGATTATATCAAATTTGTTGTTGTTGTTGTTGTGTCTTCTGTCCATAGACTGGTTTGATGCTACTCTATCCTGTGTAAGCTTCTTCATCTCAAAGTAACTGCTGCACCCTACATCCTTCTGAATCTGCTTATTATATTCATCTCTTGGTCTCCCTCTATGTTTTTTACCCTCCACACTGCCCTCCAATACTAACTTGGTGATCCCTTGATGCCTCAGAACATGTCCTGCCAATCCATCCCTTCTTCTAGTCAACCTGTGCCACAAATTCCTCTTCTCCCCAATTATATTCAGTACCTCCTCATTATCTATGTGATCTGTACTTCTAATCTTCAGCTTTCTTCTGTAGCACCACATTTCGAAAGCTTCTATTCTCTTCTTGTCTAAACTATTTACCGGCCATGCTTCACATCCATACACAGCTACATCCCATACAAATACTTTTGGTAAAGACTTCCTGACTCTTAAATCTATACTTGATGTTAGCAAATTTCTCTTCTTCAGAAACGCTTTTCTGACCATTGCCAGTATTCACTTTATATCCTCTCTACTTCAAACCATCATCAGTTATTTTGCTCCCTCCTCCTTTGCAGATACTCTTCATTTCATTCAACTGCTTTTCCAGGTCCTTTGGTGTCTCTGACAGAATTACAGTGTCATCGGAAAACCTCAAAGTTTTTATTTCTTCTCCATGGATTTTAATACCTACTCCAAATTTTTCTTTTCTTTTCTTTACTGCTTGATCAATATACAGATTGAATAACATCGGGGATGGGCTATAACCCTGTCTCTCTCCCTTCTCAACCACTGCTTCCCTTTCATGCCCCTCAACTCATAATTGCTATCTGAATCTGGTTTTTTTACAAATTTTACATAGCCTTTTGCTCCCTGTATTTTACCGCTGCTACCTTCAGAATTTGAAAGAGAGTATTCCAGTGAACATTGTCAAAAGCTTTCTCTAAGTCTACAAATGCTTGAAACATAAGTTTGCCTTTCCTTAATCTATCTTATAAGGTAAGTCGTAGGGTCAGTATTGCTTCATGTGCTCCGACATTTCTATTGGATCCAAATTGATCTTCCCAAGGCCGGCTTCTACCATTTTTTCCATTCGTCTGTAATGAACTTGTGTCAGTATTTTGCAGCCTTGACTTATTAAACTCGTAATGTCCACACTGTCAGCACCTGCTTTCTTTGGGATTGTAATTATTATGTTCTTCTTGAAGTCTCGGGGTATTTCGCCTGTCTCAACATCTTGCTCAGCAGATGGTAGACTTTTGTCAGGGCTGGCTCTCCCAAAGCTATCAGTAGTTCTAATGGAAGGTTTTCTACTCCCAGGACCTTGTTTTGACTTAGATCCTTCAGTGCTCTATCAAATTCTTCTCGCAGTATCGTATCTCCCATTTCATCTTCACCTACATCCTCTTCCATTTCCATAATATTGCCCTCAAGTACATCTCCTTGTACAGACCCTCTATATACTCATTCCACCTTTCTGCTTTCCCACCTTTGCTTAGAACTGGTTTTCCATCTGAGCTCTTGATACTCATACAAGTGGTTCTCTTTTCTCCACAGGTCTCTTTAATTTTCCTGTAGGCAGTATTTATCTTACCCCTAGTGATATATGCCTCTACATCCTTACATTTGTCCTCTAGCCACCTCTGCTTAGCCATTTTGCACTTCCTGCTGACCTCATTTTTGAGACGTTTGTATTCCTTTTTGCCCGCTTCATTTACTGCATTTTTATATTTTCTCCTCTCATCAATTAAATTCAGTATCTGTTCTGTTACCCAAGGATTCCTACTAGCCCTTACCTTTTTACTTACTTGATCCTCTGCTGCCTTCACTATTTCATCTCTCAAAGGTACCCATTCCTCTTCTACTGTATTTCTTTCCCCAGTTCTTGTCAACTGTTCCCTACTGCTCTCTCTGAAACTCTCTACAACCTCTGGTTCATTCAGTTTATACAGGCCCCATCTCCATAAATTCCCACCTTTTTGCAGTTTCTACAGTTCATAACCAATAGATTGTGATTTGAGTCCACTTCTGCCCCTGTAAATGTCTTACAATTTAAAATATGGTTCCTAAATCTCTGTCTTATCATTATATAATCTATCTGAAACCTTCCAATGTCTCCTCTTCCATATATACAAACTTCTTTCATGAGTCTTAAACCAAGTGTTAGCTTTGATTAAATTATGCTCTGTGCAAAAATCTACCAGGCAGCTTCCTCTTTCATTCCTCCTCCTATTGAATTCCAGTCCCCCATGACTATTAAATTTTCGTCTCCCATCTCTATCTGAAAAATTACTTTTCTCTCATCATACATTTCCTCAATCTCTTCGTCATCTGTGGAGCTAGTTGGCATATAAATTGTACTACTGTGGTAGGTGTGGGCTTTGTGTCTATCTTGGCTACAATAATGCGTTCACTATGCTGTTCGTAGTAGCTTACCTGTGCTCCTGTTTTTTCTTCATTAGTAAACCTACTCTTGCATCACCCCTATTTAATTTTGTATTTATAACCCTGTATTCACCTGACCAGAACTCTTGTTCCTCCCACCACCAAAGTTCACTAATTTCCACTAAGTCTAACTTTGTTGTTGTGTTTGTTCTTGTGGTCTTCAGTCCAGAGACTGGTTTGATGCAGCTCTCCATGCTACTCTATCCTGTGCGAGCTTCTTCATCTCCCAGTACCTACTGCAACCTACATCCTTCACAGTCTGTTTAGTGTATTCATCTCTTGGTCTCCCTCTATGACTTTCACCCTCCTCGCTGCCCTCCAATACTAAATTGGTGATCCCTTGATGCCTCAGAATGCCCTACTGACCAATCCCTTCTTCTAGTCAAGTTGTGCCACAAATTTCTCTTCTCTCCAATTCTGTTCAATACCTCCTCATTAGTTATTTGATCTACCCATCTAATCTTCAGCATTCTTCTGTAGCACCATATTTCAAAAGCTTCTATTCTCTTCTTGTCTAAACTATTTATCATCCAGGTTTCACTTCCATACATGGCTACACTCCATAAAAATATTTTCAGAAACAACTTCCTGACACTTAAATCTATACTCAATGTTAACAAATTTCTCTTCTTCAGAAATACTTTCCTTGCCATTGCCAGTCTACATTTTATATCCTTTCTACTTCAACCATCATTAGTTATTTTGCTCTCCAAATAGCAAAATTCATTTACTACTTTAAGCGTCTCATTTCCTAATCTAATTCCCGCAGCATCACCCGATTTAATTCGACTACATTCCGTTATTCTCATTTTGCTTCTGTTCATCTTATATCCTCCTTTCAAGACACTGTCCATTCCGTTCAGCTGCTCTTCCAGGTCCTTTGCTGTCTCTGACAGAATTACAATGTCATCGGCAAACCTCAAAGTTTTTATTTCTTCTCCATGGATTTTATTTCCTACTCCAAATTTTTCTTTTGTTTCCTTTACCACTTGCTCAAAATACAGATTGAATAACATCGAGGAGGGGCTTCAACCCTGTCTCACTCCCTTCCCAACCACTGCTTCTCTTTCATGCCCCTTGACTCTTATAACTGACATCTGGTTTCTGTATAAATTGTAAATAGCCTTTCGCTCCCTGTATTTTACCCCTGCCACCTTCAGAATTTGAAAGAAAGTATTCCAGTCAACATTGTCAAAAGCTTTCTCTAAGTCTACATATGTTAGAAACGTAGGTTTGCCTTTCCTTAATCTATTTTCTAAGATAAGTCGTAGGGTCAGTATTGCCTCACGTGTTCCTACATTTCTACGGAATCCAAACTGATCTTCCCCGAGGTCAGCTTCTACCAGTTTTTGCATTCATCTGTGAAGAATTAATGTTAGTATTTTGCAGCTGTGACTTATTAAACTGATAGTTCGGTAATTTTCACATCTGTCAACAAATGCTTTCTTTGGGATTGGAATTATTATATTCTTCATGAAGTCTGAGGGTATTTCACCTGTATGTCTAACTTTAACCTATCTATTTCCCTTCTTGAAGTCTGAGGGTATTTCACCTGTATGTCTAACTTTAATCTATCTATCTCCCTTTTTAAATTTTCTAACCTACCTGCCTGATTAAGGAATCCGATATTCCATGCTCTGATATGTGAAATGCGAGTTTTGTTTCTCCTGATAACAACGTACTCCTGTGTAGTCCCTGCCCAGAGTTCTGAATGGAGGCTATTTTACCTCCGGAATATTTTACCCAAGAGGATGCCATCATCATTTCACCATACAGTAAATCTGCATGCCCTCGGGATAAATTATGGCTGTAGTTTGGACCCTTGTTTTCAGCCGTTCACAGTAACACCACAGAAAGGCCATTTTGGTTATGTTGCAAGGCCAGATTAGCCAGTCATACAGACTGTTGCCCCTGCAACTACTGAAAAGGCCCCTGCCTCTCTTCAGGAATCACACATTTGTCTAGTCCCTCAATAGATACCCCTTTTTTGTGGTTGCACCTACAGTACGGTTATCTGTATCGCTCAGGCATGCAAACCTCCCCACCAATGAGGTCCATGGTTCATGGGGGGAGGGGGGGGGATGTGTATGTAAATAGTCTACGTGAAAGTGCAAACATCTCTGATTAAAATGTGTGAATTGGAAAAAATCTTTACACAGTAAAGTGGTAAAGTGAAATGGAATTAAAGTGTCACATACTTCAAATCAGTGAGGCACCCACCCAGTGCAAAACTAACGTGATGTGCATCTTTAAAAGTATACTCTTTAACTGCACAAATTGTTCTTGCAAACCAGAAGGAGGAGTCCATTCAATAACGACGCCAGGTTTTACGAGCAGAACAATGACACGTTGTGGGATTAGGCATGCTGTACTACTCTCAGCTATATGGATAATTTCATTGGGTGTGGATGTTTCACTGGTTTCTTTAGGTGATGCATATCCATGCTGTCGTCAGAGTCTACATATTACATACACAGAATAAAATTAAGAAGCACTGGTCTCACACTCTGCATGGTTACAAGAGTAGTTCATATGCGAGCTCGCACACTATCATGTATGACTAAAGATAGTGCCATGATCGTTCACACAATGAAAAACAGCTGGCCGTGGCCAGTGGCAGTCAAATCCAGAAGTGTATCCAACCAACGGCACCAACAGAAACAATCAGATTTTTTCCTTTCTCCTGCAGTCAATAAAGACTTTGTGTAATCTCACAATATTAATTGCAAATTTTGCAAAACTTGATAAAGAAAGAATGAAAAACAAAACTGACATTTACTCCTTTTACTTACCCATTTCTATGTACTGTAATATTACAATTTTTTTTCATATTTGTATAAGGTAGAGTGTACAACTGTAAAGAAAAATCACACTTCCTCAAGAACTGGATAACCTATTTATGTAATTAATACTTGTTTCTATTTTGTTTATTTTTGTTATAATAGTAGAAAACAATAGTTGGAGTGAAGTTATGATCAAAACGGTTCCCATCATAATTAATTAGACATTCCACCTCATGTTCCCAGAGAACAGATTAAGGTAACAAAAGGCCGAAAACTAAAGGCTCTGCCCATATGGCCTTACTAATCATGACACCTGCCTCCTTTATATTTGTATATGTAAGGTTTTGTGATAACCAAACTCTTTATGTAAGTCAATGATCAATTATCTGTAACTACTGTGTGGTGTATTTCTTTGTAAACATCACACGGTAGGGAGCAGATGTGGCAGTAATTTTTAAGTTGATTAAAAGACGCACTCTACGACCACTAGATAGGGATACCATCTGTGACAATGATGACAGATAGCGAGGACAGAGATGATTATTAATGAGCAATCCAGAGTGCACTAATTAGTTAGTAGCTGTCTGTCTGTCTGTGTGGAGATCTAAAAGAGACTAGACACATGTGTATGCACACCAACCTGGTGAACACGATATGTAAAGGTTGTGTGTGCAAATATATTCTGGACAGTTTTAAAAGGTTGTTGAAATGTATATTTATTACTCATTCATAGTACATTGTAATGTTTGGAAGATCATCAGGACCTGGAAGGACACCAGTAATAATGGAAGAAAACACCCAATATGTCACAACAGCATTGAAGAGGTATTTAAAAAATCAGGAAGGGACATAACATTTTTTAATTTTTATATCAGTGTATTCTTATCGAAATCCTATTGTTCAACTTTTTCTTCATTAGCTACAGTGACTGTTCAGATAGACGAAACCCCTCCTTTATCCAATAATATACTCCAAAATAATCTTAAAAAGTCACTTACCCCTTTTAATACAATTTCCCTCATCATTTCCAATCCTTTTATCCACAAATAATACCCTAAAAACTTTCCTTCAAATATGACACTTATTCTCTTATAAACTATTCTATACATTGTCAAAACTAAAAAAATTAGTCTGTTACTAATGTAAATGAGCATAAATAAGGGAATTGCATCATATGCTCAGGAACAAATGTGCTTTTATAAGCCATCTAAGGCCCACCCAAGGCCACACCTAATGCAAAAGAATCAACCAATTTGCTCAATTTAGCTGGGGCAGAGGAAATGTATAATGTTTAAATTTTGATCCAGTTCTGTAGGATAGCTATTTTATACCTGTTCTTCTGACAGGTTTACAAATGATCACTATGGTAATAGCTATTTAAAACACTTTATTCCCAAACATCGTCATCAATACAGATGAGCCCCCTAAAAAATCACATTTTCACATGTGGCTTTTTGGAACATTTAGGTACTGTGCACAGCAGTGAAAAGACTGATGCTCAATAAGTCATTTGAATAATTCTTTTCAAGAAATGATGTGGAATGAATAAGTTTACAAGATAAGTATATATGATTAGTGTTAACATTAGTGAACACATTATTTTTTTAGCCCTACTCACGCAAATACACTTAAAAACAAGTTTCTTTTAGGCTACCAGTTTTTAAATAGAAATTCATCCATGAAATAGAAGAAGTTGTCAAGGAGAAATTAGATCAGATTTAAAATTTGCTTTGCCACATGTCAAGTAGCTCTTCCAGAGTTTGATGACATCTTGGATTCATGTCCCACCTATCTCATGCAGCTGACACAAATTCTCAAGATCTCTCTGGATTCCTTAGTGGTTGTCTCATGATTTCCACAGAGAGCTCAGTCTCCTCCACTGTCCCCTTAGCTCCAGCACCTCCACAGACCCCTATGCCTCCACAGGCATTGGGGCCTCCACAGGTCCCTATGCCTCCACAGGCTGCCACTTCACCTGGACCCAGCACCTCCACCAGGCTTGCCTGGTGCCTCCACTATTCCTGGCACCTTTGCTGGCCCCCCCGTGCCTGCACCAGCTCTGAAACGTCATCATGCCCCAGAGCCTCCACTGCGCCCTGCACTTCTGCCAGCCCCTGCTCCACCACAGGCCCCAGTGCGTCCACTGCACTCAGAACCTCTGCCAGCCCCAGCGCACTCACCAGCTCCAGGATCTTCTCAAGCTCTGAGACCCCATCAGGCTCTGACAACTCTTCAGGCTGCAGGGACTCCTTCAGCTCCAGCAACTCCTCTGGCTTCAGCAATTCTTCCACGTCTGGCAACTCCTCTGGCTCTGGCACCTCCTCATTGGTCTCAAGTGCCTCCTCTTCAAACTTCAGTTCCTCCCCTTGAGGCTCCAGTGCCCCCTCTTCTGGCTCCAGCACCTCCTCTTTGGGCTCCGGCACCCATCTGGCTTCCAGTTCCTCTTCAGGTTCCAGTACCTGTTTGGCTTCCAGTGTCTCTTTGGGTTCCAGCACCTGCTTCAGTGCCAGTGCCTCTCCCAGTTCCAGTGCCTCCAGAGGCAGCAGCACTACCAGTGCCCTCACCGTCGGCCCTCATGCTGCCAGCCTACTTGCTGCCCCCCTCCATCAGATCCTCTTTTGGGATTCCTGTGCCATTGGCTCCTGTCCTCTCCATGAACTCATATCTCTCCATCTGATGGTGGCATCACACTGTCCACTGTCAACTCTGTTGACCACATCTTGTCCCTGCTGTACACAATGGCTTCAGTTCAGCTATGCTTTCTGCCTGTTGCCAATGTTCAGCACTCATCCTTGGAGCCCTGGTTCTCCTCCTGGGCTTCTTCCCTTTGGAATGTGGGTCATGCTCACCCCATGCAGTTTCTTTTGCAATAGGCACCTCCACAGCATGTGACAAACCTCCTTCTCGACCTGGCTCTGTGCCACACCACCCTGGTCAGAGACCCCAGACATCTTCACTTGCTATTCTCTACAGCGAACTCCAGGGCCTTCTACTCTCCACAGGGTGCCTGCCACTTCCCTTTCAGAGTGCCCTTCATGGGACTTCAGTTGGACTTACCGGTGCTCCTGTTCACCAGCTGTAGAAGTTTTGTCATTAGCCTGGCCCCACTAGGTCTCAAAGCATTTGACAGCATGCTCATGATTTTCTTGACAAAAAACTTGCTTGGCTCTTGTTCTTCAGGTTCTCTTCTCCCTGATGGCGCTACCATCTCTTGCCTGTGTCACAGCCACCAATGGTACAGCGAGATGGCTCTGCTATCTCTTCCATAGGAAAGAGGAATGTAGTATCCATGGCTGGAGCCTTTCAATCTGGCCACCAACCCCACAGCAGTGTGTCATGGTTGCCACCCTCCTAGGAGCTTGCAAACTCCACCACAGCATATCAAGCCTGCAGCAGCCATTGTGGTATCGGCACTGTGACAGTCACTGGATGCAGCACTGTTATTGCCAGCACTAGCTCATCTCAATGACCACTTAATGATGACATGATTTTCTGGTATCTCTCTGCAGGACAGCTTTATAGGATGCTTACCTGCTGCTCTCCAGTCAGTCAACACTGTGAGTTAACAGCTATGGACTTTGACCTAGATCGGACAGCATACTCAGCTTTGAGATGTAGAAACTGTTGTTACATTCGTGTTACACTCTTATCCTCAGATCAGAATGATCTTTAGTTGTATTAATTCAGAAGCTATTTCAGTTTTATTTGCTTAAGGTTTTATACAATGAAGTTCTGTTGTTCTTTTGGCTATATGGACACTTCACGTCAATGTAGTGTGCACCACCCACAACAGGATTTAATACTATCCTGTCTGTATACTCTGTGACCTTGTCATGCCATTTGATTGTATAAATAATAAAATTCAATTACAGTTTCTAATATGTCATGGCATTAACGGCATGGAAACTTACCTTCAAATTGGAAAGAACAAAGCAATTTTAATTAACTGCATCACAAGAAAAAACTAATGTTCAGGATGGGACACATAAAATGTGAAATCACACAATGTGTGGTATTGCGTACTCTCTTGTCATTATGTAAATAAATGACCTTCAAATGACTTTAAAACATTGCTCAAAACAATCATGTTTGTTGGTGATGTATGCATACTAGCCTAGGGGCCACATTTCAAAATATCAGACACAGCCGATATGACAGCTGAAAGGCTAAAAACTGGTTCCTAGCAGACAATTTAAGACTTAATGTCACAAGAACTCATATCAGGGACTTTCAGACAAATTAGGTTTAGTTTCTTGATTTTGATGATGGAGTGGTGTGGGTTTACACCTGTATGTACTTGGATGTATAGAAAACATTATTTTCTGACCATTTGCCTTTATTGTCTCATTAACTAGAGTACTGGCAATGTTAATATATCAGTATTTTCCATGTTGCCATTTGTGGGAATATCTACTGAACTCAAATGAAATGCCCTTTTGACACAGCTAGGTTAATTTCAAAGTAAAATGATAAATGAAACATGTATTTAAAGTTATCATTAATATTATTAACTGGATGGATAAGCTTTTTATTCACTACACAACTTCTCAAATCTCGAAATTAAACTGGATACATCCACTTTCATTTCCCATTTCATTTTCATTTTCAAACAGTGTTTACTCTTCATTACAGTGACTGCTGAAAAATTACCCCCAGACAAATAGAATGTTGCAAATGGAATTAATGATCATTGAGCTTTACTGCTGAGAATATTCATCTTTTACTGACATCCAAAAATCATGAAGTCTCAGTCTCCTTAATTTTGTCTTCAATATCCAGCTCCAAGACAACTTGATAATATTTCCTCCTTCTAAAAACGTAAATTCAGCTGGAGCATAGCCACTAAATGGGTGTTGTATCTATGCAAAATTTGTTGATTTTACTTGCCTGAAATTATTATTTTTTAACCATTTGATAAGCTGTGACAGCAATGAATGGGGAAAAACAGTGAGTTTTCTTTTCAATTGTCAGAATTTTTTATGAAATGAGAAATATTCTCCTTAAAATTTAAACTGTGGATGTTACATTCTTGCAGGGAGAGATTCAGTGTTCACAACTTTTAAAAAATATGATGTAGGTGGCTTTGTTTATCTAAAAAAAAAAAAAAAACAGTCCCCATTTATTCCATATTATGCTGATCATCATTGCATGACATGAACGATAAATGTATTGTGAATATAACTCAATGGACTTTTATGGTGCATCTCTCAATTCATCGCTGTTGCAGGGAGTATATAATTTTGGAATATTTTCCTGACACCCTTACAGTACAGCCAAGGTACACTAAAGTGCCACAGTACACAGTTTAGCAACCACTGTGCTAAAGCATTACCTGTTTTGTAATACATAGTCCAACTGTTAAATGCATGTTTTATGTAGCCAAAAGAAAAGTTCAGTCTTTTTCATTGGTCATTGTCAGCACATCACTTTTGGATTCCTGTTGTAAGTTAACATGTAAACACATCACATAAATCTTCCATCTTAATAGGCTGTGGTTAATGTATAAAACTTTCTGCTAACATTTCCTCTCTGAGTGCGGGAGACATCTTTAGAGGGAAAGTGGCAAACTGCAACCAGAACTAGAGGGAGCGGTGAATGTATGGGCACTGTATCATGGGACATCGGCTACAAGATTATCTGTGATACTGCCATCAATTTAAACTGGAATTAATCGATCACCATTATTCCATTTTATCTAATTTAACACTTTCCTCTTTCCTGCTAAAATTATTGTGGTGTTTATAAATCTCAATACCCTCTCTATAGATACAGGCTGGATAATGTGATGTTTTCAATATGACACTTGTCTCAGTGAATTTTATTTAACAATGTCAACATTGCAACCAAATAATGATGATCAATTGCTTTCAGTACCAAAGCTAATCTGGTATCCAACGTCCCATGATTGACTGTGGTGCCCTCTGCAGTGCCCATATATTTGGCGCTCCTTTAAGTTCTGGCTGTAGTTTGCTACTTTACCTCTGTAGATGTCTCCTGCTGTCAGAGAGGAGGTGTTAGGAGTAATTTTTATACATTGACCACAGCCTATTAGTACAGAAGGTGTAAGCAGTGTCAGTACCAGTCATGAAAGCTTAAATTGTATGATTAATGAGTACATTTTATTGGATGAACTATAAAGCATTCATATGAATAATGTACAGCCGCTATAATAGATACAGGGCCAAGTATGAGATGTCACCAACAATTCCATAATATTCATTATATGAATTATGCATAGTGATGTTATTAATTTAATAATTATTAATAGCTGAGAAAAATATTGTCACACTTCTTATAATCAGTTTATTTCAGATATCTTCTATGTCATCAAAACTATATTTTATTTCTTCATATTTTTCTTTTCTTTGATTCTGTCTAGCGATCAATCTCACCAAAAACTAAATCCAGTGAACCTGCAACCACAAGATTATTATTTACAGTACAGGAATCTAAAGAGTGATGTAATTCTACCAAAGCATCACTATTTTCCATAGGAAAGACACAGGAAAGAAATCATTATTAAATCAAGTTGTGATTATGAAATGCTCCAGAAAAGCGCAATGCATCTCTTAGATTATTAATACTTATTCTATTTACACTGTCACCAAAGCAGTCAGATACTGCTCATCTTCTATTCTAGAATATGACAAAGAACTCTATGAAAAGGGAAAGTACAAGACCAAAACTTCAAGTAAATACAATGAAAGAGGAGAACAGCAAGCAGAGAAAGGTACTGACCCAAAAATGTGACAGTAAAACAATGACAAACAGATAGATGTTAACTACATAATTCTTTTTTTCACATAATTCTTTTTTTCTTTTTGTCACCAAATCTTCTTAAGGTGTGTCCCATCTCTTCCAAATAATCAAGAGAGTAGGCACAATGATAAGACAGCAGACTCATATTTAGGAGGAAGTTATGGGCATTTTTCATCATATTCAATGATTACGCAATGACCTCCTCATATATTTAGTATTTTGTAGGAATGTATTGTAAAATTTACATGGTTTAAGAGAAATACAGACCTTAGCTGCAGTTGATCACTGAATTAAATTCAATGGTGATAGGTGACTTTTGTGCCACATCAGGCTGAAACTTGGATTTCCCACTGTACGCAAGCAGTCACCTTAATCTCTTTGCTTATCCGAACACACTTCCTGTCCAATCCAAACTCTCAAATTGTCACACACTAAAGATGCAGCATCCATCATCAGTTATCATCACTGCTTGCAGCCTTACCTGATTCCTGCAAGAGTTCAGACATTGTGCACATTCACACTGATGTTATTTGGGCCAGGACTCAAACCCAGATTTCCTGCTTTATGCAAGCAGTCAGCTTAACTGCTTTGGCTATCCAGACACACTTTCCATCTAATCTAAATTCTCAGATTGTCACACATTACACACGTAGCATCCACCATCCATTATCCTCATTGCTTACAGCTCTATTGGGGTCCTGCAACACTCTAGAGATACTGTGAACTTGCAATGAAGTTAATGTTACTGTCAAGGCCAATACATATTATTTTATGTGTGGTATCAGTTCGGTCAGATATAATCAACAGAATGTAAATGATAATGCTGCACAAGACTGGTCAGCCTTTAGCTTGGGTTTGATCTTTACCACTACCCCACGTCCCATTTTTGTATCACTCTCTTATTTGGTTTTAAGAAACTAAACAGAGAACACACTTGGCAACAATGCTCCTGGAAGAATGCTTGAATTTGCATGACAATGGCCTGATTGGCTAACTTCAGTATTAATTAACTCAGAAACACCACAATGTATTGAATTTTTTGTTAACAATTATTTCTCAGTACAACCTGCATTGTAATGCCCTTACAAGTGTCTCACTGATCCTGATCATCCTGTATTAAAATACATGATTTAAGAGAAATAAAGACCTTAGCTGCAAGTGGCCACTAAATTAAATTCAATGGCAACAAGTGAAAATTTGTACCGTACTGGAACTTGAACCCAAATTTCCCTCCTCACATGAGCCATCACCTTTACCACTTCTGCTACTGGACACATTTCCTGTCCAACCAAAATTCTCAGCTTGTCACACATTATAAATGTAGTGTCCATCATCCATTATCTTCATTGCTTGAAGCTTTACTTGCACCCTTCAAGAGTTCAGACAGTGTGTATCTGCACTGAAGTTAATAATAATATCAAGATGCATTTGTATTTTTTGTATGTGTGATATCTGTTCTGTCAGTGTCTGACAGACATTTGTGATACAGTGGCCATATATACATACATGATTTAAGAGAAAATATGCTAAGTTGCAGACAGGCACTTACACATAAGCTTTCAGCCACAGCCTTCATCAGAAAAAGAGAAACACACACCATTCATCCAACAAGCAAGCACACCTCACACACACGTGACCACCAACTCCGGCAGCTTGGGCCAAAAAACAGCTATCATGTGGCATGGTAGCAGCAGTGTGGAGGGGGTGGGGAAGCAGAAGGGATAGCAGTGTACAGGTGGGGGAAGAGAGGAGCGCTGTCAGGTGGAGTGCGCAGAGACTAGAATGCCAACAGGCACAGCATCAGGAGGTAGGAGATGACAATGGGGAGGAGATGATAGGACAGAGGGGGTGGAAACTATTGGGTGGAGGGTGTGGGGACAGCATGTTACCATAGCTTGATGCCTGGATGATTATAGAAGTGGATAATGTGTTGTAACAATAATTCCCACCAGCACAGTTCAGAAAAGCTGGTGGTGGAAGGGAGGATCCAGATGTCTCGGGTAATGAAGCAACCACTGATATCAAGGATGTTATGTTCAGGTGCATGTTGTGTCACAGGCTGGTCTGCTTTAGTCTTGGAAACAATTTGGCAGCAGCCATTCATCTATATGGACAGCTGGTTGGCAGTCGCACTGTTATAAAAAGCTATGCAGTGATTGCAACAGAGATGGTAAATGACATGGTTGCTTTCACAGATTTCCCAGCACTTGATAAAGTAGGTTAACCCTGTGACAGGACTGGAATAGGAAGAGCTGGTTAAGTGGACTGGGCAGATCTTGCACCTGGTCTTCCACAGGGGTATGATCCTTGTAGCATGGGGTTGGGATTGGGAGAGGCATGGGGATGGACTAGGACGTTGGGGAGATTGGATGGGCGATGGAACACCACTTGAGGAAGGGTGGAATGGATCTCAGGTAGAATATACCTTGTTTCAGGGCTTGATGCTAGGTAATCAAAGCCCTGGGAAAGGATGTGGTTCAGGGTGGTATCAGGTGACAAAGGGAGCACTCCCTTGTTGATGGTTCTTGGGGGTGGTGGGAGGATTGGGAGTGTGGGGAGAAATGGCATGAGAGATCTGTCTGTGGACTAGGGCTGGGGGACAGTGCTTGTCTGTGAAGGCCTTAGTGAGACACTCAGTTTACTGGGCAAGGCAGTTCTTGTAGCTGCAGATATGGCATCCCCAAGTGACCAGGCTGTATGGGAGGGATTTTTTGGTATGAAAGGGATGACAGCTGTTGAAATGCAGGTACAGTTGGTGGTGGTGGGTTTAATGTGGAAAGAGGTGTGGATGGAGCCATAAGAGAGGGGAGACCAACATATAGGAATGTGGCACAGTGAGTTGAGGAGGAACAGGTGAAATGGATGGTAGAGATGGTGTTGAGGTTGTAGAAGAATGAAGATCATCCACCAATTATCTGACTCCCCCACCTATAAACTCTGCCATAGTGATCCCATCACAGAAGTCCAACACAGCCTCCAATTCCTGCTTAAAGCCTTTGGCCCTTCCAAGAACCTCTTCACTGGATTCATTTCCCACCTCACCCCTACGACAACCTGCATACTCACCTTCTACATGCTCCCCAAAAGCCACAAAGCCAACAACCCTGGATGCCACAAAGGAGTGACACCTTCATCACCCAACACTAATCCAGATTGAAACAACTGAAACAAATCCTTTACCAGGGTTCTGATTACCTGTTGATCAAGCCCTGAAATGTGGGCTATACTAACTGGGATCCACCCCACCCCACCTAAAGTGGTGTTCTGACACCTACCCATCTCCACAACATCCTAGTACATCCCTATGTCACTCCCAATCCTAATCCTTGCCAAAAAATTCATGTCCCTGTGGTAGACCAGGTGCAAGACCTGTCCAGTCTACCCACCCAGTACTTTCTATTCTGGTTCTGTGACAGGTTTATCCTACACAAACAGGTGCCAGGCCACCTGTAAAAGCAGACATGTCATTTACCATCTCCACTGCAATCACTGCACAACTGTTTATAATGGTGGAGGATGAACAGCCAATGCCAAATTGTGGCCAAGAGCAAAGTACACCACCTTGTGACATAACATGCAGCTGAACATAATATCCCTGATTTCAATGGCTACTTCACAACCTGAGCCATCTGGACCCTACCTTCCACCACCAGCTTTTCTGATCTGCGCAGATGGCAGTTATCATTACAAAACATTCTCTGCTTCCTGATCCCAGCCTCAACCTACAGTGACATACCATCCCCACATCCTCCACCCAACGGTTCCCACCCCTCTGTCACATCACCTCCTCCCCATTTTCATCTCCTACTCTCTCTGTTGGTCATTCTCTGCCAATGCACCCTCCCATCTTTCAGCACTCCTCTCCTTTTTCACACTGTTTACCCCACCCTCTTGCCCCACAACCTCCTGATGCTGGGCCTGTTGGCATTCTAGTCCCTGCACACTCTGCCAGACAGTGCTCTTCTCTTCCCTCACTCATACACTGCTATCCCTTCCCCCTCCAGATTACTGCTTCCATCCCACACAGCAGTTGCATTCTGGCTTGAGATGCCAGATTTGACAGTCATTTGTGCATGAGGTGTGCTTGCTTGTGTGAATGAATGGTGCATGTTTCTCTTTTTCTGGTAAAGGCTGTGTCCAATATACTATGTGTAAGTGTCTTATAATTGGGCCTGTTTGAAACTTAGTGTGTTATCTTTTCTTTATGGTAAGTCGCAATCAATCTTTTCCCACATTGTTGACATTCCTAACTGGAGTTTCCATTGTTTGATTTAAGAGAGATATAGACTTTAGCTGCAACTGGTCACTAATTTAAATTCAGTGGTGACAACTGAAAGTTTGTGCCACATTTGGACTTGAAACCAGATTTTCTTCTTTACACGAGCAGTCACTTACCCACTTTGGCAAATTTTCAGTGTCACCACTGAATTTAATTAATTGTCGAATTGCAGTTGAGGCCTGCTTTCTTCTATATAAATACAGAAGGAGGGGGGGGGGGGGGGGGGTAAGGCATAGCGTGTAAAGCTTATAATAGTGTTGCAGGGTAGAGGGTACTGAGACATAATTGTTAACAAACAAATTCAATACGCTGTGTCATTTATTACCATTGAAGCTAGCCAATCAAGCTGCTGTGCATGCAGGTTCAAGTAGGCAGCCAGAGATGGTGTCACCAAACACATTCTTTACTTGGTGTCCTCCAATCAAATAAGAGTGCAATACAAAAAATGTACGTGGGACAGGATCAGACCTGTAATACCCCTTTCTAAAAAACTAAGTTTTGTGTAAAAATCTGTGACCAGGAAGTCGATATCTGTGTAATAAGAGTTGATGCAACCTTCAAATTTTTCAGAGGGCACCTAGGAAAAGCCTGGCTGTTTTTTACTTTTCTTTCTGCTTTCAGCTATTGACACATAAGCACCATGGGCTGTAGTTGTAATAACTTTACAATATACAAACTTATTCTGAGTTACTTATATGCTGTGTTATTATCAATTAACAAGTCCACATGTTTATTTCATTATTAACTATATTTTGAGATTTATTTCTCAGAACTTCTAGTAAGGAAGACACAATACTTCAGTGTGGCACCAGTCTACAATTGGTGTAGTTTCACTACTAATTCGCAATGTCCATTCTAACTTATTGTTATGTAGAATCTGTAATCATTCAGAAAAGAAATCTGAGTTTTTTCAAATCAATCATACAGCAAAAAGCGACTATGAAATTGCAATATAGAAATTACATTTCGTAATATTCATTGGGTTCACATTCTCTGTTGTGCTACTCCAAACACCGATCCATGATCATAGTCTTCATTCTGGTAACGACATTTTAAAATATTTGAGTTGGTGGAGATGGAAGTCAACTTACAGATTACAGACAATCAGTACCGCTAATAACCTTGTGACACTAGAATACATATATATCCAGTGCATGGCTAACAATCTCATGACAACAGAATACATATATATTCAGTGCCTGGACAATTATTCTTTTAAACCTAAGCCACAGTTTCTCTACATGCAACTCTCTCTCTCTCTTTTCTCAGCAATCACAGGCCCTGTATACCACACGCTACATCAACAATCTGCTTCCACCGCCTTCTATCTCTCTCAGCCTCTCTCCACCCTGCGGAAATTCCTAATGGTGCGATGTCCTTCTCTATGTCATCTTTCCACTTTGTGTGAGGTCGGCCCAATGGTCTTGTTGCCTGGAGAGTTCCTTCAAATGCTTTCTTGGTGATTCTGTTGTTTTCCATTCTGGCTACATGCAACTACCCAGAGGTAAATGTTTTGATTTCTTCACAGCAATGCCTCTTTATCTAGCTTACTGAACAAGTAAATCTTTTACTTGTTTTATCTGTTGTTGTACTTTAGTAACCATTGTCCCTAGAGCTGCCTCATGGTCATTGCAGTTTCAACACAGACATCCTCAAAGAGGTCAGGCCTGTGTGTTGTCATCAGTTCTATAGATTTTCATCAGTAATGAGCTTCCAAATTTAATGTTTTAAGTAGTTTTCAGTTTTTCTGCTATTTACTAAGTTACACATAGCTGGTGTAGCCACTAACATTAGTAACTACTATACTGACAGTTCACTGTTAATATGGTGTAAAAATTAATTATCATTTTTGTTAATATGTACCTTTACTGATCCAGCAACCCTGAAGCTTCTTCTTCTTCAAGCAAACTGTAGGATGCAATGAATGATTGAATGTGAGTGACTGAAGCCCAAAATATGACTGATAACCCAAGTAAATAAAAAATGGAAAGAAGACATATCAAGTACACTGATTGTTATGTAAAGCATTTGTATGGATTTGAGGACTAAATATGTTGATGTTAAAGATTCAAAATTGTTTTCACTTACAGAAGATTTTGTGACTACCCACATTACTTCTTGGCACTACACAATTCCTTTAGCATTATGATATTTTTTAATCTTTAAAAGATAAGAACTTAAAATCATACCAACCTATGATAGCCACAACATCAGCTAACATAAGTCTTCTGCTAATTTTGTCAATGGCTGCAAGATGAGCAAAACCTGGTGCTTTGATTTTGCAGCGATATGGTTTGGAACTGCCATCAGAAATAATGTAAATACCAAATTCTCCTGCAAATTAAAATTTGGTATACAGAAAATATTTTCTTTGGTGCACACACTCAAAAGTAAATCAGCTATGAAGAAATAATGAATACAATTATTTCAGGTTCTTGATATCATTTTAATAGATATACTTGAGTACTTTTGTATTAATAGCTTTACATAGTTTGCCAGAAAACACCCCAGAAAGCCACTTTTCCAATGTTATTAATACTACTAACCTTTTGGAGCTTCCACTGCTGTGTAGGTAGCACCTGGTGGCACATGAAAGCCTTGTGTAAATAACTTGAAGTGATGGATTAATGCCTCCATTGATGTCTGTAACACAATTTGCAGCTTGAACCATCAGTGAATGTGCACAAATGCTTGTACAATGTATAAAACCTTTGAGAAATAAGGGTAGTCAAAAATGAAAAAAAAAGGCTTACCTTCATTTCTGCCCGTGAAGGAGGAGTTATTTTCATGTCATCTGTCTTAACTTCACCAGGAGGCATTTTGTTTAGACACTGCTCAATGATTCTAACAGACTGTCTCATTTCCTCAAAACGACATAAATACCTGCAGCATTCAGAGATAAAGTACATCAGTCAAGCAATCTGCTGCAATACTTAAAGTCATATTTACTAACACACTTTCTCAGAGATAAGACAGTATCATAAACCTTTGCATAATTAACATTCACAAATAATTTTCTACTCAAAAAAGCCTGGCATACAGGCAGTGTTACAAAAGATCTGGTAGACTCTTGCAGTTATTTAGTCTGTGATCTGTGATGATCTGGTATAATCATAAGACATGGGGACAGCACGGTGGTTAGATTTTTATAATTTTTCATATCTATATTACATGAATTTCAGAACTTAAATATCAACATCTCATAGCAGTTCAGTACTGCTCTCAAAAATCCTGGACAAAATTGACTTTGGAATTTTCCATGTGTCTTTAATTCAGTAATTCAGAGTTTCGCTCATAATTCCAATCCCCCCCCCCCCCCCCTCCTGCACCCTCCACCCTCCTCTTTCACATCTGATACCTACATCAATTAAATATAAAATTCCTCAAATATATGCTAACTGACATACATCTAATTGTCATTTTCATGAAAAAAGCATATCCCCATATTCTTATTCACATGTCGCACCCAAAATATAAATTCTTAAGTACTGATCTCTAAAACAATCCCAGAACTCTGTTGTTAACCTTTCTATTAAAATCCACAGCACTACAGAAGCTTCAGTCCTATCTAAATGTCTTAGCTTCAGCCCTACACCCAAATTTAATCATATTGGACTTGTGAAAGACCTACTCTCCTTCTCCTGATCCCTGCAGTGGAAACACTTGTTTGCTGCCAGTCTCTTCAATAAAAACCAGCCTAATCCCAAAACTGAACCCTGTCTCTCCCTGCTCATACCAACATCCAATGTCCGCCCCCAGTAGCTGAGTGGTCAGCATGACAGATTGTCAATCCTAAGGGCCAGGATTCAATTCCTGGCTGGGTCAGAGATTTTCTTCATTCAGGGACTGGGTGTTGTGTTGTCCTAATCATCATCATTTCATCCCCAGTGACACGCAAGTCACTGAACTGGCATCAAATCGAAAGACTTGCACGTGGCGAGCGGTCTACCTGTTGGGAGGCCCTAGTCACATGACGTTTATTATTATTACCAACATCCAACAATGACTCTCCACCCCTCCCACCTAACCACCACCTGGTCACCTTCCAGGAGTTCTTTACCTCCAACTTGGTCTTACCATCATTCCCCAGGTCCCATCCAAAGAACACCAACCTTCCAGTAGACTAAAGGACAGCCACGCACAGCCTCAAAACAGATCCTAACCTAATCATTTTACCAACAGAATATGATTCCACCACCTTCTGTTATGGATAGCAGTGACTACCTGGCCAAAGGCCTCAGCCAATTGTCTGACTCCTCCACCTATAAACTCTGCCAGAATGATCCCAACACAAAAGTCCAACACAACCTCCAATCCCTACTTAAAACCATAGGCTCTTCCCAGAACCTTTCCCCTGAATCTATTTCCCTCCTCACCTGTATGACACCCTGCACATCCGCCTTCTACACGCTCCCCAAATGTCAGAGACTCAACAGTCTTGGAGCCCCCATTGTAGCTGGTTATGGTGTTTCCACTGAAAAAATTTTGGCCCTCACTGACCAACACATCCAACCAATTGCCCAAAATCTAGTCTTCCACATCAAAGATACCAACCACTTCCTTCACCAACTCTCCATTGTCCTCACCTCTTATCTCCTATATCCCTACTCATCACTGTTGCTACCACCTCCCTATAGACCAACATTTCTCTCAGCACTGTTGAACACCACTCTCTCACTGGCCTTCAGAATTCTGATTCGCCATATACCTTATGCACTATATCCTAACACACAACTACTCCTCCTTTGAAGGGAAGATACGCAAACAAATCCACAGTACAATCAAGGGCACCCACATGGCATCCTCTTTCACTCTCTTGGTATGGGACATCTACAGCAAGTGTTCCTAACCTCCCAAAAGCCCAAACCTGTGGTCTAGTTTAGCTTCTCTGATGATATCTTCATGATCTGGACTCAGAGCCAAGACACCCTATCCCCATTCCTTCACAACCTCAACACTTTTTCTCCCATCCGCATCTCCTGGTCATCCTCAACCCACATACTACATTCCTAAGTGTTGACCTGCTCCTCTCCGATGGCTCCATCTACATCTGTGTCCATGTTAAACCCACCAACCACCAACAGTACCTGCACTTCTACAACTGTCATTGCTTACACAACAAAAATTCTCTTCCCCCATACAGCCTGGTCACCCAGGGATGGCATATTTGCAGTGACAAGAATGCCCTTCCCCAGTGTGCTCAAGGTATCACAAAGGCCTTCACAGACAGACACTATACCCCAGGCCTAGTCCACAAACAGATTTAGTATGCCATATCCCACACACTCTCAGTCCTCCCTCCAACCACTCCCAAGAACCAGGTATAAAGGAGTGCCCTCTTTGTTACTCAATACTAACTTGGACTGGAACACCTGAAATATATCCTTCAGCAGGGCTCTGATAATCTATCATCATGCCCAAAATGAGGGACACCCAACCCAAGATCCTTTCCACTCCTCCAAGAGTGATGTTACATCACCCACTCAACGTCTACAACATCCTAATCCCAACCCCTAGCCAACAGGTGCAAGGCTTGCTCAGTCCATCCCAGAACTTCCTATTCCAATCCTGTCACAGGCTTATCCTATCCAATCAGAGTCCAGGCCACCTGTGAAAGCAACCATGACATACACCATCTCTGGTTCAATCATTGCACGGCTTTTGATATTGGTGTGACTACCTACCAGCTGACCACTAGGATGAATGGCCACTGCCAAAGGACACCCTGTGGTATAACATGCAGCTCAACATAACACGCTTGAATGCAGTGGCTGTTTCACAACCTGAGCCACCTGGACCTCTAGTCTACTACCAGCTTCTCTGAATTGTGAAGATGCTATTTATCCTTACCACAATCTCTCTCCCAAAATCATCTGAGCCTATACCCACTGTCCCCACACCTTTCACTTTACAGTTTCCATCCCGATATTGGCTGTCAACCTTGCCCTGCCACCTAGTCCCTGCCAGATACTAGTCTGCCATGCGGTGCTGACTCCTCTCTCCCTACTCCTTCTCCTTTCCCTGACCCACTTCAGACTGCTGTTTCCAGTCAACATGAGACAGTCGCATTCTGGCCAGAGTGAGTGGCCAAGTGTGCATGAGGAGTGCTTGCTTGTGTGAATGTGTGTGTATTTTCCTTCCTGAAGAAGGCTTTGGCTGAAAGCTCAATGTGTAACAGTCTTCTCATTGTGTCTTTCTGTAACTCGAGGTCTCATCTTTAAGGAGAGTATCAATCTATCCTTTTTGTAATATTGTTGATCTTTTATGAAAGATTGTTAATGAAGATATTACGAGTTAATTTTTGATCTTCATGTATTTTACACTTCATGCTTAATGCACAATTGTTAAAAGATTTACATTAGCCAGGAATCAGTCAGGCCACCCACTATGCAGACGGGCATTCTAACCAAAGAGTCATGTGGCCCATTGACAAAACTGGCCCTGAATTAATGAATTAAGACCTTTGGAAAATTTCAAAGTCAGTTTTCTCCAGAATTTTTGAGAGTAGCATCAAACAACTTCGGTATACTGACATTTGATCTCTGAACTTCATGTACCATAAATATCAAAACTTTAAAAACTTCAATTGCTGTGCAGTCTCTCTATTAATTACATATTTTACATATGTATCTATACTCTGCAAACCACTATTCTGAATATCAAGTACTTCTTATGGCAATGATCACTGTAAACAGGCCAGCCATGAGTGTTAATGTTGTCACATCTAAACCAGCTAACAAGAAGAACAGTGTTACATTAAAATCAAAGACATTGTCAAATTTCCAGAACTTATCTTCTTTTCAAAGACAAGTGAACAATTTGTTTAAGTCTCACAGAACATTTCCAAGTAGGACATTTGTATGCAACTTGATGTAGAAGAATCTGTCACACTTTTGAATAGTCTTATCTATGAATGACTGAGTCAGTCGAAACTTCTTTAGTCATGTTTACCCGGTGGGACTGAACCTGTTTCTGACAAGTCAGAGCACTTGCGTTTTTATGTGGACGCCCTGGATGCAGCAACACTGTAGGATTTCCCAATCACACATAGTAGGTTTGTTCAGGAAAGGGCAGCAGATCCTGATTTACAAGTGTTGGTTCAGCACATCTCCACCTGTCAGCCATGGACAGTCAAAGCAATTCAGAAGTCATTAGTTAATGATGTTATGGACATGTCACGGTCTATCAGTTCAGCAGGTGTCATTCTTCTCCATACAGAATTGGGTCATTCACAGGTACTTACAACAAGGTCTTTACAACAAGAAGTGCTTCATTTGTTGCACCAAAGTCATTAGGGCATGGTCAGAAGAAAAAACCTTGCCAGACACCATTGCACTTGGGTCAGGATGGACTTGCAGGTCAAAAAGTTGACTGCCAGATGGGAACACAATTGTGGGTGATGCATTTAGGAGTTTTCCATTTGTTGTACCCATACATTCCACAACTGCTTCTCAAACCATCAAAACATTGATGTCAGGTTTTTGTATAGAGGGTCTTCCAGAGGTAATTATTTCAGACAATTGACCACAGTTTGTGTTAAGTGAATTTCAATGCATCTGTGAAACCAACCATTCCAACCCCAGTCAATTGGAGAGTGGAATATTTTTTATGCACTTTTAAGTAGCAAACAAACAGATTTTTTGATTCCCATGGATGGGAACAGGCTCTACAAACATTCTTGGCTTCCTACCATTCCCAACTGAGAGGCAGCATCATCTGCAGAATTGCTTCATGGCCACTGTCACTAAATTTTACTTCATATAGCGGAGATGCTGAGTAGCAGATAGGCACAACAAAAAAACTGTCACAAATTAGCTTTCAGCCAGTATGGCCTTCATCAAAACTGAAGCCACACTGCAGTGTGGCTTCAGTTGCCAGAGTCTGCAGTCGTGGGTGTGTGAGTATTTTTGATGAAGGCCATACTGGCCAAAAGCTAATTTGTGACAGTCTTTTTGTTGTGCCTATCTGCAACTCAGTACCTCCACTATATGGTGAGTACCAACTTTACTTTCATTAATATTGTTACATTCCATCCTGGATTTTCCCCTATTTGAATTTTACTTCACCTTCTGCATTCATCTCAGTGATCAGCTAAGTACCTTTCACTACTCAGTTTAAAATTAATGATGTCTTTTTCAGATTGATCAGAGCCCACAGAAGATGGAAACGCAACATTCTCTTTTTGTCATTCGGGTTCCTTCTGGTGTACACAGACAGCACTACAAACAAATTCGTGCATGTTGGCTGTGTGAGCCTGCCTCAGACCTCTCATTTCAGATTTGGTGCAACACAGGATCTTACTGCCAATGCCGTTCACACCTCCCTTGGATTTGGCACCACCAGTGCTGGAGGTGAATCCGATGGAGATCGATGTGGCACTCGTCAGGGTCAGGTCAGGATTGCCCAACTGCGATTCTTCACAACATCAGGGACAGACCAGAAGCCAAGATGTCATTCACTTCAATAGCACCTTAGCTGCTGGCTGCAGGTGTGCACCCTATGCCTTTTCTGAGCCAGTGTTTCCGGACACTCACAAGTTGGATGGCAGGGTGCGGGCAGGGGTGCTGCATTGGCTGTCGCTATATTGCCTGCCTCCTCAGTGACAGCTATGGCCAAGCTTTCCCCTCCTGTCATTCTGCCCACTACTCAATGATGCTGAGGAAGTTTGTGGAGTGGGGAGTAATGTTGTCATAGCCCATCTATCCCACACAAGAAGTAGTTATTCTGTGTGCAGAGATTGACACCAGATATTTTTACTAGAGGTTCCACTGTTGTCCAACAGTGGCAGAACCCCAGGAGTGTGCCAGCTGCCGGCCACATGAGTGCCACACCACTTGAGCTGAGGTGCCACTGGCACCACAGATCATGTGTTTAAGAGGCCCCCAACCACAGCTCTGCCTAGTTGAGTGGCTAAATTCTAGCAGTAGTCAAGTATCATTATAGTAGCAGTAATAACTTTCTCTATGAGTGTAGTGCAACAGAGCTGACCTCAAATCTGAACCCTGTGGATTGCAAGCCAGATGTGAATTGTGAACAGTTAAGGTTTTTAACTCCTCCTGGAATAGGCCAAAGAATTGTATAAGAAGTTCAGTGAGGATTCTTGTAGTAAGTTATGTTTTTCACAACATTTCTCACAGTGATTCTGTTCTCTCATTCTTTTGATTTCTGCCCCAGAAACCCATCCTGATAGGACACGTCATAATTCTGATGATGAGACTTTACTTGCTCACTTTATCCATGACACCAGGGTCATGCAAATATCTCATACATTATGGACTGAGGAGCAGCCAACACAGGTCTGAGGGGAGTTTCCACACCACTGGGTCATCAAAGTGTTTATTTCTGTAAGCCTGAAAGCAACATATCAGCAAAACAAACATGACATTAATCGCTATAAACATGTTTTGATTCTGGCACAGTTATGTACAGTCTAGCAGAATGCTCAATGACATCAGGACCACATAAGTCTCCCTCATGTTATGGGCTGGCAAATAGCCAATGTTGGTCTGGGCAGACATCTCCACCAGGCAGCTCACAGGGTTAAGTCCCCACCTGTGGACTTGACACAGTACAATGGATAAGCCAACTCCAGGCTCTATATCAGCAGTTGAACTTCTGCCTTGTAGGGCAGTGGTTTGTGGCCAGGGCAGTACCACTGCCATCCACGCACATCAGGGTGAACATCTCTCCCAATAGCAGTGCTGAACGAAGCAAACAGTGCCAGCAAAGCAGGACAGGGACACCACATGTCCAGCACACCGGCACTGCCTTTTTCAGGTGATGGTGCAGCCAGCAGATCACATGCTTGGGGGCACTTGCAGGTGGGGAAGCGGGGTGGGGGCATGATGTGGCAACACAGCACTTTGCTCTTTGATCATTGTAGTGTAGGAACGAATAAAGATGTTATACCTTGTAGCCTAGTTTTCCTAGCCACCACTGGGCACCACCACCACCTCAACACCCTGCTGTTCCTATACCGTAGCACGCCCCTCACTCCAGGTCATGACTTGGGCCAGAAGTATTTCAGTATCACTGGGCCTTGTCTGGTGGCTGGTGTCAGAACACTCAACCTCCATTTAGTATGACTTCTCAACCACAGCCTGTAGTTCCATCACACAGTGAGGTGAATGAGCAGATTATTGGTTTTTGTGATTGTTTCTCGTATTTTGTGCATAGAGGATATGGAATCTAAGAAGGAGATTGACAGAAATTTGAGGATTATGTTTATACAACCAGTGATACCAGCTGATCAGTCTCAGTTCCATGGCAATGCAAGGGAGTGTTATTTACAACCCATGAGATGAAGTCAGGGTAATTTGCTACGCCATTCTGCACCATGAAATTTGTGTTAACTGTCATACATACAGGCACATGGATAGTCACTCATGGATAGTCAAGATGGTTGATGAAACTTCCTGGCAGATTAAAACTGTGTGCCCGACCGAGACTCGCACTTGAACTCCTGCGCAGGAGAGCTTCTGTAAAGTTTTGAAGGTAGGAGACGAGATACTGGCAGAAGTAAAGCTCTGAGTAACAGGCGTGAGTTGTGCTTTGGTAGCTCAGATGGTAGAGCACTTGCCCGCGAAAGGCAAAGGTCCCGAGTTCGAGTCTCGGTCAGGCACACAGTTTTAATCTGCCAGGAAGTTTCATATCAGCGCACACTCCACTGCAGAGTGAAAATCTCATTCTGGAAACATCCCCAGGCTGTGGCTAAGCCATGTCTCCGCAGTATCCTTTCTTTCAGGAGTGCTGGTTCTGCTAGGTTTGCAGGAGCTTCTGTAAAGTTTGGAAGGTAGGAGACGAGTTACTGGCAGAAGTAAAGCTGTGAGTACCAGGCGTGAGTCGTGCTTCGGTAGCTCAGATGGTAGAGCACTTGCCCGCAAAAGGCAAAGGTCTCGAATTCGAGTCTCAGTCAGGCACACAGTTTTAATCTGCCAGGAAGTTTCATATCAGCGCACACTCCGCTGCAGAGTGAAAATCTCATTCAAGATGGTTGATGATAAGATGTAAGTGTTGTATTGTGGTATACAACCTGTTGTGTGTTCTGTGTTACTCACTATGTACTGGAGCTTAAAATTTCGCAATGACAGTCTCAGGCAAAGAGTGTCACTGGTTGAAAGGCAGTTCAAGCATTAGTTAATGAAGTAGTGCAATTGATAACAGGTAATACTGACTTGATAAACAAGCTTTCAGCTGGGGACAAACAGTTAGAATCAGCAAAGCAACCTAGTCCTCTACAACATCCAGCCACCACCATTTTAATCACACCTCTCTCTGGAAAGTTGACTGATGAGGTAATGTCTTTTCTAGACTACTGGCAATTAACAACGAGAATTGGGGGATGGTTAAAGGATCAGTTACTGCTGGTGATGAAGTTATGACTGGTAGTAGGAGAAGCCAAGATGTATGTCAGATGTCCAGAAGGCTAAGTGGTGTGCAAACACTTGACAAAGTGAAACAAGGCATGCTACAAAGCTACACAAGGCAAAAAAGCAAAAAAGCATGGAGTTTTTTTTTTTTTTTTTTTTTTTTTTTTTTTTTTTTTTTTTTTTTTTTTTTTTTTTTTTTGAGTGACAAGGCAAATAAAGGATTAGAGCTCTGTGGTCAGATTAGTTACAGTGTTTGAAGAAATTGACGTAGCAACAGCAATGTAGGATAAGAGATGCTATGATACCACCAAAGCGACTGTAGGAATTCTGCAGGGAAACATGAGATGAATAATCATGTGTTAAAAACAACAGGAAACCCCAGGCCCACCATGTGGAGATATTGGTAAATTCTGATGCAACAAGTTTTGATGTGTGAGTGGAATGTGGCATACTGGAAGTGATGAAGGGTATAAAGTGCAAGTTTTTATTGGACACAATGGTACATATGTTGATAGCAAGTATGGACCTCATGGGTCTGAGGCAACTGAGACCTCCAACTATAACTTACATGGAGTTGGAGACATTGATGTGGAGTCTTTGGGTTCAGCAACTGCAGATTTTCAGGTTGGGCTGCTGTTTTTTAAGCAATGCATAGAAGTTTGGTCCTGGGTATGTGAAGGATTAGACTTTCTGATGACACAACATGCCAAAATTGAGCTTAAATGAATGTAGTTGATCTTAGAGGGAAAATGTTCCAGCTAGGGAAGGCTGTCACTGGTGAAGTACTGTCAGAAGGAGCAACATTGTTAAGGGGCAACCCACTTGAACTGCAGTCAACACCACTAAGGATCAATTAACATATTATTGCACCACAAGGTGTTGGAAAGTTGGCCTGTGTAAATGTGGAACTGGAATGGCCAGTTAATGTGTTGTGTTTGGTAGAGCCACTTGCATAAAATGATGTATTAGACACATCATGATGCTTAGTAAGGCAAAGCATTGCATTCATATGGGAGAGGTTGCTTGGGAAAGTGCATACCATGCTCTTTTCCCCTCTCACTCAAATTTGGGGGGCAACAACAAAAGCTAATCTAGATAAACTACTCATTCTTCAGAAAAGGGGTGTGAGAATAATCTGTGGAGCAAAATATAGGCAATCTTGTCACAACCTGTTTCCAAAAACAGAGGTGTTAACTGTTATAAACACACACATTCTAAAAGCCATTTTGCTTGAGAAAATACTGCACCCAAACACTTATTCAGATTTCCACCAGTACAATACCAGAAATAAAGAAAGATTTTACAATGGCAGCCACAGAACAGCACTTTACAAAAAGGGGCCTCAGTACACAGGTATAAAATTAGCTAATGCATTGCCTAGTGCAGTCATGGCTCTTCCTACAATTACTCTGAAACATTGGCTTAAGAAATTTTTAGTAAAACACCCTTTCTACACATTAGAAGAGTACCATACTTATATGAAGAACAACAAATGCTTTGTGAAATTATGTGAATAGAAATCAGTAAACATCTTATTGTAATTTTGTTGTAAATTAATTACGTATTCAGAAGAATGTGTCTTGTGTATTGTACAAATAACTTTAATCATTACTGTTTCTTTGTACATGTGCAGTGTACCATTCGATGTTGAATAAAGCTTTTATTATTATTATTATTATTATTATTATTATTATTACCATGAAGTTGGATAATTTTGGCACTGATGGAGTAGAGCTGACCAAAGGAATGTTGGAGCTAATTTGGAAGTCCTAGATGATATGGATAAGGACTCAGTCAATGTGCACCAGATTAATATGAAAACTGCTGATAAAATTGCATTGCTTAAGAAAGTAGAGCATTATAAAAGTACAGACAGACTGGAAATGGAGAAGTTATTGTTTGAGTCTGAAGGTTTGTTTTTCCCTCAAAGGTATTTACTATCAAAAAAAAAAAAAAAATAGTAGATGGAGTGGTAGAGGAGAGCACTAGTCCATGAGGAGCAGCTATGGTGGTTGTGTCAAAATAGTCACCAGATGTTACTAAAAGATGTAGTAGTAGTAGTAGCTTTATTCATCTGTAGATCTCTTTTTACAAGGATACAGGACATGTCAAAATATTTACAAATTTAGACCAATTTAAAATAAGTCAGTTCGTACACACATGTTTATGGATTTCTAGTTAGAGACAATCATTAGATTTACTCCTGGTATAAAATACTTTTTTTACAAATAACTTATTAAATAATGTAACGCCACACTGTTCACTCCACTTCACTCACTACACACACAAACATACACACACAATGGTGATATCTGAGACATTTTCTGTACCACAACTTTCCATTTGCTATTCTGAAAAACTGAGTCAGCATCCCTCTATTATGAGTGAGATGTTGAGCTCAGAAAGACAAAGAGGTGTTAGTATTGTGCACTGCGTAGCTTGGGGGTAAGTTTTTCTATAAAAGGAAAAAAGAAGGAAGAAACATAGTGTGAAGGTGGTATGTGGAATGTTGGATGTTTTATAATCATTATTATTATTTATTTGAATAACTTTTTTTTTACCAAACCCTTACTCTTGTTTTATCTAAATAATCCTTCAATGTATAAACTGTATTGCATAGCAGGTACTTTTTAGCTGCCGTTTTAAATAAGTGTATTTTTGCAATTTCTTTTACCTATTTTGTTATTTATTGTACAGTTTTATTCTGTGGTAGAAAATGTTGTTTCGAGTTTTATGTTTATTTTTTCTTGGCAAATGTAAGTTGAGTCTAGCTCTTGTTCCATGGTCATGGACAGAACTGGTGGTGGTTAGTGTTTAACGTCCCGTCGACAACGAGGTCATTAGAGACGGAGCGCAAGCTCGGTTTAGGAAAGGATTGGGAAGGAAATCGGCCGTGCCCTTTCAAAGGAACCATCCCGGCATTTGCCTGAAACGATTTAGGGAAATCACGGAAAACCTAAATCAGGATGGCTGGAGACGGGATTGAACCGTCGTCCTCCCGAATGCGAGTCCAGTGTGTAGGGACAGAACTGTTTGTGCAGTAATTACCAATGTTATTTTTGATGTGTACAACTGACTGGTGAATCCCAAGTGTTTTGAACAGATCTTTACAATGAGCTTGACTACCATTTTTGGTTATGATTCGTATGGCTCTTTTCTAGAGTTTGAAAATTGTGTTCATATTTTGTGCATTTGTTCCCCAAAAAAGAATACCACAGCTAAGAACAGAGTGTACATATGAATAGTATGTAACTACATGACACTGCATGTTACACACTGATGATAGGATTCTAAGGGCTTAACACATTGATGACATTCTGTTTGCAAGTACCTTTGTGTGTTCACACCACTTCAACTGAGAATCAATATTCATTCCTAGAAATTTTGCACTTGTTACACAGTCTATAGAGGTGCCATCTACATTTAATTTAACATTGTCATTTTTCCTCTTCAAACTGAAATTCATGACGTTAGTTTTCTTTATGTTCAATGTCACTTTATTGCTTATTGACCAGTCAGAAACTTCCTTGAGAGCTTCATTTACTTTCTCTGCAAGGAGTTCTCTTGTTTTCCCAGTGACTATAAAATTGCTGTCATCAGCGAATAGAATTTTTTCACCATGAGTAACATTTCTGGGAAAATCATTTATGTATATCAGGAATAGTATTGGTCCTAATATGCTACCTTGCAGAACCCCTATATTAATGTATTTTGGTTCTGATAAGTGTTTTACTAAATGTTTAGATCTATTTGAAGTCTATGTTATCTCTATTCTACGCACCCTATCTGCTAGGTATGATCAAAACCAGTCATCAGCTACCACTCTTATTCGTAATGCTTCTAATTTATTTAATAGACCCTTGTGGTTAACTGAGTCAAAGGCCTTAGAAAGATCAAAAAATATGCCCGTGACACACTCATCTTTGTCAAGAGCATCAAGTACAACCTTTGTGAATTCTACTATAGCTGACTCCGAATTTTTGCCACTTTGGAAACCCAACTGTGATTCGCTTAAAATGTATTTATTCAGGTAATTCATTAATCTGTTTTTCATAATTGCTTCTATTATTTTTTAGAATGGTGACAGCAGGGAAATGGGCCGGTAATTTTCTACATTTTCTGCATCACCTTTCTTAAGCAAAGGTATAACTCTTGCTTGTTTTAACTGCTCTGGAAATATCCCTGATGTGAAGGATTCATTTATTATATTTGTTAAGGGGCCCTATATAATCTCTATGCGTTGTTTCAGTACACACATTGATACTTCATTTAAGCCTACTGACTTTTAATTTTTTGTTTTTGAACAGTTTGATTGACTTCATTCGCTGTGGTTGGAAGTAACATCATTGTATTTAGTGCAACTTTATGTACAAGTGTTATATGAGGGGCATTTGAAAAGCCCATGCAAAAATAAAAACTACTTACATGTTTGGGGTAAACCTTTTTTATCTTTAAACATAGTCTCCTTTTAGACTTATACACTTCGTCCAACACTGTTCTAATTTGCTGATCCCTTCCGAATAATAGGAATTGTCCAAGTCTGCAAAATAGCTATTAGTTGCTGCAATCACCTACTCGTTTGAATAAAATCTTTGTCCCACCAGCCATTTCTTCACATTGGGGAACAAATAGTAGTCCAACGGAGCCAAGTCTGGAGAATACGGGGGATGTGAAATGAGTTGGAATCCTATTTCTATTAATTTTGTGACCACAACTGCTGAGGTGTGTGCTGGTGCATTGTCGTGATGGAAAAGGACTTTTTTGCGGTCCGATCGCTGGCGTTTTTCTTGCAGCTCGGTTTTCAAGCCATCCAATAACGATGAATGATATTCACCTGTAATAGTTTTACCCTTTTCCAGATAGTCGATGAGGATTATCCCTTGCAAATCCCAAAAGACAGTTGCTATAACCGTTCTGGCCGAAGGAATGGTCTTTGCCTTTTTTTGGTGCAGATTCTCCCTTAGTAACCCATTGTTTAGGTTGTTATTTCGTCTCAGGAGTATAGTAATGTACCCATGTTTCATCAACAGTGACAAAATTACACTTAAAGTCCTGCAGATTCTTCCTGAACAGCTGCAAACCATCCTTGCAACACTTCACATGATTCCATTTTTGATCAAGCATGAGCAATCGTGGAAACCATCTTGCAGATAGCTTTCTCATGTCCTAATGTTTATGCTAAATATTATGTACCCATTCATTCAAGATGCCCACAGCACTAGCAACCTCATGCACCTTAACTCTTCTGACATCCATCACCATATCATAGATTTTATCAATGATTTCTGGAGTCGTAACCTCCACAGGGCGTCCAGAACGTTCAGCTTCACTTGTGTCCATATGGCCACTCCAAAAATTTTGAAACCACTTTAAACTGTTCTAATCAAAGCTGCAGAGTTACTATAATGTTTCTCAAGTTTCTCTTTAGTCTCCTGAGGCGTTTTGCCTTTCATAAAGTAATGTTTTATCACCACACGAAATTCTTTTTCGTCCATTTTTTGACAATCATTTGACTTCCTTGATTCACACCAATGCCAAACACAAAGAAATAGACCAATATGGCTGAAACTTGGTGTGCGTTCTTTCCAAAGATGCTACTAACTAAACATGACCTCAATACGTGCCGGTGGTGCCATCTCTCAGACTTTGCACGGACTTTTCAAATGCCCCTCATATTTCTTTGGGGGAATTTTTGCTGTAACTTCTCTGTAATACTTGAAAATTGCTCATTTACATAGTTTGCTAAGTGTTTTGGATCATTTATTACCTTAGCCCCCTCCCTTAGCAGTATGTTCTTTGCCTCTCCTTGTTTCCTTTTTTATAGCATCACACACTGTTTTGCTTTTATTCTCTGCATTATATATTATTTTCTCATTAAATGGCTTTTTTGCAGCAATCAGCACCTTCCTATAGATCTTTTTGTATCTAAGAGAGAAATTTAAGAATTCTGGATCATTGCAACTCTTTTTCATGGAACTGAGGTATTTAAGTGTTTGGGAGGACTTCTTAATACCTGTTGTTATACATCTGTTTTTGTGAGATGTTGATACAGACATGCATATTTTTGGAAATGCCTTTTCAAAGTCCAGTTTAAATAATGTGGAGAATTTAGAGAATTTCATATTCACATTGGTTTCCTTATACACTTCATCCCAGCTTTGTTTTGCAAGTTCCTTTGAAAAATCTTTTATTTTGATTTCTGATAGATGTCATTTGTAGGCTTGTAGTTTAGGGAATGGTTCAATGCCTGATTTTACTGTTGTTATTTGACAGAGACGGTCTGATAGTCTGAGATCTTTTACAGCTACATCACATTTTTCTCTGTCCATATTTGTGACCACATGGTCAACTACTGATGCAGTCATTGTAGTAACCCTTGTTGCACTATTGGCCAATAGGGACATACCAAAACTTTGAAAGATATTTATGAAGGTGCTGCTGGATTCATTTACGATAATAGTGTTGATGTTAATGTCCCCACAAAGAATTATGTTGACCTTTGTACTTGAGACTTTATCCAGAACTTCTGTTAATTTATTGAAAAAAGTGTCCACTCTACCACTGGGAGATCTATCCTCACATAAAATGATTAATTTCTTGGTGATATCAAGCCCTATTAAATGAATATCTGATATCTCAAAGTGTTTGCTTCACTTGCTGTACTGAGGCCATGTCTTGATTTGAACTGTGCTCCTTTTCTGATATAAATGCATGATCCTCCACTCCTTGAAGGAGTTCTGCAGTAAGAGTTTGCCCTTCCATAAGATGATAACACTACATGTTGGATTTCTGTCTCTCTACACAAGTGCTCAGTAACACAAATTACTGTGCAGTTCAAAGACTGAAGCTCAAATTCTAATAGTTGTATTTTATTTTTTATTGATTGAATGTTTTGGTGGAGGATTGTTAAGTCTGTGAAATGCCCCATGTTACTCTTTCCAATTGTTTGTTTTCCTTTGTGACATATGGTTTGAGCAATTTTTGGAGTGTTAAAATCTGTCTTGTGAGTGATTGTTCAGTATTTTTTGAAGTTCTGGAGATATTCTTTAGGCAAGGGAACCTGTTGTCCGGATTTATCCTAAAAAAATACTTACTTTTCCTACCCATGACAACAGGTATTTGAGATCCACCCCCTATACTTTCATGAATCAGCTGTACCAATCTTCCCTTCACAGTCCTGTTTTGGTGTAGGCCATGCCTAGTAAAACCCCATCTGTTGACAGTCCCAACAGGCACCAGAGAAACATGAGCAAAGTTGGCTGCCCTCAGAGCCATCCCTAACCCCACTTGATTTGCCTCACAGCTCCATCAAGATGTGGCCAATCATGATGCTGGAACAGCTCAACTAGGTGTACGTTGGTGCCATGAGTAAGGGAAGCTATCTCATCCAAGTCACCACTATGTCATATGCCCCATCCCTGTCCAAAATGTTTCCCACCCCACCCACAATCACTACATGGTCCTCTTTTGTAAAGTCCTTACATAAAGACCCTAAGTGCTCTATCACATGACTTAGCCCTGCATTTGGCTTGAAGATACTGGTGGCCTGGTATGCTGCCCCCAAAACTTTCCTGTAACTGAGGGCCTACACCTCGCCCATGGCTACTACCTAGCAGCAGCACTTTCTTCTTGCTAACACTTTGTACACTCCTAGGCTTCTTGGTGTCGGTTGAAATGTGCTGCACATTTTCTGCTCCTTGTTCTACCTCAGGCTCTTCTCCACTTAACTCTGGCAGTGGTAGATACCTGTTTTTGGTGTTGATGATAAACTGTCAGATCGCATTCTCTTTCTTTCTATCCTCCTACCAGCTGCCAGTTCCCAACCACCCTCCTCCGCCCTATTTCCCTTGATCCTTATCAGTTCCTTCCTTGCTTCCTCCAACTGTGCCTGAAGGGCACAGATTTTCCTTCCCTGTTTCGAAATAAAAATGTTCCTGTTGCATACTCTGCAGTTCCAGTAGAGAGCCTCTTCTGTTCTCCCAATATTCTCCCCACTGCAACCCCCCCCCCCCCCCCCCAAGTGAAAATATTTCCTAGATGATTGGCAACAAATATGGTTCAAATGGCTCTGAGCACTATGGGACTTGGCTTCTGAGTCCCCTAGAACTTAGAACTACTTAAACCTAACTAACCTAAGGACATCACACACATCCATGCCCGAGGCCGGATTTGAACCTGTGACCATCGCGGTCGCGCAGTGCCAGACTGTAGCACCTTGAACCGCTCGGTCACTCCGGCCGGCTAGCAACAAATCCCTCTATTTACTAACCTGTAACAGCTCCCACATTTCTCACTCATGGTCAGTTTCGAGAGAACAATTGGGTTTAAAGAATGTTTTAAATTTGTAAAGGATGCGAGACTGGCTGCATGTTAAAAAAAAAAAAAAAAAAAAAAAAAAAAAAAACACTTGGTGCCATGAGTCAGGTTGTTGTTGTTTTTGTACTGATTTAGAGATACAATGACAGAAGAATGAATTAGTAATTTCTTTGCTTTTAAAGAATTTATGTATCAAATGTGTTTGGTCAGGTTTTTAAACGTTTATAACTTGGAAAATTTAGGACTAGATCGCATCTATCTACTAGTAAACATTATGAAATGTGTCAGTTAAATACAATTTAGAAACATTTAATTACACTTTTATTGTGACAATACACACTGATGAAACTAGTATAGATTCTGCTGTGAGTGCAGACATCTTAACAGTAAAATCGTAACCGATGTGCAACCAAACACGAACACCACTGAGACTATTGACAAATTAGGGCAATGAAAGTGCTTCTCTACCAAGGGTTTGAGAAGTGGGTACCATCAGATAGAGGTATTCTCCAAAGACTGTCCAAAAACTGCATTTTTGGTCCCCTGGGCCACTGTGCACAGCTATCAAACTAACTCAAAGCCATAATCAATGAGCCCCTCTCCCCAATGTTCACACTATACAGATGTTCTCCCGCATATTTTTCTGGATTAGCACTTTAGTGGAGTTTAATAGCACTTCAGAAGCTAATTATCTTTCCACAATGGGTATTATTCTAATCTTCTATTATCAGTATTACAGTTTTTTTCAGTTTTGGTAAGGCCACTGCTGTGGGTATCAGATGTGCATCAGAGTGACAATGAAATACTTCCAGATAATATGTAAACCCATTTTGTTATTGTTTAAATAGTAACACTGAAATCCAGTCTTACAGGGACACTGGATATGATAGCAATTATTTCTACTTATAAATGATGTTCTAAATTAGCAGCTTTCTGTAAATTATAGGAGAAATTCCAAATCAGTGTATGTTAGATCCACTAAATAAACAAAATATCATAATATAACCTTGGTGGTTTTAGTTATTTAGGCATTAGGCCATGGTCTAAGGTATGTTTCTGTGCTTAACATTTAGTGCAGAAACATGCCTTAGAACATAGCCTAATATCCAAACAACTAAAGTCACCAGTAATGTAGATTCCAGCATGAGAGCCTGCATTGTATCACAATATAAATTTTCTCTGGTTATTACACTTCATTAAGTCATTCATCAACAGTGTTCAGACTTGTTGTTAGCATTTTTTACAACAACTTTAAGGTGAGATACCTGTCATAGCAGTCCCCATTTGTTCCAATAGGTACATCAAATTCAACCTCATCATAAGCATCATATGGCTGTGTCTTGCGTAGGTCCCACTTAATGCCAGATCCTCTTAGCATCACTCCACTACAACATAAAATCAGGAATGTAGTAAAGTATTTAATTGTAGCTGAGAACTGCATATGATTTCAGTTTTGAAAATAGATTAAAATTCCAGTCACCTGAAGCCATAATTAAGAGCATCTTCAACTGAAACTACCCCAATATCTTTAGTTCTTTTTATCCATATGCGATTAGTTGTAATAACATCTTCAACTTCATCCAGACGCTCTGGAAATTTGCTAACAAATTCATATATATCATCCAAAAGACCAAAGGGGATGTCCTGAAACAAAGTAGCTGTTACACAGTTAACAATCATAACTATTCAAGAATATTTCTTTATGTGAATACATTTATTTATATTTTTACATGACTCAATGGTTGTCTGACATACTTGTACTGTATTCCTTAAATCATCCACCCATTCTCCCAGTTTGCTAAGTATTTATATAGTCTCACACAAGACATAACAGCAACTCTACACAATATGTTACTTTAACGAGAAAGCTGTAGAAACTAACCTGATGGACTCCACCAGGCCGAATGTAAGCAGCATGCAATCTTGCCCCTGATACTCTTTCGTAAAATTCCATCATCTTTTCTCTCTCTTCAAAGAGCCAGAAGAGTGGTGTCATTGCTCCAACATCAAGCATGTGGGAAGCTGTGGCTACAATATGATTCAGAAGGCGAGTTATCTCTGCAAAAAGAACTAGAAGCACCAACAAATAAAATTTATCAATATGGCCCACAAAAAATTATCAATTCAATAAAAAAAATTAACATTATTTTTTAAAAACAAGAACACAATTTTAAGTTGCTTATCTTACTGTTTGACATTATCTGCCTGTATTAACAGTGTGTTTCCATAATGATGATACAAACTTTCAAGGATGACAGAGAAGGGCATGTGTATTAGTTTGTGATTTGTAATTTTGGCCTAGAAATGACTAAGTCAAAAGTTATAAGTGAGACAGAAAATTTCAAATTTTTCTTGGTCTGCTCATAATAATAACAATTCATGTAGCGATATTTTTTTTAGTACCTTTATTTATCTATGTAACTTACACAGGGTGCTATAATCACAACAGTTGTCCCTCAACATCTATGAAGGCATAATATCACTGCACAAAGTTGCGTCATACATGCTAGAACAACACCAACATTGTTTAAATGATGTCACAGAGAGCAAGAGTTCTTCGTAGGAGCTCATGGCATGTGTCTCATACAGAAGACTTGACACACGACTCTACAAGAAGGGATTAAGTGGAGTCAAATTAGGTGAGTAAGTTGCCAATAAAACAATTCCACTTGGCCAATTTCCCTTAACTATTTGGAATAATCTTGGAAATATTTTGTGTTGTATGGTCTGCTATGTGGCTTGATACAATGTCATCTTCCACACAGTATCCATTTTTTGCCCATACATGAAAATCATGTAGGCCTATGCTAATTCTGTTATCATGAACATCATCATGTTTTGGGGTGGTTGACTGTACAGATTAGAGACTAGATTAGATTAGTTTTCGTTCCATAGATCCGTGCTGTGAAGATCTTCGTGGATGTGGAACATGTAAATTTTTTTTTTTTAAGCTGAAATAACAATACTAATAGTATGAATATATACAATACATCATTTGTTTCTATTAAAAAATTCGTCAATGGAGTAGAAGGAGTTGGCCACTAGTAAGTCTTTCAGGCTCCTTTTAAACTGATCTTTATTTGTAACTAAATTTTTTATGTTTACTGGCAAATTATTGAAGATGAGTGTTCCTGAGTAGTGGGCCCCTTTTTGAACTAGAGTAAGTGCTTTTAAGTCCTTGTGCAGATCATTTTTGTTCCTGGTATTGTATGTATGAACTGAGCTGTTTGTTGGAAAAAGAGATATATTATTTAGGACAAATTTCATTAAGGAGTAAATATACTGAGAGGCAGTAGTTAGTATACCCAGTTCTTTGAAGAGGTTTCTACAGGACGTCCGTGAATTTACTCCACAAATAATACGTATTACACGCTTTTGGACTCTGAAAACTTTGGTTTGGCTTGAAGAGTTACCCCAAAATATTATACCATATGACATTATGGAATGAAAGTAGGCAAAGTATGCAAGCTTTTTCATTTTTATGTCGCCTATGTCTGCTAACACTCGAATTGCAAATACAGATTTGTTAAGGCGTTTCTGCAGTTCTGTGGTGTGCTCTTCCCAACTGAATTTATTATCAAGTTGTAATCCCAGGAATTTAAGACTGTCAACCTCTTCTATCTGCTCTTGCTTCGTATTTTATGCATATGCTGGGTGGAAACCTCTTACAGGTTCTGAATTGCATATAGTGAGTCTTTTCGAAGTTTAATGTCAGTGAGTTGGCTTTAAACCATTTATTAATATCCATGAAAATATCATTAGCAGATCTTTCTAGAACTACACTTGACATACTATTTATTGCTATACTTGTGTCATCTGCAAACAAAATGAACTCTGCTTCTGGCAGTGTAACTGATGAGAGATCATTAATGTACACAAGAAAAAGCAATGGCCCTAAGATGGATCCCTGTGGGACACACATGTAATTTCTTCCCATTCTGATGATGATGACTTAATTCACTAGTCCCTTGCACTGACACCCTTTGTTTCCTGTTAGTGAGGTATGACTTGAACCATTTTGCAGCACTGCCCGTGACACCATAGAATTCTTTTTTACTTAAAATGATGTTGTGGTTCACACAATCAAATGCCTTTGACAAATCACAGAAAATACCTGCTGCTTGTAATTTGTTATTTAATGAATTAAGTACATTTTCACTGTAGGTGTAAATAGCCTTCTCGATATCAGAACGCTTCAGAAATCCAAACTGTGTTCTTGATAATATGTTATTTGTGGTCAGATGGTTGAGCAGCTGCCTGTACATTACTTTTTCTAAAATTTTTGAGAATGTTGGCAAAAGTGAAATCGGTCTGTAGTTTGATGGTATCTTTTTATCCCCTTTCTTGAATAGATGCTTAAAATCTGCATATTTTAGCCAGTCAGGAAATGTCCCAGTTATAATTGACTGGTTAAACAAGTAACTTAGAATTGTACTAAACTCACAAGAACATGCCTTAATTAACTTTGTTGATATTTCATCGTACCCACTAGAATGCTTTGTTTTTAAAGATTTTATTATGGACATTATTTCTTTTGGTGAAGTGAGTGATGTATTCATGTACTTGAAGCTATTTGTGAACGCTAGTTTCAGATATTCAAGGGCATTATTTACTGATCCTGAAAGTCCCATTCTATCAGTAAAGTACTTGTTAAATAGATTTGCCACACTATGCCCATCAGTTACTAATGTGTCATCTACCCTTAGTGCTCTCCTGTTCCTTTCTGGTTCTACCAGTCTGCTCTTTCACTATATCCCATATTGTTTTCATTTTGTTCCCTGACATTGCTATCTTCTTCTCGTAGTGCATTTGTTTAGACGTCTGAATTACTTTTTTTAATGTTTTACAGTATTTCTTGTATTTAGCGAAATCATCAGCACTGGAGCTATTCTTGGTCGACAGATACATTTTCCTTTTTGTCTTACAGGAAATCTTTATTCCCTTTGTAATCCATGGTTTTATTATAGACTTATGTTTAATTTGAGTAACTTTTAGAGGAAAACAGTTTTCAAACATGGTACTGACATTGTTCATGAATGTGTTATATTTTTCATTCATGTCATGAGCACTATAAACATCTTTCCAGTTCATATCTTTGAGCAGTTTTCTAAAACACTCAATTTTTGGTTGATTGACTACTCTCCTGTACTCAGATTTAGCAGTCTTGATAATCTGCTTAGAATTTACATCTAAAACAGGAGCTGCATGTCATGATCTGATAGTCCATTTATAACAGGTTTTATGATATGATTTTGTTCCTTTGGTTTGTCTATAAAAATGTTATCAATGGCTGTCCTTGAGGATTTAGTGATCCTAGTTGGAAAGTTTACAGTGTGAGTTAGATTGAATGACAACATTACTAACTGCAGTGAATGTTTACTGGAAGATTGCATTAGAAAATCTGTATTAAAGTCACCAGCAATCAAAATTTCTTTGTTTCTTCCTGTTAAATAACCCAAAAGAGCTTCTAGATGATCTAAGAATAGATTATAATTTCCTGCAGGTTCTCAGTAAATAGTTATTATTATATAGGATCTGTTATGGAACTCTACTTCTGTTGCACATGCTTCTAGATGCTGCTCTAAACAGAATTTATTAATGTCAATGTTCTTGACTTTATGGCAGTTTGATAAATGTGACAACTCCTCCTCCATCCATATCTACTCTGCAGAAGTAGGAAGCTAGCTTAAATCCTGAAATGTCTAACATATCTATATTAGTGGTCACTTGATGTTCAGACAGGCAGATTATGTCAATTTCGTTAGATCAATTCATTTCATTGATACAAATGAGTAGTTCATCAACTTTATTTCTAAGTCCCGGAATGTTCTGGTGTAATAAAGATAACTGATACTGCATACTAATGGGATTGTAACTGCTTTGGCGAAGATGAACTGGCAGTTTCTGATTACTTTCTGTTAAACACTGTTTAAATGGAGGCTGTATGATCAAATCTGACTCATGTTCATCTGTTTTCTCAAACTGAGTGTGTCTGCCAATCTCTCTTAAAATTCGTTTTCTTTCCCCCTTCCCTATCCCAAAAAAGGCATCCCTCTGACACCTGTGACCATTGGTATTTTACCACTTGTGCCAGTGTCCCCGCTTAAGTTTTCTGCAATCAACCCAGACAGTTTTCCCTTCAACTTGTTAACACATCTTGCAGTCTTACATATCTTTGCACAAAGACTTACCAATTCAGAGTATATGCAATGCATTTCTGCATATGCACCTGCATCTGTACTCTGCAGATCACTGTGATGTACATGGTAGAGGGTACATCCCACTATACCAGTTATTAGGATTTTTCCTGGTGCATTCATGTATGGAGTGTGGAAAGAATGATTGTTTAAATCCCTCAGTTTGTGCTGTAATTAAACTAATCTTGTTGTCACAATCCCTACTTGGATGATATGCAGAGTATTGTAGTTTATTCCCAGAGTTATCACTTAAAGTTGGCGCTTGAAACTTTGTGAGTAGGCTTTCTCTGAATAGTTTCTCTCTCTTTCTTCGACAGTCTGCCAAGCCAGTTCTTTCATCACCTTTGTAACACTCTGCTGCAGGTCAAACAAACCTGTGACCATTGGTGCTGCACTTCTCTGTATGTGTTCAGTATCCCCCTGTTAGTCCTATCTGGGACAGGCCCCACACACTTGAGCTATATTCTAGAATCTATTGCACAAGTGATTTATAAACAGTCTCCTTTGTAGACTGATTATATCCTCCTTGTATTCTACCAATAAACCAAAGTCTGCTACCTGCTTTACCCACAACTGAGCCTATGTGATCATTCCACCTCATGTCCCTACTAAGTGTTACACTCAGGTATTTGTGTGAGTTTACAGTTTCCAAATCCAACTATCTGATATTATATTCATAGGATACTATGTTTTTTCATATTCTGAAGTACACAGTTTTACATTTCTGAACATTTAAAGCAAGTTTCCAATCTTTGCCCCATTTTGATAACTTATCATTATAGACGAGTGCATCACGTGTGAGAAGTCTGGGACGATTAATATTAATATAAAACATGAACAGCAATATCAAAACATGCTTCCATGGGGCACACCAGAAGTTACTTCTAGATAATATTTTGATGACTCTTCCCATCTAAGATAATATGCTGTGTCCTCCCTACCAAAAAATCCTAAATCCAGACACAAATTTTGCTTGATATCCCACAAGATTATACTTTTGATACTGAGCATAGATGTGATACTGAGTCAAATGCTTTTTGGAAATCAAGAAATACTGTGTCTACATGACTGCTTTTATCAAAAGCTTTCCATTATGTCGTGTGAGAAAAGTGCAAGTTGGGTTCCACAAAGTCAATGTTTTTTGGAATCCATGCTGGTTGACATGGTGGAGTTCATTCTGTTTGAAATATCTCATTGTGTTTGTAGTTGAGAATACATTCTAAGATTCTTCAACAAATTTATGTCAAGTGTACTGGACAGTAGTTTTGTGGTTCACTTCTATCTAGTTTTGTGGTTCACTTCTATCACCCTTCTTGTAAGTTGTTGTAACCTGTGCTTTCTCCCAATTATTGGGCATAGGCTTTTTTCCCCCTATCGCCACCCTTCATGAAGTACATCAACTTGTTGGTCAGGCTAGCCTACCCTGCAATGTTGGGTAGCTACATTAACATATACAGGGTGTTACAAAAAGGTACGGCCAAACTTTCAGGAAACATTCCTCTCACACAAATAAAGAAAAGATGTTATGTGGACGTGTGTCCGGAAACACTTAATTTCCATGTTAGAGCTCATTTTAGTTGCAACAGTATGTACTGTACTTCCTCGATTCACCACCAGTTGGCCCAATTGAAGGAAGGTAATGTTGACTTCGGTGCTTGTGTTGACATGCGACTCATTGCTCTACAGTACTAACATCAAGCACATCAGTACATAGCATCAACAGGTTAGTGTTCATCACGAACGTGGTTTTGCAGTCAGTGCAATGTTTACAAATGTGGAGTTGGCAGATGCCCATTTGATGTATGGATTAGCACGGGGCAATAGCCGTGGCGCGGTACGTTTGTATCAAGATAGATTTCCAGAACGAAGGTGTCCCAACAGGAAGACATTCGAAGCAATTGATCGGCATCTTAGGGTGCATGGAACATTCCAGCCTACGATTCGCAACTGGGGAAGACCTAGAACAACACCTGCAATGGACGAGGCAAGTCTTCGTGCAGTTGACAATAACCCTAAGGTCAGCGTCAGAGAAGATGCTGCTGTACAAGGTAACGTTGACCACGTCACTGTATGGAGAGTGCTACGGGAGAACCAGTTGTTTCCGTACCATGTACAGCGTGTGCAGGCACCATCAGCAGCTGATTGGCCTCCACGGGTACACTTCAGTGAATGGTTCATCCAACAATGTGTCAATCCTCATTTCAGTGCAAATGTTCTCTTTACAGATGAGGCATCATTCCAACGTGATCAAATTGTAAATTTTCACAATCAACATGTGTGGGCTGACGAGAATCTGCACGCAATTGTGCAATCACGTCATCAACACAGATTTTCTGTGAACGTTTGGGCAGGCATTGTTGATGATGTCTTGATTGGGCCCCATGTTCTTCCACCTATGCTCAATGAAGCACGTTATCATGATTTCATATGGGATAGTCTGCCTGTGCCGCTAGAACATGTGCCTTTACAAGTACGACACAACATGTGATTCATGCACGATGGAGCTCCTGCACATTTCAGTCAAAGTGTTTGTACGCTTCTCAACAACAGATTCGGTGACTGATGGATTGGTAGAGGCGGACCAATTCCATGGCCTCTACGCTCTCCTTACCTCAACCCTCTTGACTTTCATGTATGGGGGCATTTGAAAGCTCTTGTCTACGCAACCCCCGTACCAACAAATGTAGAGACTCTTCGTGCTCGTATAGTGGATGGCTGTGATACAATAAGCCGTTCTCCAGGGCTGCATCAGCGCATCAGGGATTCCATGCGACGGAGGGTGGATGCATGTATTCTCGCTAATGGAGGACATTTTGAACATTGCCTGTAACAAAGTGTTTGAAGTCACGCTGGTACGTTCTGTTGCTGTGTGTTTCCATTCCATGATTAATGTGATTTGAAGAGAAGTAATAAAATGATCTCTAACATGGAAAGTAAGCGTTTCCGGACACATGTCCACATAACATATTTTCTTTCTTTATGTGTGAGGAATGTTTCCTGAAAGTTTGGCCGTACCTTTTTGTAACACCCTGTAGATGTATTACACTGTGCAACCAACAAGTAGTAGATTCTACTAGCAGAGTTGATTTGGTACCTTTTAATTGTCATTTCCACAGCATTACCCTTTATCTCATATTGATACAGTTGTCATTCCTTGTCATTCCTGAAAGTATTTATTACAGTCACAAAACACCCTGTATAGCCCACCCACATGAACAGAAGTAGGAATTTGCTGTAAGAAGTTGGGATGGTTAACCACTGCTCAGTTGGGTCGGTAGAACATATGGAAGCTGTTGTTAAATCTCTTGTCCTATAGGTGCTATCTCAGGCATTCAGAAGAAGTGTTACAAACTGAATCACACTTTTTCTACAGAATATAATGTTATTTGAAAAATACTTATTTTTATTCTGGGAAGGAGTCACAATTTAACATCTCATTAATATTACAATCATTATAGGTGGTGTGCAACTAGAACTGGGGAAGGATGGGGAAATAAACAACATGTGGTCTCCCATATGGAAAACACCGACAAGAAGGGGGGGACATGTTGACAGGATGTGTTAAGACATCAAGGAGCAACTTTCATGGTACTAGAGAGAGAAATACACTACTGGCCATTAAAATTGCTACACCACAAAGATGACATGCTACAGACGCAAACTTTAACTGACAGGAAGAAGATGCTGTGATATGCAAATGATTAGCTTTTCAGAGCATTCACACAAGGTTGGCTCCGGTGGCGACACCTACAACATGCTGACATGAGGAAAGTTTCCAATCGATTTCTCACACACAAACAGCAGTTGACCGGCGTTGCCTGGTGAAACGTTGTTGTGATGCCTCGTGTATGGAGGAGAAATGTGTACCATCATGTTTCCGACTTTGATAAAGGTTGGATTGTAGCCTATCGCGATTGCGGTTTATCGTATTGCGACATTGCTGCTCGTGTTGGATGAGATCCAATGACTGTTAGCAGAATATGAAATCGGTGGTTTCAGGGGGGTAATATGGAATGCCATGCTGGATCCCAATGGCCTCATATCACTAGCAGTCGAGATGACAGGCATCTTATCCGCATGGCTGTAATGGATTGTGCAGCCATGTCTCAATCCCTGAGTCAACAGATGGGGATGTTTGCAAGACAACAACCATCTGCATGAACAGTTCGATGACCTTTGCAGCAGTATGGGCTATCAGCTCGGAGACCATGGCTGTGGATACCCTTGACGCTGCATCATAGACAGGAGCACCTGCGATGGTGTACTCAACGACGAACCTGGGTGCTCGAATGGCAAAACGTCATTTTTTCAGATGAATCGAGGTTCTGTTTACAGCATCATTACGGTCGCATCCATGTTTGGCGACATCGCGGTGAACGACGAACCTGGGTGCTCGAATGGCAAAACATCATTTTTTCGGATGAATCCAGGTTCTGTTTACAGCATCATTACGGTCGCATCCATGTTTGGCGACATCGCGGTGAACGCACATTGGAAGCGTGTATTCGTCATTGCCATACTGGCATATCACCCGGCGTGATGGTATGGGGTGCCATTGGTTACACATCTCGGTCACCTCTTGTTCGCATTGATGGCACTTTGAACAGTGGACATTACATTTCAGATGTTTTACAAACCATGGGTCTACCCTTCATTCGATCCCTGCAAAAACCTACATTTCAGCAGGATAATGCACGACCGCATGTTTCAGGTTCTGTACAGGCCTTTCTGGATACAGAAAATGTTCAACTGCTGCCCAGGCAAGCACATTCTCCAGATCGCTCACCAATTGAAAACATCTGGTCAATGGTGGCCGAGCAACTAGCACATCACATTACGCCAGTAACTACTCTTGATAAACTGTGGTATCGTGTTGAAGCTGCATGGGCAGCTGTACCTGTACATGCCATCCCAGCTCTGTTTGACTCAATGCCCAGGCATATCAAGGCCATTATTACGGCCAGAGGTGGTTGTTCTGGTACTGATTTCTCAGGATCTATGCACCCAAATTGCGTGAAAATGTAATCAGAAGTCAGTTCTAGTATGATATATTTGTCCAATGAATACCCGTTTATCATCCGCATTTCTTCTTGGTGTAGCAATTTTAATGGCCAGTAGTGTAGAACGTAAAAACTGTAACGGTTGACATAGATTTGAATGTGCCCAACAAATAGCTGGGGATGTGGGGTGCAAGTGCTACTCTGAGATGAAGGTGCTGGTGTAAGAGACTAATTTGTAGTAGGCTGCAATCAAATCAGCCACGAAGATTGATGACTCAAAGAGAAAACTGAGATAATCTTGGTTTACTTTTATATAGTCAATAATTTTATGATATGATGTTTTCTGTAGCATAAATTTAGGCATAAAAGTTCATGTAACTCGGATGGTAGGTTTGAACATACATGGTGGTCAGAAACAATCTGAAAAGCTTGTTAGGGTGTTCCAGGGTAGGTTGTCCTGATTAATAACTGTTAAGAGAAAAGTAACATGTTGCACCATTTCCAAGTTAATTAGCCTTGAAGTTACCCAGTCAGGCCATTGTGCAAGCAAATTCAAATGACTCACCAGAGGTAGTGTCAATAAATGTGTTCATTTGGTTTCCTAAAACCAAACAAGAGAGCAATACAAAAATTGGACATGGGATGATAGTAAGGCTCGAACCAGAACCAACGGCTGAGCAGTCTCGTATGCTATCACCTACACCATGAGAAGAACTGACACTAATTGTATCTGGTGGACCACTTGAATTTGTTGCAGCAGACTGATTGGCTAACTTCAATGCTAATTAACTCAGAAACATATCTAATTTTTTTGCTTAAGAATCATTTCTCAGCACAACCTATCCTGCAACACCCTTACCAGCTTTTCAGACTGTGCACGAACACCCCATATATGACTTACCCTAATGATGTTACATCATATTTTTACATTCTGCAGTTTGATTGTGCTATGAGTCAGTGATATGTAAGCATATTGGGCAATCTGAAATATTACATTACACATTTATTTTAATAGAAACCCAAGTTTTCTGAAAATATAGTATGGGAATTATGTGTTCAGTTCCGTCATTCAAGAGCCTAATTTTGTGAGTGTTTTTGTGGTGAGCACCATGTTTCCAAAGTGAGTGATGGGATTTAGATTTTTTTCCTATATCTACTCAGTTACCTCCACACTTGTTGCATTCTGTCCTTTATATGATTTGTGTAACAAAGAACAGAAGCTTTCCTGTATGAATTCACTACATAACAAAGTTCAGGAAAGAGAAAAAATTAAAATTCAAGAATTTGACACGAATCATATTTGGATGCAGTAATTTAAAATAAAAAATTGGAAATTTAAAAATGCACTTGAAACAAGTATTTACACAACTTTGGCAATATTTCTGATCATTTATAATGTGAATTAGTACTGACCAGTACTGTTATAAGTGCTACTCTGACAGACAGGAGAAATTTAAGTTGCAACTGTGATGTGTTTATTATTCAATAAACTGTATCTGTCACAGAAAAATGACATAATTTGTGATGTAAGAAGTAACTGCAGTTGAATCACAATGTTCACTGAATGATGATCCAAAACTAGGTGTACAAAAAGATGAACTCAAAATATGCTTGTAGCACTCTTGCTGTTGTTAAAGTATTACACAAATGCAAAGTCTAAAAGACTCTTGATAATTAATGATTTTATTTAAATAAATAACAGTGATTAAAGATAGGAAGGTGACTGTGGTAAATATGTGTATCTGTGATACAACACCAAGCCACAGCAGCAACAGTGCAGTGCACTGAACACTTTCAGCAGCGTTCACTGCTACAACACAAAAAGAAAAATGTAACCCTTGTAATTCATCACTGAAGTTGTCAGAGACTCAAAGATGCATGTAACATGCAATCTCAATAACCTTTGCTCTTTTATGCATTAAAATAAAATATCTGAATGGTGGAGGAGTGATTGTCAAATTACAATTGAAATTGTTTCTTTTGGACTACTGCTGTAAATCCATGAATGAATTTTTCATTATAACTGCTAGAATGTGTACTATAGAAACCAAATGCGTTTATTTTATTGTTAAAGTCAAATGTGTTTCATAAGTAATGTGAGTAGTTTCTGCAGTGACACACGTGCATACTTTCAATACATTCAAAAGGCCGCATCTGCGGCATTGGGTAGTGCTGTATTATCGTGTGTGTGTGTGTGTGTGTGTGTGTGTGTGTGTGTGTGTGTGCGTGCGTGTGCACGCATGTGAAAAAGAGAGAGAGAGAGAGAGAGAGAGAGAGAGAGAGAGAGAATCACTGACAGAGCCCGCCTTGGGCTCCAGTTTATTTGCGGGTATCTGCGCTACATTCTGCCTCAGTTCTCTATGTATGTTGCTATAGCTCTTTGTGTACATAACTGGTTCCTGCTGACTGTTGCTTTAACACTGCGTTCAAGTTGTTAATGCTTCTGCATAATAAAATTGTGATCCGTCTGTTGGTCATGTTGTACCGACACCAAATTACAACATGATTGGTGACAGGAGTGGTCCTGCTTTCTGCACAAATTTCTACTTGGGTTGGTCCTCCATTTATTCTCATGAAAGCTGATGGTGTTACAGAGGACATTTTACGTCAGTTGGTTGAACAGCAAGAATCATTTGCCTTGGCATTGCACCACCAATCACAGGCACTGGACAATCAAACTCTGGTACTTCAATCATTGGCATCTGCTTTGCCTAGTCAGCATGTTCCTCCATCTGTGTCACCTGCTGTTTTGCCCTCCATGGCCCCCGTGGTCATCTGCCTCCCTTTTATACATACGATGAGACATACGATGAGTCCATTGAGGAATGGGATGCAAAAGAGACATGTCTGCGATAAGACTTTCTAGCTCTTGGGATTACTGAGGCTATTTTATGTCTTGCCTTGCTCCTTTCATGGAGATCACCAAGAATGGATCAGATCCTACATCAACTCACCGCTTTGCAGGATCTGTCTTCTTTAACGTTTGACCAAATGTGTGAGCTTCTTTCACAATACTACTGTTAAGTGGTAAGTGCACCCAAGTTGTTGCAACCCCAGTTGAGTTTTACTATTGCAGGAAGCAACCACATCAATCCTATCAATCATGGGAGGCTGAACTCCATCATGTGTCCAATGTGCATAAAGAGCTGTATGCTGATCAGATGGTGAGAGGTGTTATCATTCATTTAGCTTCAGATTGTGAGCTGTGGGAGTGTGCCCTCCAGTGTGAAACTCAATCCCTCTCCAGAGTTTTAGTTATTTCACAGTCTTTCAAGGTGTCGCACGCTGATGGTAACCAAATTCAGCAATGGCGAGAGGCATCAGCAATACAGCTCTCTCTTCCACACCAAGCTTCAGATAATTTGCAAGGGGAAGACATTGTCATGGCAGTCCAAACACATTCACAGTGTCAAAGGGCAATGTAGCCAGCCTCACTTCCAGCAGCAGCCACAACAACAAAGTAAACAGGCCTGTAAACAGCAAGGTATGCATTCCACATTCCCATCCCGCCCTTATTGTTTCATTAACCATGAGTGCCCAGACTGCCCAAAATGCTGGGCTACCTGTCAAAACTGCAACAGAATAGGTCACACTGCTTCTGTTTGTAATGCAAAAATTCAGCACAATGATCCTGATGTGGATATGGATGTAAACATTATATTGGCTATTTCTGTTGTGTCAAACAAGCTTTTCATTGATGTTGTGGCTTTTCATAAAGTTCTGCACATGCAAATGGATACAGGAGCTGCAGTAACCTTGTTAAACCAACAAACTTATATGGATTTAGTTTCCTACCCACCTCTCCATGTCACAAAAGTTAGTAGATTACAGTAAACAGAGTATTCTTACTCTTGGCCACTTCTCTGCCACAATGACCTATAAGTCAGTAGTCTGGTCACTTACATTTCTTGTTGTAGATAACAAACATATGGAGAATCTTTTTGGATTACATACGTTTAAGTTGTTTGGTTTTACCATTTCAAATAAAGTGAATTTAGTGTCTGAACATGTGCTGTATAGACAGTTAGATGCATTATATTCTGAGCTTCCCTCCTTGTTCTCTCCTGGACTGGGATGTGCCAATAATTTTCAAGTGTACATTACCATGAAACCTGCTGCTCAGCCTCACTTTTTCTGGGCCTGTCCAGTTCCAGTGGCAGTCAGGGAACAAATCAAAGATGAATTAGATCACCTCATAGAGTCCAGCATTGTTTTGCCTATTGCATCAAGTGAATGGTCTACCCCATAGTTATAGTAAAGAGATCGTTGGGCCAATTACGCCTCTGTGGTTGTTTTAAAGTTTCTGTGAATGCACTATCTATAGTGGACAACGCATATTGGATACATACCCAATACCACACCCAAATGAACTCCTTGCAAGGTTATCCAGTAGTCAATATTTCTCAAAAATTGACTAGTCAGATCCAAGTTACAGCTCCCTTTAGACACAGGGTCACAATGTATGTTACTTATCAATACACATTTTGGACTGTACCACTACTTCCTGTTGCCTCTTGGAATTTCCAACACTCCCACCATTTTTCAATGTTTTAGGAACAGATTACAGCATCTGTGCCAGGTTCTGCAAATTATTTGGATGACTGTGTAATTTCCAGTGCCTCCACTGAGTACCATTTACAAAATCTCCATACTCTCTTTTCTGTCCTTCAAGCAGCCGGGTTGAAGTGTACTTTGGGAGAATGTCAATTTTTTCACGCTTATACTATTTATCTTGGGTTTGAAGTTTTTCATGAGAGTCTCAAACCCTTTCATCAATATGTTTCTGCTATTATGTCATGTTGCCTACTACCATAAATTTTTGACTGGGGCGGCAACAATCACGCAGCCATTACATGCATTGCTGCATGAAGGGGCTCAGTTTTGCTGGTCACTGGCTTGTGAAATGGCATTTTCCACCCTTAAGATCATATTGCAGTCTTTGTCCTGCTTTGCGACATACCAACAAGGCCTCAATTCGGTCCTTGTGATGGACACTTCACAGTATGGGTTGGGGGTGGTACTGGCTCATAGATATACCGATGGCACCAAGCGGGCTGTTGATTATGCCTCAAAAATGTAGACCCATGTTTAAACTAGGTATTCTCAATTAGAAAAGGAAGCTTTGGCCATAGCATATGCTGTAAAACAATTTCATGTTTCTCACTGTGGTACCGAATTCCACCTGGTCACCAATCACAAACCATTGGTTTTCTTATTCATTCCTTCTGCATGATTTCCGGATAAAACAGCATATCACATTCAACATTGGGCTCTTTTCCTTTCATGTTATAACTAAGAGATTGATTTCTGCCCTGCGAATCAACACAAATGACAGCACTTTGTGCCACCTTCCAGCCAGTCTGGACCTGGGGTTTGATCAAGAGGAATTGTTGCTTTGTTTCCATATTGATGTTGCCACACAGCACACAGCTGATGATTCCCCTGTAACCAGCACACAGGTCATGAAAGCTGTAGTTTCAGATCCAGTTTTGCGGAAGGCCATAACACTTGCACAACATGGTTGGCTGGATTCACCACCTTCTCATGCATCTTCGTAATTATTACATCTTTCAACACCAATTCTCTGTTGTGGATGTGTTGTGCTTTTAGACACGGATCACACAGCAGCTTGGGTAGTGATTTCATCAGTGCTTCATTTGGAGGTGCTCCATTTATTACATGTAGGTCATTGGGGTGTATCACACACAAACATGTTGGCCCATTGACTTGTGTTGTGGCCCGGTTTGGAGGGCAATGTTACCCACCTGGCTACCTCCTTTTCACAGTGTTCAATGCACTAAGCACCTCCTTGGACACTATTGTCTTCTTGGCCAATACCGTTGCATGCATGGGATCATAGGCATGTGGATTTCACTGGCCATTTTCTCAACACTTATTTGTTACTGTTCATTGACACACATTCTCCTTTTCTGTATGTCATTTGTTGTGTTTCCAAATTCACAACTGCCACTGCTACAGCCTTGTCCAAAATTTTTTCACTTGAATGCTTGCCCACGACATTAGTGTCTGGTAATGGCCCACAATTTTGATTGCAAGAGTTCGCACGGTTTTGCGATTCCCATGGTATCTGTCACATCCTTGCTCCAACATTCCATCCACAATCTAATGATGAGGCCTAGTGTGAACATTCAAAACTCAGAAGAAAAAGGATGTTTCCATCTCTTCACCAATGTTTGCCTTCCATCAGTTTCTCTCCTCTTACTGTTTCAAGCTGTTAGGCAAGAAAAGGCTGGTGGAGTTACTCCACAAGTGCCAGCCAAGGACACTGCTACACCTCCTTCATATTTCTGGACATCAACCCACGCAGCTGCCACACTTCTTCTGGCTGGGTGTGGCTGTCTGGGTGGGCAGTTTCTAACATCACCCTAAATGGATTCCAGGTGTCATCACCAGATGCCGGGGCCAGCATGTCTGCAACATCCACACAGAGGATGGCCTCTGCCCAAGGCACCATCACCTCTGAGACGATTCACATTGGGCATCACATCACCTGTTACTGCTGATTCTCCATTCCAATGTGGGTGAGGGCATCCCTCCTTGGTGGCCAAACCAGCACTTCCTCTATTGCTTCCAGCACCATTGTCAGAGATTCTGTCATCCATTCTGAGCAACTACTAATACCAGTATCGTCAGCACAATGAGCATTGTCACCTGAGACAATGCCCGAGGTCGACATGGAAACAGCCCCAGTGTCATCGGTGTTGCCATACTGTTTGAGATGGAAAGTTGGGCGCAGAATGTGTCCATTTTAACAGACCTCTTCCTAAAATTTCCACAGTCTATAAGTTGTCCTACTCCTTTGTCCACATGGTGACTTCAAGAACTACAGGAGATTCAAATTTATAGTCCGAGGTCGTTAACAAGTACAAACAGTCTGGTACTTAACTCATATTGATGGCTGCATTGTTGTCTTCATGAAGTCTAGAGGTGATTCCACTGCAAAGTTCCCGCAGTTTTCTTTGTGTTTGGATGAGACTAACAGGTTTGTAGGGCGACATGGTATTTGATTTTTAGAGAGCAAGCATTACATTAGTTTTGCACATCACTATTTAATTCATTTATTCACATTTAACACTTCTACGCTAATATGAAATAAGATATTGTTTCCCACCACATCTGTATCACCACCTCCTCCAACCCACGCTCCAGATCAAAAGACCGCCAACCACCTCTTCCAAAGATCCACCTCCTTCCCGCATGACCAAAGATAACAGTCTCTTAGTTGTTAAACTCACAGTCAAAGGCTATATTTACATAAAACATTACACGTAAAGAAATTACTGACATACATGATTTTACGTTCTGTTGTAATACCCCCCCCCCACACACACACACACACACACATGGCATACATGGGATTGTGTGTCACTATGGAATAAAATATAGCTAATACACACATCACAATAAAATTTCCAGTTCCGAAAGTTAGTAATAAAATTGGTTTCCCAAATGATCTTAGTTATATATATACTTTCCATGATATACAATTTGAAGGTTACATTGGTTGTATTGAGTAATACGTGTAATGAACTTATAGCTAACAACAAAATATGGCACCTTATATTTAATTGATCATGGTAGCTGCAGAGCCGTGTTAAGATGGGTACATAATTATATAGTATATGTATAAACTCAAGTTTACTTCAATACTGACTTAATGCATCTTCGTTAAACTCACTCTTCTGATAGCAGGAAACATTGTCAGTGGTTTCTTTGGAATATATTAAGTGAACTGTGGAATGAAGGCATCTCTAACAATCTTTTAATATAAGTGTTTCAATAAAATACCTTATGGCATGGCTTGTGCCCAAAACAACTATTAAAGATAAAGAAATCATTATTCTAAAATAAACAGGTTCTTTTAACCACATACATAAAATAGACATAGTTCAAAATGATGCAATACTTATACACAATGTCAAATGGTTGTCTCTTAGGGAAAACTCATGTATGCATGATGAATGTAATCACATGGTGAGTCCAGTGCAAATTCAATTATGCGTGATCAGCACTGTATTTTCAGAGTCAGATTGGTTTACATATTTATGATTTAATGTTTCCTTTATAATAAGGTAGCTGAGACGTTCCTTCTATGATTGTGTCTCTATCATTGCAGTATCCTCACATTGTACATCTATGTCAGCTTTATAGGTCAAATTATGACAAATTCTACACTTACATTGTGTAAGATTGTTAGTATTTATACCTTAACTTTATATCATTATTAAACAGTGTTTCATTTTTATTTACTCTCCTGTGCTCAAATAGAATACTGCCATGAATAGAAATTATTTCATATTGTGTAACAGAGCATGGGATAAATTCCTAACAGCTCTTCATTCACTTTAACATTAAATTATCTAAACTATTACAAAATATTCTCCCACAATATAAACCTCAAAATTAGTATCACATAACCTTCAATCCATCACGAGAGTTTCAAATGTAACACATCAACAACTGTCTCCATAATGCTCTAAACCTCAATACATTCTTAATTCGCATAATTAAATTTCATGACTACCCACTATATTTTTAACACGCTACAACATACCTGGTCTTTCAAAGCACACTCTCATAATCTGACAAGTACCTCCAGTTTGCTTTATCCATTAAATAATGTTCCATCTGACATAGCTTACAAATGACAAGGTTTTGTCTTTTTACACTCAATCATTATTCATATCTTACTACTTTAAAAGTGTACACATCATTAACTTTGGTTTCTGTTAAGAGACATTACTATGAAACTGTAGAATGGTTCGTAGTCTGACAAACTGATCTCATACGAAATTTAATGAATGGGTATATTAGAGAACAAAGAGAAATTAGTACAAACATAATTCACATTAACACAAAATCTACTTCATGCTTTTCACTGACATAGTACCACACTTTGACAGGAAGTTTCCCTTGAATGATAAAACAATAAAGTGATATAGTTGGGCCAGTCAACTAGTTCTTTTCGAGCAGCATTTTACTTATTAATTATTTTATGGGTCATGTTTGTGGAGTTTTAAATCTGTAACATTGCGCAGTCCAAATAACTTCTTGGATTTTGGGTAGATTAGCCTATAGGCATTAGGCTGCGGATTTTCCTTGATTTCAAAGGGGCCAAAAAATTTCTTTATTTCTGAACTCATCAATTTAGATTTCTCCTGTGTTTTTACTAAAACCAGATCTCCTGTCCTGAACTGTACTCCTTTACTTCTTGCATCATGTCTCCGTTTTCTTACCTCTCCTTGTCTTTTCATAGTGTTCCTAACAGCTGTCCCTGCCACTGTGTAAATTTTGATAAATAATCAGCATTGGCGGCCGAAGACTTCCAGCATAAGAAGTCAGCCTCATTCTGCCAACGGCCTTGTCAAAGAGGGCGGAGGAGCGGATAGAGGTTCAGGGCACTCTCTTGTCCTATGGGTGGGAAATTGCCCCTAAAGGTGGAAGAATCAGCAATGATCAACGACATGAGGATGCAGAAGGCAATGGAAACCACTGCATTAAAGACATGTAACGTGTATCCACAGGACATGTGGCCTGTAATTGAAGAAGTGTCATGATGATCTCTCCATTGGCAAAAGATTCCAGAATAGTCCCCCATTTGGATCTCCAGGAGGGGACTGCCAAGGGGGAGGTTACCATGAGAAAAAGATTGAATAATCAACGAAAGGATAACGTTCTACGAGTTGGAGCATGGAATGTCAGAAGCTTGAACGTGGTAAGGAAACTAGAAAATCTGAAAAGGGAAATGCAAAGGCTCAATCTAGATATAGTAGGGGTCAGTGAAGTGAAGTGGAAGGAAGACAAGGATTTCTGGTCAGATGAGTATCGGGTAATATCAACAGCAGCAGAAAAAGGTATAACAGGTGTAGGATTCATTATGAATAGGAAGGTAGGGCAGAGGGTGTGTTACTGTGAACAGTTCAGTGACCGGGTTGTTCTAATCAGAATCGACAGCAGACCAACACCGACAACGATAGTTCAGGTATACATGCCGACGTCACAAGCTGAAGATGAACAGATAGAGAAAGTGGATTAGGATATTGAAAGGGTAATGCAGTATGTAAAGGGGGACGAAAATCTAATAGTCATGGGCAACTGGAATGCAGCTGTAGGGGAAGGAGTAGAAGAAAAGGTTACAGGAGAATATGGGCTTGGGACGAGGAATGAAAGAGGAGAAAGACTAATTAAGTTCTGTAACAAGTTTCAGCTTGTAATAGTGAATACCCTGTTCAAGAATCACAAGAGGAGGAGGTATACTTGGAAAAGGCTGGGAGATACGGGAAGATTTCAATTAGGTTACATCATGGTCAGACAGAGATTCCGAAATCAGATACTGGACTGTAAGGCGTACCCAGGAGCAGATATAGACTCAGATCACAATATAGTAGTGATGAAGAGTAGGCTGAAGTTCAAGACATTAGTCAGGAAGAATCAATACGCAAAGAAGTGGGATACGAAAGTACTAAGGAATGACGAGATACGTTTGAAGTTCTCTAACACTACAGACACAGCAATAAGGAATAGCTCAGTAGGCAGTACAGTTGAAGAGGAATGGACATCTCTAAAAAGGGCCATCACAGAAGTTGGGAAGGAAAACATAGGTACAAAGAAGGTAGCTGCGAAGAAACCATGAGTAACAGAAGAAATACTTCAGTTGATTGATGAAAGGAGGAAGTACAAACATGTTCCGGGAAAATCAGGAATACAGAAATACAAGTCACTGAGGAATGAAATAAATAGGAAGTGCAGGGAAGCTAAGACGAAATGGCTGCAGGAAAACTGTGAAGACATCGAAAAAGATATGATTGTCGGAAGGACAGACTCAGCATACAGGAAAGTCAAAACAACCTTTGGTGACATTAAAAGCAACGGTGGTAACATTAAGAGTGCAACGGGAATTCCACTGTTAAATGCAGAGGAGAGAGCAGATAGGTGGAAAGAATACATTGAAAGCCTCTATGGGGGTGAAGATTTGTCTGATGTGATAGAAGAAGAAACAAGAGTCGATTTAGAAGAGATAGGGGATCTGGTATTAGAGTCGGAATTTAAAAGAGCTTTGGAGGACTTACGGTCAAATAAGGCAGAAGGGATAGATAACATTCCATCAGAATTTCTAAAATCATTGAGCGAAGTGGCAACAAAACAACTATTCACGTTGGTGTGTAGAATATATGAGTCTGGCGACGTACCATCTGACTTTCGGAAAAGCATCATCCACACAATTCCGAAGACGGTAAGAGCTGACAAGTGCGAGAATTATCGCACAATCAGCTTAACAGCTCATGCATTGAAGCTGCTTACAAGAATAATATACAGAAGAATGGAAAAGAAAATTGAGAATGCACTAGGTGACGATCAGTTTGGCTTTAGGAAAAGTAAAGGGATGAGAGAGGCAATTCTGACGATACGGCTAATAATGGAAGCAAGGCTAAAGAAAAATCAAGACACTTTCATAGGATTTGTCGACCTGTAAAAAGCGTTCGACAATATAAAATGGTGCAAGCTGTTCGAGATTCTGAAAAAAGTAGGGGTAAGCTATAGGGAGAGGCGGGTCATATACAACATGTACAACAACCAAGAGGGAATAATAAGAGTGGACGATCAAGAACGAAGTGCTCGTATTAAGAAGGGTGTAAGACAAGGCTGTAGCCTTTCGCCCCTACTCTTCAATCTGTACATCGAGGAAGCAATGATGGAAATAAAAGAAAGGTTCAGGAGTGGAATTAAAATACAAGGTGAAAGGATATCAATGATACGATTCGCTGATGACATTGCTATCCTGAGTGAAAGTGAAGAAGAATTAAATGATCTGCTGAATGGAATGAACAGTCTAATGAGTACACAGTATGGTTTGAGAGTAAATCAAAGAAAGATGAAGGTAATGAGAAGTAGTAGAAATGAGAACAGCGAGAAACTTAACATCAGGATTGATGGTCACGAAGTCAATGAAGTTAAGGAATTCTGCTACCTAGGCAGTAAAATAACCAATGACGGACGGAGCAAGGAGGACATCAAAAGCAGACTCGCTATGGCAAAAAAGGCATTTCTGGTCAAGAGAAGTCTACTAATATCAAATACCGGCCTTAATTTGAGGAAGAAATTTCTGAAGATGCACGTCTGGAGTACAGCATTGTATGGTAGTGAAACATGGACTGTGGTAAAACCGGAACAGAAGAGAATCGAAGCATTTGAGATGTGGTACTATAGACGAATGTTGAAAATTAGGTGGGCTGATAAGGTAAGGAATGAGGAGGTTCCACGCAGAATCTGAGAGGAAAGGAATATGTGGAAAACACTGATAAGGAGAAGGGACAGGATGATAGGACATCTGCTAAGACATGAGGGAATGACTTCCATGGTACTAGACGGAGCTGTAGAGGGCAAAAACTGTAGAGGAAGACATAGATTGGAATACATCAAGCAAATAATTGAGGACGTAGGTTGCAAGTGCTACTCTGAGATGAAAAGGTTAGCACAGGAAAGGAATTCATGGCGGGCCGCATCAAACCAGTCAGTAGACTGATGGGAAAAAAAAAAAAAAACTGCTGTCTCCCTTTCCTGGGGTGTCATAGTTTGACAAGGTGGGAAATCAACATTCTCAGAAATCAAATTTGCAGGTCGTCTATTAAACATTACTTCATAAGGTGAAAAACCAGTGGATGAATGCTGTAGGCTGTTCATTATATCCTTGAAGTCAGTAACATTTTCAATCCAATTAACATGATTTTTACTACAATATGTTCTGCAAAGCCTTCCAATTTCCCTCATGTAACTTTCTGCTGGGTTACTTGATGGGTGACAAACTGAAATCAAAATATGTTTTATTCCTGTATCTTCAATAAAATTTTTCCATAATTTAGATGTAAGCTGTGACCCATTATCAGACATGATGGCCTGGGGTATACCAACATTTGTGAAATAATGATTCTTCAGCTTGATGATAATTTGTTTACTGGTTGCTCTCTTTAATGGATACAATTTTATAAATTTAGAGAAAACATCAACTATAATGAAGATGTAACTGTACCCTCCTCTTGAGTTTGGTAGTGGTCCATATAAATCGATAGCTGTCAATTCAAGTTTTTTATTTGGTAAAATGTTTTGCATCAATCCTTTAGATGTTTGGTTACTCACTTTTACTCTCTGACAACGATCACAGGTTTCAAGTTTTTTCTTCACTCTCCTACTGATATTATGGAAGTATACATTTTCCTGTATCTTCTGTATACATTTTGTTGCTCCGCAGTGTCTGAAGCTTTCATGTATGTAACTGATTAACATGCCAATACATTGCTCAGGCCAGCATAGTTTCCAATTGTCTAAGTCAGGTCTAGGTCTCCTAAACAAAATCCCTTTTTGTACTTTATAATACTGATCTACCTTTTCTCCTCCCTTTCTCCCTACATAACTTTTAACCAACTTCCAATTTTCATCATGATTTTGGTTTCTACGAATATTTTTAGTATTTCAGCTTCATCTTTTACACTCTTTTAAGTACATAAGTTTGAACTCTTTCTCCTCTTTTCCATAAGTATTTTCAACATCTGCACCTACTGGTAGTCTGGAAAGGGTATCTGCAATGACATTATGTTTACCCTGAATAAATTTTATCTCATAGTCAAACTGTTGAAGGAATAAAACCCACCTTGTATACGGTCATGATAGAGTCTGCACTCCTGAATGTAAGATAGAGCTTTATGGTCAGAGAAGACAATTACCTTGTGCCCTAACAGATAACTTTTAAACTTATTGAATGTCCAGTGGATGGCAAGTAGTTCCTTCTCTGTGACTGTATATGATTTTTCATACTTCTGTAAAACACGGCTAGCAAAAGCAATAGAATGGTGTTCTAATTTTCCTTCTACTTCTATGTTTTGAAACAAGTGTGCCCCTAAACCTGTCTCACTACTACCTGTCATTATACAGAATGGTAATGACATAACAGGTCTATACAACATCTGACTTTGGGACAGTTGTTGTTTTATTTCCACGAATGCATCCTGACATTCTTGTGTCCAATTCCAAACAGTATTCTTTTTTATTAAGTTGCATAAGCAGTTTGCATTTAAAGCTTGGGTACTAAGAAATTTTCTATAGAATCCAGTGAGACCAAAAAAGGACTTGAGTTGTTTTTTGTTCTTGGGAGTAGGGAAGTTTACAATGGCCTCAAGTTTATCCTTATCAGGTAAGATTCCCCTTTCTGAAATATTATGCCCCAAAAATTTCAGTTCATTAATTCCAAAACAACAATTTTCCAATTTTACAGTCATTCTCCCTTCCCTCAATTTTGAACAGACTTGTCTCAGAAGGTTTAGATGATCTTCCCAGGTTTTTCCAGTTACAAGAATGTCATCTACATATACTATTAATTTTGAAGACAATTCATCACCTAATACTAAATCCAATGCTCTGATAAATTCAGCTACAGATACTTTCAATCCAAAAGGGACAACACAATATTGGTAACTTTTGCCACCATACAAAAAGGCAGTATACTTCCTAGAATCAAGTTCAAGTGGTATTTGGTGAAAACCAGATGTCAAGTCTAGGCTACTCATAAATTTTACATTATCAAATTTGTGCAGAAGTTCATCCATATTGTCAGGATGGTCATTTTCTCTAATCAAAACCTTATTAAGGTGCCTAGAATCAAGTACAAGTCTAACCCCACCATTTCCCTTAGACACAACTACTAATGGGTTGTTGTATGCACTTCTACTTCTTTCTATAATCCCCCAAGTTTCCATTTTTTAGATTTCCCTTTCTACATCTTTTTTCCTGGAGAATGGAATGCCATATGGTTTTAGGAAGAAAGGATTATGATCTCTGAGTTGAAGTCTGCACTGATAGTCTTTTACCTTCCCTGATCTCTCACTAAATGTATCCTGAAATTCCCATAACACTTCTCTTAACTGATTTTTTTGACTTTCGCTTAGATTTACAGCTTCCTTCAATTTGACTTCGACTAATTCTTCGAAATTTTGTCATTTATGAGATCAAAGGATGTGTTACCACTTATGGCTTGATTATCTACCTCGCTTACAACAGCTTTGATATCGTTTCAAGAATTACTACAGCTAAGGATGCACATTTCTGTTTTCAGAATACTATTTTTCTCAGGTTCAGTAATTACAGCACTCTTATCTTCCCAAGAGAAGCTTACACCCACCTTCAAGACCCAATCCATGCCAAAAATGATATTTTCTTCTAATCTTGGGACCACAAGGCAACCCTGCTCAAATTCCACATTTTCAATTTCAAATGTTAACAACACTTGACTCTTAAGTACCTTGCTTTGCTTACCAGTGGCACCTCTGATTTTTACCCCTACAACCGGCATTTCTACAAAGTTCTTACCATCCCTATTTTTATCTCTAAATTTTTCTGATATTGCAAATATGGGGCTTCCTGTATAAATAAGACAATTTCCTTCCCACTGATTTACTCTTATTTTAATGTATGGACAGCCTAATTTCTTTTCATCTGCCTTCTCCTCGGGAACTTCATACAATAAATATTTTTCAGTTTCTTTATAATTTCCATCTACTTCCTCCCTTTCAGTCTTCATCAAGTTTACATGAGTTTCATATTCTAAGTTAACTAGTATCAGGTTTACACTTTGGCTGCACACAAAATAACTCACTACTGTTTATGTACCTTTCACTAAGACTCTTTCTTTTACTCTCCCACCAGCTTGGGCATAAAATTCTACTAATTATACCTAGATGATGCCAAAACACTTTGCTACTACAACTCTCATTATACTGGTTCCACAGAATTTCTAAAAATTGGCTTCCTTTACTTTCAATAATATCACAGAAATCTAATTCTTTCACAATATTTTCACTTTTGTTATCGCCACTTTGATTAACCATGAACTGATCAGGACAGACATGTAAAAATTGATTTTCAGCTGTCACTTCACTATTCTTATCATATTCCTTTGCTTCGTCACCACAACTATCATCAAGTTTCAACACTTCATTATTTATTTCAATAAAAACATTGTACTCACCTTCTGGTTTGCTTACCATGCTTTTCACATCAATAATACTAACATCATCACTACTATGGTATACTTTACTGCCAGTTTCATCTATTTATCTCTGTTTCTCACTTTCTATGGTTGATTCTGTTTCCTGTTGCTTAGGTTTATCATCAGCTGACTCACTATTACCTTCTTGTGTGAACAACCCCCCCAATTCTGAACTAAAACATTTATTACTCTCTTCATTATTAGCTTGCTCTCCCCTTTTTGCCTAGCTGTAAAAATCACTTAACATCTCCTCATCCAGAATTGAATCAGAACTTTGATCTCACCTATGTTTCTTTTGTGGTGGTCTACTGCACCACATAGCATCCCAAAATTTTTTATCAAACTTATATAATTCACTTGATATTCCTGGTTTTTAACCTGTTTGTTAATGGTACAGTTATTTACACTATTTGGTTTTGTGTGAAAGTTAGTGGTCCCATTGTGTTTAAATCTGTTCGTACCAAAGCTGTGGACCCTCATTGAGGCAGTCCAGAGTTTTCCAGATGGCTACCTCTATTGTCACTCCTCCAATTTGTATTCATTCTGTTCTTACCTTCCCATCTGTTGTTCCTAGTTACACCATTGTTTTCCCAGTTTCTCCCTTTCCCATTACCATTGTACTCTCTTGTTCTATCACATTGGTGTTCATTCCGAAAATCTCTATCGTCCCTTCTAGGGTTCTCCCCACGGTAATCAGAATTCCACCTCCCACTATAATGGTTTCCATTACTAAACTGTTGCACATTTCTTTCCATTGCTCTGTCTAATTTGTCTATATATTTTAGAAACTGGTCTAAACAGTCCGTCAGGTCCATGCACTAATTCCCACTGTATTCTTTCAGGTAACCTTCTTTTAAGGGCATCAGTTTGCGTCATTTCATCGAAAGGCTTATCTAGATGCACTAATTTCCTAAGTTGATCCCTGCAAAAGTCTTTCATTGAGTGGTTTCTGCCCCTGAAACTAGGCCCATTTAAAAATTCACTTTTTATCCTAACCTGTTCAGTCTCAGACCAAAACTTATCTAAGAAACTCTTCTTAAAATTGCTAAACATTTTCAACTCATCGAAATGTTGGTTTGCCCACGACAAAGCTTCTCCCTCAAGAAATTTTTTGACAAATTTAACCTTTAGATTATCAGACATACCAGGAACAAGATTGTCAGAGCAGTGTTGTAAAAAGTCTACAGGGTGTAAATTATCACAAGGAAAACTTTTTACAGGTGAATTACTCCACATACTTCCACCATTCGTTCATAAATTTCTAGACACAAAATTATCTTGCATTTCAGTGAATCTCTTGTCTATTACACTTAAATTACATGTTACAGACTCTTGTATCTTATTTAATTCAGTATCTAAGGAATTAACTTTTGATTCTGTATCTAGACTTAATTTGTCTACCCTCTCCTCCACAGTTCTTTGAGCTGAGGTTAACCTTTCAATCTCTTTCCCTTGACTTGAGCTAACTGTGGCCAATTTATTTTCTAAGATCACAAACTTATTTTCTATAGCCTGAATTTTGGAATTCACACCCTTCAAACTTTCTCCTAATTGAAGTTTTAAATTTGAGATCTCTTCTTTCAGTACATCACCGTTGCTTTTCATTTTTGCTTCCAGCGATTCACTAGTTAAGTTCAATTTCGCTTCTAGAGATTCACTGGATGCATTTATTTTCGATTCTAGGAATTTGCTATTTGAATTCATTGCCATTGTTAATTCGGATCGCATTTGTCCCATTCTGGCAAAGAGTAACCTTACCCAGTCCTGTTGATCCAGTTTTCTTTCGGTTTGTGAGTCACACACGTTCGAGTCTTAACATTTCTCCCACTTCCTTTTTAATTTCTTCTGATAGCGTCATTATGACACCATGTGTTTGGACACAGTCTTGACGAAAAGTTTAAAACAAAGAAGAATTGTACTTATCTTTTCACACCACGACGTCGATCACAGGTCCACCTCTCCGATAAGCCAGCACTTTATTGGTTCTCACACTACTTTTTCTGGTCCAGGAAACGTGTACAATGTTATTCATGTTTTACGAATTATAATGTTTATACTGTCCTGCAAACAAAGCACAATTAGTCTCATCATACTTAACTGTAATATCCCGGACGAGCCCCCAAGTTTAACGGACCTCCTCCTTAAATTTCCACAGTCCATAAGTTGTCCTACTCCTTTGTCCACATGGTGACTTCAGGAACTACAGGAGATTCAAATTTATAGTCCGAGGTCATTAACAAGTACGAACAGTCTGGTACTTAACTCATATTGATGGCTGCGTTGTTGTCTTCGTGAAGTCTAGAGGTGATTCCACTGCGAGGTTCCCGCGGTTTTCTTTGTTTTGGGATGAGACTAATTGGTTTGTAGGGCGATGTGGTATTTTGATTTTTAGAGAGCAAGCATTACATTAGTTTTGCACATCACTATTTAATTCATTTATTCACATTTAACACTGCTACACTAATATGAAATAAGACATTGTTTTCCACCACATCTTTACACCACCTCCTCCAACCCACGGTCCAGATCAAAAGACCGCCAACCACCTCTTCCAAAGATCCACCTCCTTCCCGCATGACCAAAGATAACAGTCACTTAGTTGTTAAACTCAAAGTCAAAGGCTATATTTACATAAAACATTAAACCTAAAGAAATTACTGGCCTACATGATTTTACATTCTGTTATACCATGCTCGAAACACTTCAGACCGTTTGCTCCCATTGCAGCACACCAACTCAGCCAGAGCCCAGCAGATGAGGAGGACAACATGGGTGTCTCAAGATCCATGATCTCCCTAAGAGAAGAGGAATGCAGTGATGCATTTGCATACTTTCAAATGGCCACGTGTGCAGCAGTGCTATGTTGTCTGCAGAAGGTGGTCATGGGTTTTCAGTCTCTATTAAGTGTGAGATTCATAGTGTTTGTTGTTGTTGTTGTTGTTGTTGTAATGGTCTTCAGACCAAAGAATGGTTTGATACAGATCTCCACGCTAGTCTAGGCTCTTCATCTCTGCATAGCTGGTGCTACTTAAATCCATTGCACAAGTTTGCTGTAGGCAAACCTCAGTATCCCTCTACAATTTTTAATCCCCTTCCTTCCCCACTTCCTTCCACTACCAAATTCGCAATTCCTCCATGCCTCAGGATGTATCCTATCAATGAACCCTTTAGTCAAATTGATCCATATATGTTCTTTTCTCTCAAATTTGTTTCAGTGCCTCTCCATTAATTACCTGATCTACCCATTTCACTGTATTTCTGTAGCACCACATTTCATGTTTCACTTCTATATAAATGTACACTTCAGACAAATCTTCACTACCAACTGACCATCTCAGAACCTGGAAACTGGTACCATTTGCAAGGTGCCTATCCAATGGTACCCAGGGGCTACAAAAATTTGATTTTCAATATTTCACGTAATTACTGACCAAATTTAAAATGCTGTCATATTCTGCTCATTAACAGTATACTAAAGTTTAACTCAATAAGACACATACTCCAGTTAGAAACTAGGTGATTGTCTTGAGACAGCATAACTGACCATGCACAATTGTTTGCTTGACTATTTGGCCTAATAGGGCAGAAAGTCATGCCAGAGTTCTATAAATTCACTTCTCTGACCACAACCATACTATTCAAAACACCCTTTTTATACCAAAACCCAATTTTATTAACATTTTTTCTGATTTTAAATATATAATATGTGCTAGTTATAACTGTTTGTTATGTACATACTGTGCCCTTCAAAAATTATTAGCAAGAAACATAAAACAATCTGCACTGTAAGGTACAAATGTATAATTACACATCTGGAAAGCCAGACCTAACAAAAAAGATGAGATTTACAGGTCTGAGGTTTTAAAGAGGTCTTTGACAGATGATTACTTCCCTCCTTTAGCCCTGTGGAATGAGATTCTCCAGTCACCTAAGGTTGCCTCATCCTCTCGTGTTACCTCATCCTGCATCACCATGTCCATAATATCAGTGAGTTCATCAACTTCACCATTAGCAATCTCATCAACTTCATCATTTGCAACCCATTCTGTGATGTCCTCTGCATCAACATCCTCACAGCCCAGTACAACAGCAACAAAACAACATCATTGGTTCCTTCTTTGACTCTAGTTTCACATACGAATTCAAAGCTAAAATAGCCAATTTCAAGGTCTAAAAGAGTTTTCCAAGGCCTTACAAATGGTATATTCAGAATCTTCTCCTACACTTCAGCAAAATACCTTATGACATCTACCAATTATTACACAGTCTTCATAATTATCAGTCACTGCTCTCAATGAACTGAGAAGATGATGACGATATTTCTTTAGGATTTCAAGTATTCCCTGATCTGATAACTGATGAAGAGCAGTCACATTTGGTGCAAAAACAATGCTTTCTGTAAGTTCATCACTGGCAGGATGTGAAGGCATATTATCAGGAAACAGCAGATTGAAAAATCAGCACACTTAAAGAAACCATTTGATGAGTTAACACAGATAGGTGTTTTGAAAAGGATGTTATCGGTTGACTTTCAATAGATTTAGTGTATGGGCCAGATGTTACTGCAGATCAGTTTTTGAAATGTATGGGCCAGATGATATTACAGACCAGTTTTTGAAATATGTGGACAGATGATTACTTCCCTCCTTTAGCCACTATAAAAGGTGATTTTCAGGACATTATGAACAGTTTACAACACAGTTCTATTGGATTTTCACATTTTTGGATACTGCTTCATAAAAAACCTGGACACACTCCTTCTGTATTAGTTGAGTTTCCACCATGAACAATTACATCTGCACAAGCACATTAGAAAAGTTTCAAAAAAACCATGAGAAAACAGAGAGAAACATGAAAGAGAAGGCATGTTAGCAAAGTAATAACAACAAATTTAGGACTGGAGAATATATACTACTTAAATAAAAAAAAAAAAAGTTCAAAATGTTAACTGCTACAATCCTGTACACAATATATTAATACGTGCTGTAGCACCAGATCGCCAGTGCACTACACTTTGAATATTTTGTCAATGGCACCTGTGGGGGCCAGCCACCAGAGACCACCTGCAGTGTGCCACATGACTTTTACATACACCATGGCAACCACTGCGCTGTCTACTGTACCCAGATTATTTCTATATTTGTGTGTATGTTCTCAGTTGTTGTTCCTTGGTATGTGAAATAAGAATAAACTTTGGTTCACTGGGGCTGTGCTGATTATTGTGTCTTACAGTATACAAATGACAATGAGTGGGGCATTTGCTTCTGCATTCTCAGTCTATTTGATTGTTCCTTTTATTCTTCTGTCCCTGGGGGCAATGCTCCAATCTCTCCTCAAGCGGCAGCAGGTTCTGACTGTTGCTATGATGAACTTGTCAGCCATACTGATTACTCAGGCTTTCACAGCATCAGTGTATTGCTTGTCCTTCTTCCTTACAAGAATGTGCTCAAAGCCTAAGGGGCCTATGAGAAGTAGCTCCGGCAACACTTCTTTGCTTTTGGTGTCACTGGTGCAAACATGTGTAAGGCTTTGTTCCTTTCTTGGAATTCTCCTCTGATCTACCAGCTGTTGTACCAGTTAGTCCTATTCCAGGAATCTACCTCACTTTCCTTCAATGAAATGTGTAAGTTCTTGTCAAATTATCACTGTAAATGCATGCACATCACTGCAGCACATGTAGAATTCTATTGTTGTCATAAACAACCCCAGTAGTCCCTCCAGGATTGGATGACCAAACTCCACAGCCTCAGCTGCAAATGTCACTTTGTTACTGATGTTCATCATGATTCCTATTCCTATTCTGATTCTATGGTCTATGATGGCATCATTCAGTTGGCTCCTGATAAGGACGTGCACAAATGCACATTACAGTGTGAGAATCCATCTTTGGCTGAAGTGTTAGATACTAGTTAATCTTTCAAGGCACCTCATGCTGCTGGCGATGAGATTGAAGCTTAGTGTGACATCACCATGGTGCCTCCTGTTCCTAGTCATTGGTTGGTTGTTGGTCAGTTCTTTGGGGGTGGGGGGGATGACAAAACATGGCAGCCGTACAAACACAGCCTTGCCACACTGGACAGTGACATGCCAAACATACTGCTTCATGCAACATGACAGAGCCACTTGCCCTAAATGTTGTGCAACCTGCAATAACTGCAGGAAAAGAAGAGCATGTAGTGACTGTGTGTTGTTCCCAGCCACCTCCAGTAGACACAATCATGAATGTTAATTGTGTCTCCGGTGCTTATGAATCATAACAAACTGTTTATCAGACTATGAGTGGAGATGGGTGCAGCTGTGATTTTAGTGAATTCACTAACTTATGTGACTTTGGGATCTCCAGTATTGTTTCCAGTTACTTGACATTTGATGAGTTCCAGCAAGTAGCATGTTTCAATTTTTGTGGCAATTTAAGGCTTCCACTATGTATAAATCTGTGGTTTGTCCCTTGATTTTTTTTGGTAGTGGATGATATTGTTACTGCAAATCTGCTTGGCCTGAATGCTTTCCATTACAGATATGGTGCACCTCATTTCCAACCAGGTGCCCTACCCGCAGTTGGTCTCTATGTTCTGGGTTCTTGTTTCTTTTCTTGGATGGGTTTGGTTGTGCCTTTTATTTTGTAGCCCGCATTATCTTGCAACCTATGATGTGGCCACACTTTTTCTGTGCACACTCTATTCCAGTAGCTTTGTGTGATCAAATAAGAACAGAATTGGACATGCTGATGTCAATGGGAGTCATACAGCTGGTCTATTATGTCGAGTGAATGGTCTACCCCACATTTGACTGTTAAAAAACTGACTGGTCAGATTTGTCTCTGCAATGACTTTAAAGTTTCAGTTAATGCTCAGTCTATTATAGACAGCTACTCTTTGCCCTGGCCAGGTGAGTGATGGTTAAATTTGCTAGGAGCCAGTTGTTCCCCAAACCTGACTTTTCTGAAGCCTCTTTACAGGTTCCATCTGATGAGTATTTGTTATTGTGACTAACAAGCCCTTCATTTTGTACCAATACATGCACATCCTACTCAGTAGGGCTAGCAACCCAATGATTTTTCAGCATTTTTTTCAAACAACTGAAAATGTCCATGCCCATGTGCATCAACTATCTTGACGACATCATCATGACAGGTGCATCCATTGAAGAGCATTAAGTAACTTATGCATCTTGTTCACAGTCTTACATGCTGCATGATGGAAATGAAACAGCCAAGTCACAGTTTTTTGCAGCCATCTACTGTGTATTTGGGGTTTGAGGCTCCTGGGATGGTGTTAAGGCTCTACGTCATAATGTCACCATGGTTAAGTCTCTGCCTCACCCTACAAATTTTGAAGAAGTCCAGGCATTGTTAGGTAAAATTGATTACTAACCCAAATTTATTCTGGATGCAGCAATGTTGGCTCATCTCCTCCACGAGTTGCTCCACAAGAACTTTCCTTTCCAGCGGATGCTGGCCTGCGAGTGTGCATTCATGCTTTTGAAATCTAAATTACACTCTGCTCCTTGTTTGCCTACTTTCCATGCGGGCCAACATCTGGTTTTGGCTATGGATGCCTCTCAGTATCGACTTGAGGCCATTCTTACACATTGATTAAGGATGGTTCCAAATGTCTGATAGCTTATGCATTAAAAACGCTCAACTTCACTGAGCGGGGCTACTCCAAAATTGAAAAGGAAGCATTTGCTATCGTCTTTGTTGTCAAAACGTTTCATGTGTTCTTGTATGGGTATAGATTCCACCTTATTACTGACCACAAGCTCTTGATTTTGTTGTTTAATCCTTCTGCTTCACTGTCCAACAAAGTAGCACATTGCTCTACTGTTGGGCTTTCTTTGTCTTGCCACAACTATGAAATACATTTTCGGCCTACAGTGCATCATGCCAATGCTGATGCACTGTCCCTGCTTCTGTTTGGGCTGAATTCTACTTTTGATTGGAATGAACTTCTTTGGTTTCACTTAGACATCAATGTGCAATTTACAATGGGAGGATTTCCTCTTAAGGGCTCCCAGATCACTGCTGCTGTCATTGCTGATCTGGTTTTGCATCAAGTTGTTCACCTTGTCCAGCATGAATGGCCAGACAGGACTCTGGAGAGGGCCTCTCACCCTTTGCATAACTATTTTAAACTCCATCACTGCTTTTCAGTATTTGATGGTGTTGTTCTCATAGCTGTTGTAGAGGACAATGGGTTATTTTTAGGAAATATGGTGCGAAATTGTGATTTAGTGTGTTTCAGTGCACTATGCGCCAGCCTCACAGCAGACGGCAGACGAAGGCTGGCCAGTGTGTTATGCAGGTGACACAGTTTTGCAACGAGCGTCAGTATGTGTGTATGTGCGCGGCATCCATCAACAGCCAGAACGCAGCATTAGCAGAGCTATGCAGGCGCGAGCCGCGGTTTCGTTAGCCAACTCCTCAAGAACCTTCTAATAAACACGATGCCGCATAACCGGCAGATTCAGCAGCAGCCTGCACTATTTGAAGGCATCATAGGTGGACATCGGCATTTGGTTCGACCGATTGGGCGTTCGGTTGCTGTTACGTCATCGTCATCAGTGACGCTGTCCCCGAGGACCGGCCAGTGGAGGGCACTGCCCGCTGCTGCACTGGCGAGTCCTGGCGTCGTCACAAGCCGCCGCGTCTGCAGGAGGCGCGCTAGGCCAGGCCTCGTTCTGCTAACCTCTTACCGCCTGCGCAGCCGCTGACTGAGCGCGGTGTCATGTTCCCCGGACTGCGCGCATCAGCATGTCTCCACCACGACATGAGCGGTGGGGCTGAGCTACCGGAAAATGTTTTGCAAGAACTAACAATAAAGAGGAAGATTGCTAAAAACAGCCACCTTCTTCTACCAAGCCACACCCTACAACCCCAACCACGTCACCTGTTCCAGTCATCCTATTACAAGTGGTGTCAGAAGTGGGATTCGAACCCACGCCCACCGAAACTCTGGATAATTTGGGTCAGTGTCGGTACTTCACGACCTTGGATCTTCGAAACAGGTACCACCAGTTGGAGGTCGCCCCAGAAGACCGACCGAAGACAGCTTTTTCAACACCTACAGGTCATTTTCAGTATCAGTGAATGCCTTTTGGACTCAAAAATGCTCCGGCAACCTTCCAACAGTTAGTAGATAGTGTGTTATGAGGGCTGAAACCTAATCAGTGTATGGTATATTTGGACGACATAATTGTTTTTCCGACACCTACAAAAGTAAAAGAGTTGCAGTCTTATTTAGGTCCTGCCAATTTTTACAGGAGGTATATTCCAAAATTTGCAGAAATTTGCAAGGCCTCTCACACAGTTGTTGAAGAAGGGAGCAAAATTTCACCGGTGAGCAGAATGCGAAGAGGCTTTTCAAAAGTTAAAAAATTTGTTAACATCTAGTCTGGTTTTGGCTTTTCCAGTTTTTAGTAAACAGTTTATATTATCTTGTGACTCTAGCAATTTTGCTTTGGGTATTGTATTATCTGAGGAATTAGATGGGCAGGAACACCCGATAGCATATGCTTCCAGACAGCTAAACAATGCAGAAAAAAATTACTCAACAACTGAGAAGGAGTTATTGGCATCAATTTTCAGAATAAGCTATTTCCGGTGTTATTTGCATGGACGATGTTTCAAGGTGATTACTGACCATGCAGCACTTAAGTGGTTGTTAGGGCTTAAAGACCCAATGAGTAGATTAACTAAGTGGGCTATGCGTCTTAGTGAATACGATTTTAAAGTGATTCATCGACCGGGTAAATCGCACGGAAATGCAGATGGTCTGAGTCGTAAAGTATGCACCATGGAATGCACAGGAATAAATGAGAATGAATGGGTGGAGGCACAAACCACCGACGCAGACTGTCAATGATTTACCTCACAGCGACTGTTCGTCGTGGAAGATGGAATATGGTACTGTAAAACTAGGAGCGGTCCACGCATAGTCGTACCAGAAAAATTGCGAAGCGAAATTTTAAGGCAAGCACATGATTCAATGTTTTCTGGTCATTCGGGTCGAAGAGCTATGGAAAGGAGGGTAGCACAGAGTTATTGGTGGTCAACGTGTAGGCAAGATGATCAGTACATAAAGAATTGCATTCCGTGTCCTCAACGGGCGGAATTGAGTCATCAGAAAATTGTGTTGCAACGACTACCAGAAGCGAATAGACCTCTCCAATTACTTTGCGTAGACGTCTTGGGATTGTGTGTGCAAACGCCAGTGGGTAATCGCTATGTTTTAACAATAATAGATCATTTTTCGCGCTATGTGTCTATTACAGCAATTCCGGACCAGCGAGCCGAAACAGTGGCTCATGCCATGGTACATCAATGGATATTGATATTTGGAACACCTGAAACTATAATTACAGATCAAGGGACAAACTTTATGTCTGATTTGATGAAACAGTTATGCAAGTTGTTGCATGTAAAGAAATTGAGAATGAGTGCATTACACCCGCAGGCTAATGGTTGGACCGAGAGAGTTCATCGTACAAAGCTAAGATGTTAAGTTATTATGTAAATTCGCAACACAACAATTGGGATACCCTACTGGCGTTTGTAACTATGGCGTATAACTCAAAAGTGCGTGAAAGTACAGGATTGTCTCCATATGAAGTACTGTTGGGTCAGAAGATGCCATCTCCATTTGAATTGCTCAAGACCCCACCAGGAACCGATATTTCGGCTGTTAAGGATTTATCCACAAAGTTGAAAACAATCTGGCAGCAGGTGAAAAAAAATGAACACTAAAGTGTTAAAGAGACAGGACAAAGTTCACAATAGAAAGGTGGCTTTACCCAAATATCATGTAGGACAATGGGTGATGATGACTAATCCGTATGTGCCAAATGGCAAAGCAAAAAATTTTTTATCCCGTTATCAAGGTCCTTTCCAGGTGATCTAGATGACATCGCTGGTGAATGTAAAATTACAGCTTCCAACTTGCCCTACTATTGTGCATGTGAGCCGAATTAGGCCTTTCAAGGGGAATTTTGAGGAACTTCCTTCATTGTCTGCAGTAATTTCTAGTGGAGAGAAAGATGAATCTAAGAAAAAGAACCAAGTTAATTGTGGAAGCGATCAGACATGCTACTATGCTCTTAAGCCACGCATAAAAAGGAAGAGCTAATGTGAGTTGTTTTTCTTTTGTTTCCCAGAAGGCGTGACGTTCTGGTAAGACCAGCAGTTCCAGCGTCATGGGTTGCGCTGAAGAGGGAATGTGTGCACTATCTCTCAGCATAGTTATTCTGTTTTGCTGTTGCAACTTAGATGAAGCCTTAAAGGTACATCCTATATCAAGTGGTGTTTCGTTCTGGCAACAAGCGGATGTAATTATGTCCGGACATCAATGGACCTTAAGGGTGGACTGTAATATTTGGGCGGTTGAAGACGAAATCTGTAAATTAGAGGATACATTTAATGAACTTCATTCCATAGTGGCTAATCAATAAAGGTTTGATGACACACAGGAGGAATATCAGCTACTACGATCAGCTTTTGCACACTTACAAGCTCAGTTGCGGCAAACTGCAGGGTTAATCCCGCACGTCCTTAGGAAAAGAGGATGGTTAGACGCAGATGGCCATATCCTAAAAACTGTTCTTGGAACCGCTGATGCAGAAGATATTAAAAGTATTAATGAAATGCTACAGCAGGTACATGTTAACGTGAATAGCAACCAGGGAATGCTAGATCTTCACACAACCCAATTAGAGAGTTTGGAGAAAGATGTAGTTAATAATACGCGCCAATTGCAAGCTTTGGCCGCGTCCTTGATGTCCCATATTAAGGCCACAGCCGACACAACCAATCACGACTTGGGTATAATCAAGTACCGGTTGGATAACATCGGTTCACAGTTGATAATCGCTAAGCTGCTCTGTTTTCTTGCTGATAGTATTACGGAAGCATGCATAGAAGCCACAGAACTACAGGAGGCTTTGTTGCACGCAATGCGCGGGCACCTAACCCCAGTACTGTTACCTTCGGAACAACTTCGGGACGGATTACGGAAAGTTCAGTCAGAATTGCCCGCATCCCTGGAGCTACTGACGACATTAACAGATGAACACTTATCTCTGTACTATAAAATGGCCACTGTTACCAGTATGCGGACAGGTACCCTGCTGAGAATTCATATCATACTACCATTAACATGTAAGGATTGTAAATTTGAATGTTACGCCTTGCATACGTATCCAGTGAAGTGGGAAATTTTGCAGAAATTCTATACAATTAAGTATACGGGAAATACTGTTAGTGGCACATAACAGAAAAGCTCATGCGTTCCTCACTGCACAAGCCTTGCTGTGTTGTCGAACAGGTGAAGTTACCATCTGCCCCACGAAATTGTTACACACTGTTCCCAAATCTTGTGAGTATTCTCTATTCTGCTCTCAAGAACCAGTCGTGGAGTGCCCTAAGGAAATTATAGCAGGCACGATGCAGTTCTTTCAGCAAGTGGGTCCACATTGGGTATTTTCAGTAATAGAAAACACAGTCGTTATTTGCGTTTGTTACGAGCAGGTAAGCAAGGGAGTACGCAAAGAATAGAATTGCAGGGGCAGGGACTGATAATTAACGGCACACAGTGTGACATTTCAGGGCCAACTTTCCATTTACCAGCCCTGATTACTGTAGCTACAATCATCAACATAACACGCACATTGATCTATGTACCCAACCAACCGGTGCAATCCATCATGAAAGAAAATCTCACTCTTTTGAATAGCACATTAGACCCGACTTTACTTGCCTCTCTGGACCAGATACTAGCAGCTCAGGATGGACATATAACTATGGAACATCTTTTTCAACGAGTGCATGAGTACCGTAATGAGCATAAGCAGCGCTTACTAGTTATTGGATCATCAACCACAGTAGGATTAGTGTACTATCAGCTCAAGAGGAAGGTAGCCCAAATCCCGCCCCTTCCAACCTTTCACCTAAGGGTCCAGACAAAATCACTGAACAGTTGTGAGGCACTGCAGCAGGGCACTGAGTGATGTTTATAAACAAAGATTAGACTGAGGATAGAAATGAATGAACACAGTGTAAATAGTGAATCAATCACATTTTGTGGTGTTTGTGAAATGAACTGTAGTTGTTTTGAGTTTTTGGTTAAATTATTATTTAGGAAATATGGTGCGAAACTGTGATTTAGTGTGTTTCAGTGCACGATGCGCCAGGCTCACGGCAGACGGCGGACGAATGCTGGCCGGCGCGTTATGCAGGTGACACAGTTTTGCAACAAGTGTCGGTATGTGTGTACGTGCACAGCAGCCATCAACAGCCAGAATGCAGCATTAGCAGAATTATGCCGCTGACCGAGCGTGGCGTCGCGTTCCCTGGACTGCGCGCATTGGTACGTCTCCACAACGATACGAGCGGTGGGGCCGAGCTACCGCAAAATGTATTGGAAGAACCAACAATAAAGAGGAAGATTACTAAAAACAGCCACCTTCTTCTACCCAGCGATGCCCTGCAACCCCAACCACGTCATCCGTTCCGGTCATCCTATTACACTATGAATGGACTGTCACCTAGGGCTGTGATTCCAGTGGGATGGGCTTCAGCTCCTACATCAGAGACATTGGGGGGGGGGGGGGGGGGGGAGGCCTCACATACCTAGTTATTGGCCTATCAGTGTTATTTCAGACTGGCACTGATGGTGACATTGTACATCTTGTCACAGCCTGCTGTCAGTGAACTACACACAGGAAGTGCCACGGGCAACAGTCTCTCTGTGACCTGCACCGTAGTATCCAAGGGAATGTGTCCATGTTGATTTTGTGGGACCCTTCTTACATTCTTCATGATTCATGGTTGTTGAATCTTTCTCTCTCCTTCAATGTCAGCTGCGGCTAGATTCAGGCTCTGTTGAAGATTTTTTTCTCCGGAAGGACTGCCTTAAATGCCTGTGATGCATAACAGCCCACAGTTTGTGTCTGAGGCCTTCCATGATATTTGTGCTCCTCAAGGCATTTGCCACATGAGTGGTCCTCCTTTTCACTGGCAATCTACCAGTGAAGCAGAAGGTCTCTTCCGCATGTTCAAGGTTCGAATAAAGAAGTACATCACAAACTCCTCCATGGACAATGCCTTGACATGCTTTTGAATTTCTACAGGTTTACATTAGTGGGTGATTGGCATTCGGCCAAGATGCTCCACGTTCACCAGCCATACACCCTCCTACATACCACCAATGCCCTCGTCACAGTTTGCTCTTGGCTCCACAGTCTGGGCTCTGGAGTTTGGCGGCCAACCAAAGTGGGTTTTGGCCATCATCCACAGCTGCTGAGGCTGCTGCTTCTGTATAGTGCACACCTGTGATGGGCTGGAGGTGCCCCATCATGACCAGCTGCATCCTCAAGCCATGACGAGGGCTGTGGATTCACCACTGCTGCCGCCGCCTCCTTTCTCAGCACCTGTCCTGGCATTGTGGGGTGTCCCTGCTGTGAGGGTAGACCCCATCCTGCTTGTGGATGTTGTTGTCACCTGCCTCTCCTCTGGGGCCTTGTCCACCAGTGCCTGCTGCTGGGCCTTCCTGCGATGCTTCGCTGCTACCACCTTCTGGCACTTCATCACTAGCATCCAGGGCAATTTCAGACCTTCAGCTCAAGCATGCCTGATGCCCCAATTGGGGAGGGGTTCTACAACCCTGTACGTAATTCTTGGCTATGCACACAGCACCAGGCTGCCAGCACACTATACTTTGAATATCATGCCTACAGCATCTGCAAGGGCTGGCCACCAGAGGCTACCTGTGGTGGGCTGCATGAATTGTGCACATGGAACAGCATCCACTGCACCATCCACCAGAGCCCTCATCTTTATAAGCACAGTGCAACAGGCACTCACCCTTATATTGACTTCACACTTATTGTCAGCAATGGCTTGCACCAGTACGTGGATTGATTCTTTGTTTGTGTCTATGTTCTCAACTGTTATTTACTTGTATGTGGAATAAGAAAACTTTGGTTCATTGTCACCGTACTGTTGTTTGTGTCTTACAATAAAATACATTAACTGTTGAACTACAGATTTATTTTGACACATACATTGGCCCATTCAAAATTTTGGAAAATCCGCAACCTAGTGCATAGCACCTGATTTACCCATAACTTACAAAATGTTTTGGGTTTATGAACATTACTTCCTTGAAACCATATAAAGAGAATGTTAGAAGTAATTCATAAAGAATTTTGGCAAAAAAAGAGAAGAAGAAGATGAAAAAGAAGAAAGTTTTTTTCAGGGAAAAGAATTGAATATTTTCTTGTACTCATTAAATACTGAAAGATGCATTTGTGAATTTCCTTATTTATTTACTTATATGTAATTACTATTATTTTCATTATTTTGTTTGCAATATGTCAGTTTTGGGTTGCACTAAAAATTACTCCACAAGAGAAATTTACACCCATTTTATATTATGTGTTTAGTGAGCACAGGGTCTCAAGCTGTTGTAGCATTTATTTCCTCCTCATTTTCTGCACTATGTTTTATGTGTCTGTCTTTAAAACTATAAATGCTATCTCTTTATATCCATACTATCTCACTTTCACTTGAATCAATAATGATTTTGATGTACACATTATTGTCTTGTAAATTATTTTATTATCTTATGGTCTTTGTCAATAAGTCAAGTATGTCTACAACATGTTGCTTAATGAATCAGTTTTCATAACAATCCCAGAATCAGTTGTTGATCATTTATCTCTTGTACATTTATGTCAAGTTTATATTGATATTTTTTCTGTGTATGAAATTCTCTGGCATAAAAAGTTAAGTTTTGGAGAAATTTTTTCAATGATAAGGTTTCTTATGCTGCTGTTACAGGCATGGCCACAACCATACCTTCGTCCAATCTGCTTTGAGGTTTTGTATTGGTGGGGGGTTGGTGTTGGGTGACATTCAGCTTAATTTATTTTTGAGCCCTCTCCTTTCATATTCTTATCCTATTGCCTTGTCACTGTTGTTATGCATTCTGTCTTCTTTTGTTGATGAGCAGTAGTTTCAGCTAAACTTCTCCAACAGTACCAGTTTTCCATGTTTCTTTCGATCCACAAGACGTGAAAAGGATTGATACTTTACAAGTAATAATATGATGTAATATCAAGGACACAGAGAGACCATAACATACATGTTCTTACCTGCTGTTATACAAACTACTAAATGACATAAATATGCAGTGGGGTATTAAACAATGGAAAATCCAGGATGGAATGCAACAGTATAATAAAAAGGATAGTTGCTACTCACAGTATAGTGGAGATGCTGAATTGGAGTGCACACACACACAAACACACACACGTGATCACAGCCTCTGACAGCTGTAGCCTCTGGGTACTCATGGCATTTTACTAATTCCCAGAAGAGTTCAACTCTGGGCAATGAACACTACATTATTAGTATGTGGATAAGATGAGAACTTGGGTCTCAGGGGATGCGTGCTAGGATAGTCCATGCAGTTGCAATGACCACTGCGTACAGGCAACTCAGTGATCAGAGCATCTGCCTAGTAAGTAGAAGACATGGGTTTGAATCCCGGTCTGGCACAAATTTTCAACTTCCCTCATTAATATCAATCAATGCCTGCTCACAACCAATGTCTGTAATAATTCATAATGGCTACAAGATCAAAATGGTGCCTGTTCTTTTGGACATGTCTGAAAGAACAGACACCATATATACATAATACTTAATCACCAAAAAGTCAATACTTGTCAGGCACATTTCTGTTTTAGAAAGACAGTTGTCTTTTTTACATTTCTTAAAAAACAACCTTGAACAATTCCATTATTTTGGTGGCATAATTTTGTTCAGCCTTGAACAATTCCATCATTTTGGTGTCAGAATTTTATTCACATGTTCATGTATACTAAATTCTTGGTGGGCTGTTGTAATGAAACTGCTCAATACAATCCTTTTACATGAAGTATTGAAGACCCTGATACACTATAATTTAAAGTTAAGAACATTCAGATTCATTATAATAATCATGCCCTATAATCATTCTAAAAAAATAATATTGATAGAAAAATGCTTTTCTTTATCAAACATTAACTGACTGTAATTTCTTCATTTAAGAAAGATCATTTGCACTGACTGTACAAGTACATCTCTGTATAAAAACTTCGCATATCTTTGTGACTGTCATCAAGTAGCCAGTCTGAGTGTCTGTAAGTTATGGTGTTGTGAGTTAGAAGTTAGAATGAGCTGTTGGACTGTCAATTCATTTGGTAAATGATTTTATTACAATGGAAGTCTCATATATGGTAACATATGTAATATGAAGAAAATAAAACAACTGATGGAGAAACAGATGGAAGCAATGTTTGAATCATATTACTGAACCTTATAATACCCATGAGACATCAGTATTTTTACTTACAGTGAGCCAGAATAATTTATAAGCAAGAAATTTTTCATAAATCAGCAGAAAAATGTATTGGGCACTTATCCCACTTGCCTAACAGTTGAATATACTTAGTGATATAAGCTATGAAAAGTGCATTTGCTATGAACTTTATTTTTGTTGATAGTTTACTCGAAGTTAGAGAGGATTGTATCTCAGACTGTTCACCAGAAATTCCTTCCTCATCAACTAAATTCAAAAATTAGTCTTTAAACAATAGCACAGCATCTTTATCAGCAGATAAAGGTTTTCCACTAATGGTAATCTGGCAAATAAAAAATTGTTTTTTGTGTCTCTCCAGCTGTCCACTACTGGCAGTAAATTTTGAATCTTCTATTTGCCACTGCAATGCTTTTTCCTAAAATATCAGTCTAATAATGGACAAACATTTTTGATGTTCATGACACAAAAATAAACCTTCCTCAACTTCTTTATGCTTATCTTTTGACATTGTCTTCCTTACTTTTATTCCATTTTCACTAGCTTGGGAAGCACATCACTTTTCAATTTCTGCTTGGTTTTTCTACCAATCTCCAACAGTACTTTTTCTCACCCTTAACTCCATAACAATCATTTCTGCTACCCCAGAATCCAATCGCATTGCAGCAAATAGTTTCTGATTCCCGGTCACTACAAGTTTTTTTTCTCTTTCTGTCCCTATTTGGACTCTTTATTTACAACACAAAGGACTGCACGAAACAACAATTTCACAACACAGCACATACAACAGAAGAAACAAATAGCACAGGCTGGCATCAAAGCTGTTCTCTTTGTATGTTCATTGTTGTTTATTAGCACTAGAAGTGGGCTTCTAAGTATTGTTTGTTGAGGAGTGGCTCCAGTAATTTGTTCAGTATTAACTATATAGTGTGTACCTTACAATTGTGACTCCAGATGTGCTAGAAGCACAAAAGATGCTTAAAACATTTTTAAAAGCCACACAGCATTGTACCTGGCAACCAATTGCTAAAATTTTAGAAAAGTACACTACATACAACAAATTAATCCTTGTGTTATCACAGAGACGTATTCTTACGATACTAATTAAGTAGAACAGGTAGTATAGAGACCAGAAGTCACAATCCAGATATTCGAGAGTCTACTGTATTTGAGAATGAGAGCACTTCGCGACTTCTAATACACTTTACACATAATTTCAAACCTTTACAAAAAAGTTTCCCATTAGCACTGCCCACAAAATGATGAAAGGTAAAAAGTTTATCACTTACTACATTTTTGCTGTTCATGAAGTATAAGTGCAGCATCAGAAATTATGTTATATATTAGATTAGATTTATTACTTCTTTACAACCAACTCTACTCACAGCACAAAGTTTGCAGACAGTATCATATTTACCACCGAATGTACCTGCAAAATTATATCCTAAAACATTAAACTGTTAACTCAGTTGTAAAGTAATTAAACATTTAAAGCTGTTTTACACTTAGGAGTTCAATTCTTTAAAGAATTGGGGATTTACTGCTATTTTTTCTAAAAGACATTGTCACACTTAAATTGAAATTAGATGTTAAAATAGCTCTGTTTTTTTAGAAAAACGCTTCTTGCTGTTGCAACTCTGTATTTTATATTCTCTCTCTTTGATCATCATCAGTTATTTTGATGTTAAAATAGCAAAACTCATCTACTACTTTTGTTAATACTCATCCTATAAAACCTATTCAAGACAGTATCCATCCCACTAAATTGATCTTCTAGGTCCTTTGCCATCTTTTACAGAATTACAATGTCATCAAAAAACTTATCAGTTTTTATTTCTTCAAGCTTAACTTCAATTCTGTTTCATAATTTCTCTTTAGCTACTTCACTGCTTGCAAAGTGTACAAAGTAAATAACATAGGGGATATGCTGCATCCAAAATCAACCCTTCTCAATTATTATTCCCATTTTACGTATTTTATTTTTATTTATTAGTTTATCCACCCATAGACAATATGAATAGTTTGGATGTTATCAACACATAAATCTATACAATAGAGACACAAAAATACATAAATGTTACATTACTTGCTTTACTGTTGTTATGTACTTGTACATCATACTGCACTGTTTTACAGAATGTATTGTAAAATCCCTCTTAATCATAGCAGTTAATCATTAGCATAACTGTCAACATAATTTACATACTGTTTCAGGTAATTCTTGATGGTATAAAAACAATTTTCTAATGTAATTTTGGGGTATTTCTGAAGTATTTCACTTTTCTCTTCTGTCACTTGTGGAAGTTTGTTGTACATTTAATTCCATACTATAGCATACTATTTAGGTTTTTTTTTGTTTGTTTTGTTTTTCCTTCTGAGATGTAAGTCATGTCTGGATCTGAATCTGTGTTCGTGTAGAGGCTTGTTTGTAGCGTCAGGTCGACATCTTTCTTTATGTGGACTATTGTTTGCAAAATGTTTTCACTTGGAAAAATTCAGTGTAGTGAGTTCTCTTCCTACTTTTTGTTGCGATTCATGCAGTCCTTTTTTGTAGCTTAGACTGTTTGTATATTCTGCTTATTTGTTCCCCAGAGGATTATGCTGTAACTAATTATAGAATAAACATAGGCAAAATATTTTGTTCTAGCAGATGAGTTACTATACACTGCATTTATTATTCTAACTGCATAGTACACTGAAGCTAAGCAATCTGCTTCTCGAAGAGAGTCATACATTCAGTCCATTTTATTTTTGAGTTGACAAGCATCCCTAGGAATTTTGTCATCGATATACATTCTGTCAGTTCATCTATCACATTTAGGAATTTATTGTTGAGTTTTTCGCTAATGTGGAAACTTATACTGTTAGGTTATATTTTATATTGAAGTTAAATTTTTGTTTTATATCTACCTGCATATGTGCATAAACATGTCTTCAGCTTACCTATTTTGTACATTTGGTGACTCAGCAATGATTATGATGTTATTGTCATGATCAAACAGTAATTTTCACCCTGTTTGACACTGGGAAAAACAGTTGATATATCTACATCAAGAAGAGAATTGGAGGCAATACATTGCCTTGAAATGCTCCAATATGAATATACTCTGGGTGACAAACTGTGTATTTTCCATCGAAATATAAGGGGGCTAAGAAGTAAACTAGAGCTGTTGACAGTGAATATTAGTGACAGTAATACTATTGATAATGCCGATATCCTTTGTTTTACCAAACACCATGTAAAGGAGGGTATCAATATGCTGAATCTAGATGGCTATCATATTGCCTCTCACTTTTGAAGAAACAGTATGCAGAAGGGTGGTGTAATTATATATGTAAAAAAGAATATAATGTATAGATCTCTAGAGCTCACAAAATACTGTTTTGATCAGCATTTTGAAGCTTGTGGTATAGAAATTAGCACCAAGAACCTGTCACTCATTGTAATAACAGTGTATAGGGCCCCATCAGGGAAGCAATGTATGTTCTTTAAGCAACTCGAATCTCTTCTATCCCATATATATTCAAAAAAATAAAAATACTATAGTCTTAGGAGATTTTAACATTAACTTTCTACATTATGATAGTAGTAGAGCTGACCTGCTACATATAATGAACACATACAACCTCACACCCATGGTAGACTTCCCCACAAGGGTTACAAACTACTGTTCAAGTCTTATAGATAATATTTTCATTGATGAGAATAGAAACACCAATGCAACAGTGAAACAAGTCCTAAATGGTCTTTCAGACCATGATGGCCAATTGCAAACTATCAATGATATATGCCCACACAAGAAGGACAAAGTCTGTAAAAGGTCATTTGTTGTTGTTGTGGTCGTCAGTCCTGAGACTGGTTTGATGCAGCTCTCCATGCTACTCTATCCTGTGCAAGCTTCTTCATCTCCCAGTACCTACTGCAACCTACATCCTTCTGAATCTGCTTAGTGTATTCGTCTCTTGGTCTCCCTCTACGATTTTTACCCTCCACGGTGCCCTCCAATGCTAAATTTGTGATCCCTTGATGCCTCAAAACATGTCCTACCAACCGATCCCTTCTTCTAGTCAAGTTGTGCCACAAACTCCTCTTCTCCCCAATTCTATTCAATACCTCCTCACTAGTTACGTGATCTACCCACCTTATCTTCAGCATTCTTCTGTAGCACCAGATTTCGAAAGCTTCTATTCTCTTCTTGTCCAAACTAGTTATCGTCCATGTTTCACTTCCATACATGGCTACACTCCCTACAAATACTTTCAGAAACGACTTCCTGACACTTAAATCTATACTCGATGTTAACAAATTTCTCTTCTTGAGAAACGCTTTCCTTGCCATTGCCAGTCTACATTTTATATCCTCTCTACTTCGACCATCATCAGTTATTTTGCTCCCCAAATAGCAAAACTCCTTTACTACTTTAAGTGTCTCATTTCCTAATCTAATTCCCTCAGCATCACCCAACTTTATTTGACTACAGTCCATTATCCTCGTTTTGCTTTTGTTGATGTTCATCTTATATCCTCCTTTCAAGACACTGTCCATTCCGTTCAACTACTCTTCCAAGTCCTTTGCTGTCTCTGACAGAATTACAATGTCATCAGTGAACCTCGAAGTTTTTACTTCTTCTCCATGAATTTTAATACCTACTCCGAATTTTTCTTTTGTTTCCTTTACTGCTTGCTCAATATACAGATTGAATAACATCGGGGAGAGGCTACAACCCTGTCTCACTCCTTTCCCAACCACTGCTTCCCTTTCATGTCCCTCGACTCTTATAACTGCCATCTGGTTTCTGTACAAACTGTAAATAGCCTTTCGCTCCCTGTATTTTACCCCTGCCACCTTCAGAATTTGAAAGAGAGTATTCCAGTTAACATTGTCAAAAGCTTTCTCTAAGTCTACAAATGCTAGAAACGTAGGTTTGCCTTTTCTTAATCTTTCTTCTAAGATAAGTCGTAAGGTCAGTATTGCCTCACGTGTTCCAACATTTCTACGGAGTCCAAACTGAACTTCCCCGAGGTCGGCTTCTACCAGTTTTTCCATTCGTCTGTAAAGAATTCGCGTTAGTATTTTGCAGCTGTGACTTATTAAACTGATAGTTCAGTAATTTTCACATCTGTCAACACCTCCTTTCTTTGGGATTGGAATTATTATATTCTTCTTTAAGTCTGAGGGTATTTCGCCTGTCTCATACATCGTGTTCACCAGATGGTAGAGTTTTGTCATGACTGGCTCTCCCGAGGCCATCAGTAGTTCTAATGGAATGTTGTCTACTCCCGGGGCCTTGTTTCGACTCAACCTATTTATAAATGAATTTATTTGCCACTTTGAAACTGTCTTCCCTCTAAGAACTGCAAAGAACAAGTACCAGAGCCATACCAGCGAGGGAATAGGATATAGTTGTAGGTAAACAACTAGAATTCTCTCAGATACAGATTTATTAGCACTTTGCTTCTACACAGATACAAGTCCGGAGGATAACTGCCGTTGGCGGCCAACATCCTCCCAAAGCCCTCTCCTCAAAGATAGCATACTTATACACTGAACAAAGATCGATATTTACGGCGCTATACACCACATACCTCCCCCCCCCCCTCCCCGCAGTATGGAGAGTATGTCCCTGTGAATGGGGGGGGGGTGAGAAGTTAGGAAGGTAACGTACAGTTCTTCTGCGTCAGGCGGAAGTGGTCGACTGGTAGGAGACTGGGGGGTGAAACCCGGTACCTCAACAGCGAAGTCAGCAAGCGACGCTGGCAGCTGAAGATGACGTCCCGTCCTGGAGTGGAGGTGTAGCATTTCGTCAGCAGGCAGGCGGAGAATCACCTTGCCAGAAGGCCTAACAAAGGCACGTATATTGCCACACGCAGCACTTGTGCTCAATTTAAAGCGGCGCACCACACAAGTTTCTGCACTCAACATTGTCACACGTGAGTACCACACACAGCGCATCGCCATCTACGACAGCAGATAATTTATGTATGTCATCAGGGTGTACATGTGTTGTGAATTCTTGGGTGGCACCTGTACGAGCAATGGCAGGGAGGTGTGGGAAAGCCATGGCAGGGGGAAGCATCTGCGAAGAGGGGGGTGGCAAGTGCACTGGACTGCGCAGGCGACAACCTTGGGCGATCAGCTGACATACGAGGGAGCGTGACTGAAGGAAACGAGGAGCCAGCGTGGATTGAACGGCATGACAAAGAGCTGTCACATGAAGATGGTAACACAATGGTAGAATCCGAGTGTTTGGCAGTTCGACTGCGAGGGATGTGAGAAGTGAAACCTCGAAAAGATTGGCCACTCGAATTAGATTAACGCGGAGAAGAAGCAATACTCGGCAGAGAAGAACGCTGTGGAGAATCAATACCCGAATATATGGTATGAGACGATGGATGGCCGCTCGAAGCAGGAGTGGGAGAAATAGGTGCAGAATCAGGGAGGTTCACCTGAGGCTCAATGAAAGCTAGTTTCACTCAGTTGAGTGAGACCGTGGTTACCGAGTCTTTTATGAGGAGATCCATGTTATTCTTGGAGCGTTTGATGAGCTTGTAAGGACCTGTGTAGGGCGACTGAAGTGGGGCTTTGATTGAGTCATCTCTGAGAAACACATACTCACAAGAGTCTAGTGTGCGCGGTACGTACATGCGCGGAGGTGTATGAGTAGCCGGAGGTGGTGGGTGAATTTAGCTGCAGTGCAAATGCACTCACTCGAGAAGTGAAGGGAGTTCAGAGGGCCGTGGAAGTGGGGTGGGAGTGACTAATTCTCCAGGCAAAACCAGAGGTTGGGCATACCCAAACCCGGCTACGGAACCCTTGAGGTCTTCCTTGAAAGTCGCATGAAGGCCAAGAAGCACGGAGGGCAGTGCTTCTGTCCATAGTGAGTCATGGCAATGCAAGGCAGGTGTGATGCCATGGCTCAACGAGCCCATTGCTTTGGGGGTGGTATGTGGAAGTATGAATTTTGACAATACCACACATTTTACGCAAGTCGGAGAAAACTGAAGACTTGAATTGTCATCCCTGGTCAGTGGTGAGATAAACAGGTGAGCCAAATCTAGAGATCCATGAATCTAAGAATGCTCGACTTACTGTCTCAGAGGTAATGTTCAGAATAGGCACAGCCTCAGCCCACCGAGTCTTCCTGTCAATAGCTGTAAACAAGTAACGGAAACCCTCGGAGGGGGACAAAGGGCCTACGAGGTCCACATGAACATGGTGAAACCGGCCTGGCGGTTGGGCAAAACAGCCAATGGGTGGCGAAGTGTGCCTGGAGACTTTGTTCTGGCAACACAACACGCATGCCCTGGCCCAAGACTGGCAGTCACGGTGCATTTCTCTCCAGACAAACCGTTCAGATACCAGACGGATGGAAGCTTTGACACCGGGGTGTGCTAATGTGTGTAATTTGTCAAAGACCTGGCATTGAAGGGGCTTAGGAATGAATGGCCACAACGTACCAGTCGATTCATCACACCACACTAAGTCAGATATGCCAGGGAAAGTAGTGTGTACCGGTTGGAGAGAGGAGCTGTGGTCTGAAATTAACTGCATGGTATTGGGGTCTGCCGATTGCAACCGAGGTAGGTCCGTTAAGTCAATTAAGGTTGTGACAGCACCAACGCGTGAGTGAAAATCAGCAACCACATTGTCCGCTCCTTGGATGTAGCGAATATCATTTGTAAATTGCAAGATGTAATCAATGTGAAGAAAGCATCATGGGGGCAGATCAGCCACAGGATTTTTTATGGTAGGAACCAACGGCTTGTGATCAGTGAGCACATAGAAATCTCGTCCCTCAACATCAGTTCTGAAGTGTCTTATGGCCTTGTAAACTGCAAGTAATTCTCTGTCGAATGCTGAGTATTTCTTCTGCGCGTTGTTTAGCTTTTTTGAGAAAAACTGCAGGGGGGTCATAACATCATTGTATGTCTGACTCAGTACTGCACCGACAGCATTGTCACTAGCGTCAGTAGTGATAAACATTGTGGCATTGTGGCATCCGCATGTGGGTGAGCAATAGTGGCAGCAGAGGCCAACAGCTGTTTCAGTTCGTTAAATGCTTTGTCCATGTCTGGTGTCCATGGGACCTGGTGGGTGCCAGAAGTTTGTGGGACAGCGAGAGCATCTGTGAGAGGAGCCTGCACTGCAGAAGTGGCTGGCGAATTTTTATGGTAATAATTAACTGTTCCGATGAACCTGAGTAGTTCCCTATAGGTCTGGGGGCATGGAATCTCAAGAACAGGCTTGATCTTGTCCTGCGGTGGTGTCAGACCATCCAATGACACAACATAACTTAGGAATGTGACGGATGACTGGTGCAATTGAGTCTTTTTATTGTTCAGTTCAATACCAGTGGCTGCTAAAATATCTGTCACGACTTGAACACACTCCTCACTCTGTACCAAAGTAGAAGCAAAACCCAATATGTCATCCATGTATACGAAACAAAAGTCTAGATGGGATAAAGTTTGATTGATGGAACGTTGCCACGTTTGGGGGGCATTTTTCAACCCAAACGGCATAAATGTGTATTGAAACAGTCCGAAGGGAGCAGTTATGGCAGTCTTTTCAATATCCTCTGGAACCATAGGAATCTGATGAAATGTGTGCTTACAGTCCAAAACAGAGAACTACTTTGCACCTGCGAGCGCATTATTGAAGTCCGCAATGTGTGGGACCGGGTATTTATCAATGATGGTGCGGGCATTTAAATTCATATAGTCTCTGACCATACGCCAAGTACCGTCTTTCTTTTGGTCAAACAGGATAGGACTAGCCCAGCAACCGGAAGAAGGTTCTATTATTCCCTTTTGTAATAGATCATCTAATTGTTTTTTTGCAATTTTCATAAATTCCGGCTTGAGGCGGCATGGGCGATGCGATATGAGTGGCCCATCAGTTAGACGTAACCGATGAACTTTGCCATTAGTGACTACTGCAATACGTGGCGTGGCACGACAGTCAGATGTCCGTGAAGCGGAGCAGGCGATGGCAGACGGGCAAAGCTGTGGCACTGAGGGCACGGAAGTACAGGTGTGCCAACCGCTCGTAGGCTGCGTAAAGGCTGCACATGTGGGCGAGGTTGGTACACCGATTCATGGTAGCGGGCCGTGCCGCTATGAGCGCTGTAGGCACGAGTGGGCATGGCCGAACAGCAGATTGCCGTATTTCGTTGCCACGGGCTTGGGAGGTTAATTGTCCATTCGGAATGCAAGGAACATGAGCACTCAGACATACACTGTCATTACAAAAGGGGGTGCTGACACAGTTTACAGAGTTCAAAACATTGTTGTTAATGTGCGCGGGCACGGGAACACCAGATTGGCACGGACTGACCTTGTCTGTAGCCGACGAGTCGTCTGCTTGTCGTGTCGCGAGGCGTTGTTGTGTGGAGGCCAACTCGTGGTGTATGTTGCGGAGATGCAGCAGCATTTCCATACATTCCATCCGCAACTTCAAAGACTTGGCGCACTCCACTAGCCACTTGTTTGTCCTAGATTGCAGCTCCAAGGATAGGTTTAAACACTTCTTAGCACAGCACACATGTTTGGTGTTAGCCAAACTGTCACTCGGCTGAGCGAAAGGAATATGTTTGTTTATTGGGGGGTAAAACACAGTATTTTGCACAAAATCTAGTGAAAACTAATAGTGCTTGAGGAAATCAATTCCGAGAATAGGTTTTTCAATTGTTGACACTAAAAACGTCCACTCCAGCTTGCACTCGCGCGAAAGTTTCACTGTATACAGAGTAGAACCCGAACACTGTAGGGTAGACAAGTTCACTGCACGAAGTACTGTTTTGTGTGGTTGCACTATATTGGTTGCTAGGCGAACCGGCAGCAAAGAGAAGTCTGTGCCAGTGTCTACCAGAAAACGTACACCTAATTGTAAATCGCGAACAAAGACTTGACCACACTTACTGTTGTTGTCCGAAACGGAATGCAACGTTGGATGGTGCCTGTTGTTTACATCGCAGGAGGTGGCACCGCAACCTACCTGCGGTTGGAGTTTGGGTAAGAACACGGTGACTGGCATTTGCGAGCTTGCTCCCCAAATTTTGCGTGGAAGAAACAGTAAGGTTGGGCAGGCCTGTGCTCCTGTGGGTAGTTGCTAGGTGACGGAGTATGTGACCCAGAGTCTTCCACAGAGGCCGCTGCACTGTTGTTGCGGGGAGTTGAAGGTGCAGGCACGGCGGCTTATTTAACAAACTTGTTATTAGCAGCACCAGACAAGGGCGTGGTGTCAGAAAGCTTCTTAGTGCGGTCATGTTCAGAATGCAGTGCATGGAGCTCACGTTGCCTGGAGGAGTATGCTCTGTCGGCGGTGCATAACCGTTCATTTACTGGCCTATCTTCATACGCAGAGATTGCAGTCTGGACAGGCAAAGGCATCTTTTCTGTCCACATTTCTGTGAGCGTGTCATCAGGCATAACTTGCTCATCGACAAGAAGATGGATGCACCGCCACAGCTGGGACGGAGACGTGTCGCCGAGACACTCTTCGTAGATGAGCTGTCGCACATTTTCTCTCCTGGTTTTCGAGGCGCGCTCCAGTATCGTCTGTTTTGCCACAGCATACTTCCCTACTAGGGGGGGGGGGGGCTTTGACCAGATCGTAAATGAAATCGACGCAGTCGTGAAGATGGTTCATGAGGCAGGCGAAGCGTGCGTCATCGTCCAAAGCACAGACATTGAATGTTTGCTCAACCAGGTTAAACCAGCACTCTGGATGAGCGGGTTTGAAGTCTGGTAGTTTCAGCAGATTCGGCACTGCAGTCATTGCAGAGGTGCACCTATTTCTTCGGATGGAAGTAGAGCATGCAGAAGACAGCGAGTCCGAATTATTGGCGTCCCGTAATGCGGGTATCGCGAAATTCACTTGACGCCGGGGGGCGGCTAAGAAGCGACGGACGCTCGAACAGTGTGAGGATCATAGTCAAAATGTGCATTCTCATTGACATGGTAGCTCAGAGAGAAGCCACAAGTACTTAAGTACGCTGGTGAATGTCCGTTATGCACACTGTATTCACTCGACCGTGAGTGGTGGGGCTGGTTGATGTCCGGGTAATTACTGTCCAGCACAGAATTGTTGACTTGATTAGAAGCAACACAAGGATCCCACACATGTCCGCTAGGATGCACACTCGGTGTGATATTTGCTGTTTGGCGAGCACTGAGCACCTGTTGACTAGCCGGCGCGGAAGGATACACATGTGGCGGTAACTGATTTGAGTTTGAATTTACTACTGGATTTTCCAAAGTAGCAAAACTTCGCTTGATGCCACAAACTGTATTGAATTGTGCATTCGACACAGGAGTAGGAATGTTCCAAACAACACATGGAAAGGTCTAGGCTAACAAAGCCAGATTCCGCGACCGTTGGCGGTTGGAAGAAACTGGCGGCACTCGAATTCCACTGCATGTTCGGGGTGAAGGATTCCAAAGAGTCTTGTGGCATGTCCACTATGATGGCAGGAGTGCTGGAGAGATGTTGCTGAAGTTGGGGCAGTGGTGAGTGCTGAAAGGACATTGTCTGAAGCTGAACAACAGCCCTCGCGATCGTGAAGAAACCCGACGCGGTAGGCGAGTAAATAACCTTCGGGCGGCAACTCGGACGCGTATTACACAAAAAGTAGGGTCACCAGTGAGGGAATAGGATATACACTCCTGGAAATTGAAATAAGAACACCGTGAATTCATTGTCCCAGGAAGGGGAAACTTTATTGACACATTCCTGGGGTCAGATACATCAAATGATCACACTGACAGAACCACAGGCACATAGACACAGGCAACAGAGCATGCACAATGTCGGCACTAGTACAGTGTATATCCACCTTTCGCAGCAATGCAGGCTGCTATTCTCCCATGGAGACGATCGTAGAGATGCTGGATGTAGTCCTGTGGAACGGCTTGCCATGCCATTTCCACCTGGCGCCTCAGTTGGACCAGCGTTCGTGCTGGACGTGCAGACCGCGTGAGACGACGCTTCATCCAGTCCCAAACATGCTCAATGGGGGACAGATCCGGAGATCTTGCTGGCCAGGGTAGTTGACTTACACCTTCTAGAGCACGTTGGGTGGCACGGGATACATGCGGACGTGCATTGTCCTGTTGGAACAGCAAGTTCCCTTGCCGGTCTAGGAATGGTAGAACGATGGGTTCGATGACGGTTTGGATGTACCGTGCACTATTCAGTGTCCCCTCGACGATCACCAGTGGTGTACGGCCAGTGTAGGAGATCGCTCCCCACACCATGATGCCGGGTGTTGGCCCTGTGTGCCTCGGTCGTATGCAGTCCTGATTGTGGCGCTCACCTGCACGGCGCCAAACACGCATACAACCATCATTGGCACCAAGGCAGAAGCGACTCTCATCGCTGAAGACGACACGTCTCCATTCGTCCCTCCATTCACGCCTGTCGCGACACCACTGGAGGCGGGCTGCACGATGTTGGGGCGTGACCGGAAGACGGCCTAACGGTGTGCGGGACCGTACCCCAGCTTCATGGAGACGGTTGCGAATGGTCCTCGCCGATACCCCAGGAGCAACAGTGTCCCTAATTTGCTGGGAAGTGGCGGTGCGGTCCCCTACGGCACTGCGTAGGATCCTACAGTCTTGGCGTGCATCTGTGCGTCGCTGCGGTCCGGTCCCAGGTCGACGGGCACGTGCACCTTCCGCCGACCACTGGCGACAACATCGATGTACTGTGGAGACCTCACGCCCCACATGTTGAGCAATTCGGCGGTACGTCCACCCGGCCTCCCGCATGCCCACTATACGCCCTCGCTCAAAGTCCGTCAACTGCACATACGGTTCACGTCCACGCTGTCGCGGCATGCTACCAGTGTTAAAGACTGCGATGGAGCTCCGTATGCCACGGCAAACTGGCTGACACTGACGGCGGCAGTGCACAAATGCTGCGCAGCTAGCGCCATTCGATGGCCAACACCGCGGTTCCTGGTGTGTCCGCTGTGCCGTGCGTGTGATCATTGCTTGTACAGCCCTCTCGCAGTGTCCGGAGCAAGTATGGTGGGTCTGACACACCGGTGTCAATGTGTTCTTTTTTCCATTTCCAGGAGTGTAGTTGTAGGTAAACAACTAGAATTCTCTCAGATACAAATTTATTAGCACTTCGCTTCTACACAGATACAAGTCCGGAGGCTAACTGCCGTTGGCGGCCAACATCCTCCCAAAGCCCTCTCCTCAAAGATAGCACACTTATACGCTGAACAAATATTGATATTTATGGCGTTCTACACCACACCAGCAAACAGTGGCTCACAAAAGGAATAAAAACATCATGTAGGACTAAAAGACTGCTTTATGTTTCTCTCAGAAATACTAATGATCCTGAAATAAGAGCTGATTATAAAAGGTACTGCAAGATATTAAATGAAGTTCTGATATAGGCAAAAAGTATGTTAATCAAATCGGAAATAGATAATTCTGGCAACAAAATAAAATCCATCTGGGGTATTATTAAAAGAGAAACTGGTAGTTACTCAAACGATGCAGAAGATATTGAAGTTAGACATAATGGGAATATCATTGATAAAGGTGAAAATGTTGCAAAAATTTTCAACAAGCATTTTTTGACTGCAGCAGATAAAATAGGGTGTAATGGTTCTATAAATGAGGCTCTGAATCTTTTACAAAGAAGTGGACTTAGTGCAACACCCCAGATTAGCATGCTTCCTGTCACTGTTGAGGAAATTAATAAGATAATAAGGACCATGAAAAACAAAAACTCAACTGGTATTGATGGTATTTCCATCAAAGTGTTGAAACACACACACATTTTCATTTGTGAAGTCCTGTGCCACATCTTTAATGAATCACTGAGACTAGGAATTGTCCCTCATAGACTTAAATATGCAGTGGCGAAACCATTGTACAAGAAGGGTGACAGAAATGAAGTAACCAATTATCATACTATTTCACTCTTAACTTGTTTCTCCAAGATTCTCAAGAAACTTGTACACAAAAGGATTCTTGAACATCTTAGTAAATACAATATTCTCAATAAAAGTCAATTCGGTTTCCAGAAAAACATCTCAACAGAAGATGCAATATATTCTTTCACCAATGCAATTCTTGAATCAATCAATAATAAAATGTCTCGAACTGGAATTTTTTGTGACCTTGTGTGAACCATGAGATTTCTCAAAGAAAGGCAGAATTTTATGGGTTAACTGGAGAAGCAGGGATGTGGCTTGCCTCCTATTTAAAGGACCAGTAACAAAAAGTCATGGTAAATGACACTAATGGGGAACCAGTGTCCTCTTCTTGGGGCACAATAAACTGTGGAGTCGCACAGGGCTCTATTCTGGGTCCTCTACTTTTCCTTATTTTCATAAATGACCTTCCAATGTGTACAATGGCTAAGATAAAATTTACTTTGTTTGCCGATGACACGACGATTCTGGTAGACAATTCAACAAATACTAATCTTGAAATCACTGTAAATGAAATTTTTCAGGAGACCTTTAACTGGTTTACCTCTAATGGATTATCACTAAATTTTGAAAAAACTCAATTGATTCAATTCCATACAAGCCAAAATGTCGAAGGGGAGATTAAAGTTAAATACAATGATGGGAATTTAGCAAGAGTGGAGTCAACAAAGTTCCTGGGTCTATTTGTTAATAGCAATCTAAACTGGTCCTTACACATTCCTTATCTATATAAAAAACTAAGCTCAGCAATTTACGCTATTCGTGCCATTGCTTCCTTCAGTGACTTAAATACTTTGAAAGCTACCTATTTTGGTCATTTTCATGCCCTGATGGCCTATGGAATTATATTCTGGGGAAACCAGCCAAAGGCAAACAAAATCCTCATAGCCCAGAAAAGAGTCAATAGGATTCTGTGTGGTGCCAATTACAGACATTCCTGCAGAAAACTCTTCCAAGAACTGAGAATATTCACAACAGTATCTCAGTACATTTTCTCTCTCATGTGTTTCATGTGTAAAAACCATTCCCTTTTTGAAATGAACAGCATGTATCATAACTATGACACTAGGGTAAAAAATGATCTACATCTTGAGCAAAAGAATCTAAGTATGGTGCAAAAAGGAGTACACTACTCTTGCATAAAAATATTTAATGCTCTCCCTCAGGCAATAAAAATGTCAGTTACTGATCCACATATTTTTAAAGATCAACTTAAACAGTATCTTCTAAGTAAAACAATTTACTCACTGGACGAATTTATGTATGAGAATATGTGGATTGATTTTGATCTATTGTAAGTCTGTTCAATGTAATTTGTAACTTTTACAAAAAAACAATTCTTATAAACATTTTTTCTATGTAATATATTATTCATTGTACAACCTACTATTATAAACAAATGTCTCACATCTATGTAAATGACACGTTCTACGTCCAAGCAATTTATCGCTAATGGGTCTACAGAATACGAATGAAATACATAAATAAATAAGAAGGGTGTTTTATGGTATGATTGGAGTGCGTTTAAGAGACCTCACCCGCAGCCCTCTGTTTTTCAGGCAAGAATGAAACCATTCATTTGCTAACCCCCTTATTCCAATGGCATCCAGTTTATTCAGCAGAATTGTGTGGTCGACTGTACCAAATGTTTTGGTAAATTCAAGGTAAAAGTGTGTTTTATGATCTTTGTCTAGTGGTTCTAAAATATTTGTAAATAGAGCCATTGCTGATCCTGTGCTTTTACAAGACCTGAAACTAAACTGTTCTTTATGCAGAAGACTGTGCTTTGTTAAGTAATCCTTGACTGTATTTTCCATTATGTTTCTATTACTTTCAAAAACAATGAGTGTAAAGAGATGGACACCTAATTTTGTAAATTTTCTTGGTCACCTTTCTTATACATGGTGAACATTAATAAAACTGACAAACTGCAGGGACAGACTCCTGATGTGAACTGGAGGAAAAAAGGTCCTATGAACATGTGTCCAGAAATGCATCGTTGCCACAACAGATGGCACTGACAAATGACAATTCTTCTGACCATGTGGCAGGTGTTCCTTGTGTGTTGCAGGCTGTGTGATTGGTACAGCATACTGTAAGCAGCAGAATGGTCTGATATTCATGTCAGGAACAAACTGAAATGGTATTTGAATATAGCAACGCAGATGGAAATGGTCAAAGGCAGTGCAGCTATACCAAAACAAGTATCTTCAAAGACACAAACCACATCACACAAAATTTCAAGCCCTTTCTGTGTGTTTGTGTGCTCATGGGCTCTTTCAGAGAGACAAACATGCAGCGAGGCAGTGGGCTGTGCATACATCAGATTTGGAGGACCAGGTTCTACAGGACATTGAGACGAACCCTGGTATAAGCTCCTGGCAAGTGGCCTGCTGACATGGTGTAAGTCACAGTACAATTAGGTGTATCCCGCATGACAGCTGCTACTAACCCAATCACCTGCAATCCAGTGGAGGCTACTTTGAACACATGTTGTGATGTGGATGTGATGCAGCTGTGTACTGTGTTCTGGGACAGTTTGTTGTCATTGCACACACACCGTCCATTTCTCGACACATGTTCACAGAATCTTTTTTTCTCCATTCCCAGTCAGGAATCCATCTCTGCAGTTTGTTGATTTTACTAATGTTCACCCTGTATAGACGCAAACCTTTTGCAGTATTTAGTGCCTTTGGGAAGCAACCTGCATTGAAAGATTCATTTATGATGTTCATTGAAGGACCTATGATACCAACTATGTAGTCCTTCAACAAGTACACATGCACTTCATCTATATCTGCTGAGATATTATTTTTTAGGTTGACACAACACAGCTTAGTTCTTTCCCAGTGAAGGGTTGCAGCATCACTGTGTATGGTATATAGTTAAGTGTTTCCACAGGCTGTGTTTTGACAAACTTCTGTTGTAGCTTGGTAGCTATATTCAGAATTTCAAAGAATGTAATCCAGTCAGTATTGTCAAAGGATTCAACTAATACTGTAAATGTGATCTGAGCTTCCCAGTTGTTCAGCTAGTCTTACAGTGCCATTTAAATTTAACAGTTGTTGTTTTCATTCAAGTTCCCAGCATGAATGAAGACAATGTTAAGTTTAAACAGCTCTATAGTACCAGTCAAGTCAACATCAATAAATACTGCAGACTGTTAACCACAATAATAAAAAACAGGCTCCAACAATTTATTTTCAAAAATTTTATTCTTCAAGAAGTATGTAATTTCATACAGTTGTAACTACTGTTTAGTTTGAGTTTTGTGTTAAGATTATGTGAGATATCAATTTGAAATCAAGTCCTAAGTGACAGCTCAAAATGTATATTAAAATATCAAAATCTCTGGAAATGTATATAATAAATTTTGTTTTTGACCATCAATCACCATTGTCCATGGAATATTAAAAACAAAAGTACAAGGGAGGGGGGGGGGGGGGGGGGGCAGCGGCCTTGTGTGTCGTATGTTGTACTGTGGCTGGTTATATAGTGTTGATGTGTATACCATACAGAGTTGTATTTGTTGTTGTTGTTGATGATGATGATGATGATGATAAACAACAGTTGATACAGAAAGGCTCACAGTTAGGAATAGCTTGTGAACAATGTTGAGCTTTATATTTATTTATTTTTAAAAATTAACTGGAAATATGTCATGGTATATGTTAAACTCCTGCCAGCACTACTTCAAGTATCTCTGTAGGGTTTTTGTGTTTCACTATTAAGTAGTCTCACTATTTATTATGGTGGTTTCTGAATTATACATGCACATGCTGATGTTGCTATTGATCTACCCATCTAATCTTCATTATTCTCTGCCACACCACATTTCAAAAGCTTCTATTCTCTTTTTGTTTGAACTGTTATCATCCACATTTCATTATTGCACAAGGCACACTCCAAATAATTATCCTTAAGAAAAGACTTTGTAACATTTAAATTTATATTTATTGTCAACAAATTACTCTTTTCAGAAGTGATTTCCTAGTTATAGGCAGTCTGTGTTTTATGTCCTCTCTACTGTAGCCACCATCAATATTCGGCTGCCCAAATAGTTAAACTCATCTACTACTTTTAGTGTTCCATTTTCTAATCTAATTTCCTCATCAACACCTGATTAATTCAACTACTTTGTTTCTGTTGGCTCCAGCAAAAACAATCAGCTTAAAAATCATAAATACAAATTCAGAGGAACACCAGTGTCAGGAAGTATATTTTTGATGCCAACAAGTGAAGAAGAAATAATTAAAATAGTGAGTAGCTTAAAGAATTCTCATGCAGCAGGATATGATGGTCTTAGTCTGGACACTCTTAAGAAATGTATACATTTAATTGCATCACCTTTATCAGCAATTATCAACTTTCATATGGAATATGGTCTATTTCCTGATGAGTTGTAAATTGCTTGAGTTGTGCCTATTTTTAAAAAAGGAAACAGAAATCTAGTAGTAAACTTTTGACCCATATCTGTTCTTCCAATAACATCCAAAATTTTTGAGAAAGTAAGTGATTTCTAAGGGGCAGTAAGGGCTTGTCAATGGGTCATCCACCATTACAACAGCATCCAACTTAATCGAAGGTGGCACTCAAGCAATAGATAATAAAGAACATGTATGAGGCATCTTTCTAGACTTACCAAAAGCATTTGACTGTGTTGATATGACCATATTGCTGGACAAACTGTGGAACAATGGCTGTCAACGCACAGCCCATAATTTGATTAGACCCTACTTGACAAATAGGAAGCTGTTTGTGTCTAATAGCACTACAGAGGGAGCACACAAATCAAACACCACTGAGATAAATTTTGGTATTCCAGAGGGGTCAATATTAGGACCACTTCTTTTTATTATTTATGTTAACAATATTCCGTCTATAACAAACCACACTACAGCTATCTCATATGCAGATGATACCATGTTAACATGCCGAAACCCAAGCTATTCACAGCTTCAAGTGGAATCCACTACTGCAGCTGGCATAATGCTGTAGTATTTTCATAAAAACAAACTACATTTAAACACAAATAAATCTGTCTATATTGAATTTGATCTTGGGAGGCAAAAAACTCATGAAAACCAAATTTTAATGGGTGAATAATACAATAAGAAAGAATACTTGACCAAATTTCTTGGCCTTACACTTGATGCAGAGTTAAACTGGTCTAATCATGTAAATGATATTTTCAAAAAGCTATCTACTACCATATATGCCCTAAGGAAATTGACACCTTTCTGTAATATTACCAATCTGAGGCAAATATATTTTGCACTATTTGAATCCCATTTAAGCTATGGGATAGAGTTTTGGGGATCCAACAGTAAAGGTAATATGAAAAGTGTACTTATCCTACAAAAGAAGGCACTTAGAATTATGCGAAAGAAATTTGCCAGGGAGTCCTACAGAAATTTGTTAAATGAATTTAAAATACTAACTGTTCATAATTTGTATGTAATAATCATTATGGCAGTAAACAGTAACAAAACACTTAATAAAGAAGTACATGATCACAACACTAGAGATAGAGAGTAACCCCACAACATCTCTCATAGAATAAAACTTAAGAGAAAAGCCCTCACTATGCAGGCGTAAAACTACAGAATTTCTTCCATCCTAATATCTCCAAAATGCCCATTACAGAACTAAAAAGGAAATTAAAATTATGGTTCCTAAAAATTCTGTATATTCAATAGATGAGCTTCTAGATTTAGTATACTCTTATGATGGGAGAGCATCCATCTAAAAGTATATGAATTTCAGATCTTAGACTGTGTCACAAACTGTAAATATTTGAATCTCAGATCTGAATACTGTGTCACAAACTGTAAATTCCTTGATCTATGTACTGCAATTGCAAATTGTTTTTATTTATAGTCCACATATATATAATATTGTTCTCTCAACTAAATTTAGAAAAAGTTGTGTAGATAACAATGCCAGGCAATAGTATCTAACTCTATTAAGTAAGGCTCTGATTTATCCAGAAGACTGGAACAATAAATACTTTTTTTGTAATCAGTTGATGCTGGATCAAAATAAATTAATGAAAACAACTAGATTCCATTACCCTAGTTGTACTTTTGGTGATGTTCATAATATAACCTCTTTTCAATATGCTAACCACTCTGTTCAATCCCTCTTCCAAGTCTATTCTCCCAGGTAAACTTTTTTTTTTATGGTACTGAAATCAATGGATAAAGTCATACCTAACTAAAAGAATGCAGAAAGTTAAACTTTATAATTCAACCAATGTAACTAAGGTAGAGTCTTCTGATGGGAGAAATCACTTGTGGGGTTCTACAAGGGTCAACATTAAGTCCACTGTTGTTTCTCACGTGTATAATGAAGTTTCTGTCTAACATACAACATGCGGAGTTAGTTATTTTTGCAGGTGATGCAAGTATTGTAATCAGTCCAAACATACATACAGCAGAAATAGTACAGAAGAAACAAACACACAACATATTCTGTTCTACTCATCTAGAGGTTCTTCACCATTGATAAGTATAACACATGGTGAGGAAATAATAACTAGGGCAGAATATTCAAAATTTTTAGGCTTCTATATTGATGAGACTCTAATAGGAAAAAACTCGTACAGTTATGTTATATGGAATTTGTCATATGGAATAATGTTCTGAGGTAAGTCAACTTTAAGAAAGAAAATGTTCATTGCTCAAAAATGTGCTGTGAGAATAATATGTTGAGGTTTCCGACAGTCATTTTTTAGACGCACATTTAAGGAGTTAGACATTTTAAATACTGCTTTGCAGTATATTTATTCCCTCATGAAGTTTGTTGTAAATAATCCACTGCTGTTCAAAAGGAGCAATGACGTACATAATTAAGAGTGCCAGAAAAAAATATTTTCATTACTCCTCATTAAGGTTGTCTTTAGCACAGAAAAGGGAGCACAATGCTGCCACCAAATTTTTTGATCACTTATTCAATACATAGCACAGTAGAATTTGAAAAGAAACTGAAAACGTTTCTCCTTCAAAAATCCTTCTCTTCTGTAGAATAATTTCTAATTCTGTAATGTATAAAACATGATGACAGAAATTATAAACTCACAACAGTAATAAAACAAAAAAACGATGATCAGCACGTAGTCATATTTACAGATGAATGTGTAATATGAATGTGAAATGACTCATTCCACACCATTACGATTAATCATACAAAAGATCCATGGAACATGAAACTAATTAGCTAAATTTTGTCACTTCTGACTGAATTAAATGTCACATGGAAACCTCAGTTTTTATTCCTTCCAACTGAAATTTAATTCTTTCCCAAATTTCTCCTTTGTTTCCTCTAGTGCTTGCTTAATTTATAGATTGAATAACATCAATGACAGACTGTAACCCTGTCTCACCCCCTTCTCAATTATTGCTTCCCTCACATGTCCTCCTACCCTTATAACTGCAGACTGGTTTGGTTTCCTATTTTTCCATAAATGATTCATGTTATAATTTTGCATCCATGATTTATTAAGCTGATGGTTTGCCAACATTAACTCCTGTCAGTACCAGCCTTCTTTGAAAGTGAAAGTATTACATTCTTCTTCAAGTCTGAGAGTATCACCAGTCTCATATATCTTACACACCAGGTGCAAAGGTTCTGTCACAGCTGGTGCTCTCAACAATCTCAATAATTCTAAGGGAATTGTGGCTGCTCCAGGTAATGTTTCAACTCGAGGTCTTTCAGTGCTGTGTCAAAATCTTCTTGCAACATCATATATTCCATCTCATCTTCACCAACATCTTCTTTATGATACTGTTTTGAAGTTCATTTCTTGTATCCATCACTTCTACATATTCCCTCTGCATTTCAGCTTTCCCTTCTTTGTTTACTCTGGGTTGCAGACTGAGATTTTGATATTCATCTGGCAGCTACTCCTTTCTCTGAATGTCTCTTTAATTTTTCTGTAGGCAGCATCTATCTTTCACCTCATTAAGCCTGCTTCTGCAGCCTTGTATTTGTCCTTCACCCACACTTGCTTTCCCATTTTTAATTTCCAGCAAATTCATGTCTATTGTCACAGTTTTTTTCCAAAATATTTGAAGTAATTTCTCACAGACAGCTTAGTAACTACTTTGAAAAATATAACCTTCTTTGCAGTAGACAGCTTGATTTTTGGCAAGGAAAAAATACCGCTTCTGCAGTCCTTGAAACTGTTAATCAGACATTAACTGCATTTGAAATAGAGAATACAGTCTCTCTGGAGTTATGCTGTTTAACTAAGGTGTGTGACTGCATCTCCTTTGACGTCTTACTAGCCAAGCTACAGTATTATGAGATAAATAATACAACATTAGCAATAATTAATTCTTATCTAGATAACAAGAGGCAATTTCTATCAATTCAAAATAGGTATTCTTCCTTGAAGAAAGTCAAATGTGGTGTACCTCAGGGCTCTGTCTTTCTTCTTCATTTTTGCAATTAACAATTTGCCATATTATGTTGGGCTTTTTAAATCAAACACTGGACTTTTTATATTAATTTTGAGTATAAGATGCACCTGAATTTTGGAGGAAATTTTTCAAAGAAAAACGTGCATCTTGTAGTGTGTAAAATATTGTATTAGTGTAGAAATTGAGTTTTCAGATTATGACTACATTTCTGTAAACTGGTTAATATAGAATACATTACTTGTACATGTAATTTGAACAGTAATAAATATAGTGACTACTATTAAATATCAACATAAATCCCATTCTGCCACATGTAGTTAATGGCTAATAAAGAATCTGAATAGATAATCTGAATTATTTTTTAGACATCTCCATTCCCTTTTGCCTGCTTCATTTTGTTACTTTCGCCTTCTCTCAGTTAATTTCAATATCTTGTTTGTTATTCAAGGATTTCTACTGGATCTTGTCTTTTTGCATACTTGATCCTCTCCTGCCTTCACTACTTCATCTCTCAAAGAGACACATTCACCTTCTATTCTATTCCTTTCTCCTGCTTCAGTCAATTGTTCCCTAATGCTCCTTTTGAAATTTATTCAGGTCCCACCTTCTTAATTTCCTACCTTTCTGCAATTTCTTCAGTTTAAACTGCGGTTAATAACCAATGCATTATGCAATTTGAATGAAAATGCAGTGAGACAAAGTGGCCATTTGGATGCACTTTAGTAACTTTTGTTATGTTTTCAGCACACTTTTTTATTTCCAAAAACACCTTCCACATTTCGATTTTCTGTCATTATTAAAGATAGTGTTATGTCAATTATTTAAAATTGCTCATTAGATACATTGTGTCACATCAACATTCTCAATCACAAGTTCATACTTGTCTCATGATTGACAATTTTGATGTGATACAATTGCCTCTAGAAACATTATGCAGTTTAAACCACTTTGCAAAATCTTTGTCCCACTGTTATATAATTTATCTGATGCTTTCCATTGTCTCCAGGCTTCTTCTGATTATACAACCCTCTTTCCCTTATTCTTAAACCAAGTATCCTCGGCTGATTAAACCTGTGTGCCAGACTGGAACTGGAAACTGGGACCTATGCCTGTCCAGGTTCGAGTCCCAGTCTGGCACAAAGTTTTAATATGCCACGAAGTTTCAAATCAGTGCGCACTTCACTGCAGTGTGAAAATACATTCTTATGCCAAGTGTTTGCAATTAAAGTATGTTGTGTACAAAATTCTACTAAATGGCTTCCCCCTCCCATTCCTTTCCCCCAGTCCCCATTCTCCCTACCATTTTTCCTTCCATTCTTTTTCCCACTGTCAAATGACAGTATCCCATCATAACTAAATTTTCATCTGCTTTAACTATCTGAATAATTTTTTTTAATCCCTCGCACATTTTTTCCACCTCATCATCTGTAGAACTAGTAGGAACATAAATTTGTACTAGTGTCATGGGTATCACATCTATCTTGGCTACTACAATTCATTTACCATACTGTTCATAGTAGTTTACCTACATTCCTATTTCCTTACTCATTATTAGACCTACTCCTGCATTGCCTCTATTTGATTTTATATTTATAACCCTGCACTCACTTGCCCAGAAGTTCTGTTCTTCCTATCACCACTCTTCACTAATTTCCATTATATCCAACAAGAACCTATCCATTTCCTTTTTTTTTTTTTTTTTTTTTTTTTTTTTTTTTTTTTTTTTTTTTTTTTTTTAAATTCTCTAACTTACTTACCCAATGATGGGAGCTAACATTCCACATTCTGACCTCTAGAAAACAAGTTTTTTTCTGCTAGTGATGAAATCTTCCTGAGTGTCCTCACCCAGAGATCTGAATGGCAGACTGTTTATCTCTGAAGTATTTTAAATGAGAGAATGCCATCATCATCAATCCATACAGTACAGCTGCATGGCCTCAGGAAAAATAACAGCTGTACTTTCACCATCCTTTCAACTATTCACCATACCAACATAACAAACCCATGTTGGCTAGTGATACAAGGCCAGATCAGTCAATCATCCAGACTGTTACCCCTTCAGCTACTCAAAGGCTATTGACCATCTTCAGCAATCACAAATCTGGCAGCTCTCTCCACAAATCACCTCTATTATGGTTGCATCTATAGTACACTATCTGTATCACTTGCACATGGAAGTCATCCTACCCTGGCAAAGACCATGATTCATGGAAGGTATACATCACACACACACACACACACACACACACACACACACACACACACAGCAAGTGTAAAATAACTAACAAATTCATTTGTGTATATGTATAATTTGTGTCTATTAGCATCTTGAGGCATTTGTGTAGAAAAACTTAGGACTGTTTTTAAGTTTTTAGCAGTTAGTAGTATATGTAGACCCTATAAAGAAAACCTACATGGAAATCACCACAAAGTAAATGGTTTTTAAATTACCGAGAGAGTGCTCTGAAATGATGAAAATTTCATAATAGAGAACAGCATCATACCACCCATAAGACTGGTGAGTAAAACAACAACCAACAATCAGTGATCCACCAAAGCTTATCTAAACATTTATTTAAACATACACAAGTAGTTGCCATTAACTTGGAATTAATGCAAGATAGGATGTGAAGCAGCAGTTATTGGGTAGCAGATCTCCAGTATCAGACAAATGCTTGTGCCAACATTGCAAGTATCAATTTTAATGTGTTGATTGCAAGTATTTGTATGCAGAGTTGTGTATTGCAGTAAATACTGAAGTATGAGCTCAAACACTGAAATTACTGAACCCACCATGGGAAGGAGTTTTGCTGCTACACAAATACATCTAAATCACCAAGCAGTGTGGTCCAGTCTTTCCTCCAAGTTCAGACTGGTTTAGTATACATAACTGTAAAAACTGTCCACACCAAGATACAATCAAAGTGTTTTGCCAGAAATTGAGTCACTTAGATGATGTTTATCAACATCTTAGTCATTCACATCATCTCCAGGCATTCATACTATAAATCCCTGTACATCTAAGTTCTCAGAAGGAGACATCTGTATTTTCCAGATTTAGCTACTTATTATGAGCTATCTCAATCATGATCTAGATCTCTATCTTGAATGCTCTATTTGTGAAAACAAGGTGTCTTTTTTTAAGTAAGTGCCATTTTGAAATACAAATAAAACCAGAATATTTTTCTTAGCAATTTTATTTTTATGTGAAAGTCTGCACTTAATCTACTTTTTACATAATTCCCACCAATATTAAGGCAGTTATCATATCACGCAACCAGCTTTTGCATACCATCCTCATAGAAATCTTCTGTGTGATTAGGCTTGGCTTTTTGGGGGAGGAGACCAGACAGTGAGGTCATCGGTCTCATCAGATTAGGGAAGAAAGAGGAAGGAAGTCGGCCGTGCCCTTTCAAAGGAACCAGCCCGGCATTTGCCTGGAGCGATTTAGGGAAATCACGGAAAACCTAAATCAGGAAGGCCAGATGCGGGATTGAACTGTCGTCTGTGATTAGGCAACAACTGCCTAAAGCACACTTGCTGACACTTGACGAAACTCATCACGTAATGTCAAAATCATAAATTGTCTGTTCTCTCTCACGTTTTCAACAACTTTCTGCACCAAATTGTCGGAAATGACTGAAGGTCATATTCTTCATTCCTCATCATGCACATTCATACGTAGATTTTTAAAAGCTCTCATCTGTTTCCATGCCATCCCATTACTCATAATGTTTTCTCCATACACTTCACTGATCTGATGGTAATTTCAGCCACTTTCACACCTTTAGCACTAAGAAAATAAATCATAGGGCATATTTCACAGTCAACAGGAGTTTCAATTGGAGGAAGCATATCAAATACTCACAAACAAATGTAAACATACCAAATATTGGTGGGAATTATGTAGAAAAGTAGATCAAAGTACATGTTTTCATATAAAAATAAAAGTACTAAGAAAATATATCTAAAAACAAAGATGATGTGACATACCGAACGAAAGCGCTGGCAGGTCGATAGACACACAAACAAACACAAACACACACAAAATTCAAGCTTTCGCAACAAACTGTTGCCTCATCAGGAAAGAGGGAAGGAGAGGGAAAGACGAAAGGATGTGGGTTTTAAGGGAGAGGGTAAGGAGTCATTCCAATCCCGGGAGCGCTCCCGGGATTGGAATTACTCCTTACCCTCTCCCTTAAAACCCACATCCTTTCGTCTTTCCCTCTCCTTCCCTCTTTCCTGATGAGGCAACAGTTTGTTGCGAAAGCTTGAATTTTGTGTGTGTGTTTGTGTTTGTTTGTGTGTCTATCGACCTGCCAGCGCTTTCGTTCGGTAAGTCACATCATCTTTGTTTTTAGATATATTTTTCCCACGTGGAATGTTTCCCTCTATTATATTGATAAAAGTACTAAGAAAAGACTACTTGTTTTATTTTGGTTTCAAAATGGTACTTACATAAAAAAACACATCTTATATCTTTAAGATCAGTGGCGAGCTGCTTCTTTACAGTGTTAAAATACAATTCACTCTTCACATAGCTTATGTTCTCACTTTCATACATTTGTTCCACAGCTTGTGAGGATAGTATCTTTTTGTATGCACACAAATAACAAGTTAAGCTGAAGGTTTTGCCAGTTACAAACCTCTTATGTATTTAGCTCTCTTTGGTACTTCAATATTCAACAGCTTCTCCACAGCTAAAGCGTAACATTGCTCATTGCACATCATTGAAACATAGTCTAGTCGATCAAAGTATGGTAAGGCCTGCATGTATGTCTTGTATTCAATTAATTTCTCAGTTCCACGGTGTAATAAACCAATATGAGGATCTGCTCGCATCACAGTCTGTAAGAGGAAAGCAGTGCTTTTAAAAATGATTTCTTATATAATTAATTCCATAAATATTAAGATCTTGGAAGCAGTTGACTTAGCATTGAACTATTCAGCAGGTGAGATGGAAGATTCTATGGAACAATACCCCTTTTGCAATTTAAAAATTTGTTGTTGTTAAAATAGACAAGTTTGTGGAATAACATTTACAACTCTCTGAAACACTTGGCAGTAGAAGGAGTAGTAGAGAGCAAAAATTGTAAAAGTAGACTGATAGGAATTTGTGGCATAGATTACTGACAGAAACATAAAATGTAGCATTTTTTGGCAAAATTAGCAGCTATTTTTGGTGGAACTATCATCTATTTTTGACCAAATTAACATACAATTTTAAACACTTAGATAAAGAAATTTAAAACAGCCTACTGGTGTATGTACATGTTGTAGCTAGCAATTGCTTCATTGACTACTACTGTTTCAATAACCACTTTTAGAAAAGAAATGAACCTGTCACAGTATAACTTTTTAATATGTATTTTTACTGTTCAAATTTCAAACACCTCTCAGCAATGCATTCTATGGAAACTCCAGGTTGGTATATCAACAATATTAGGAAAAGGATGGACTGCTACTCAAGTTGCAAGCAGGGACAACAAAAAGATTGTTACATATTTAGCTTTTGGCCAAAGCCTTCTGCAGAAAAGAAAACACACACATTCACAGAAGCAAGCACACATGAGTGCCATTTCTGACAGCTGCGATCAGAATGCCTTGCTTGCATGCTTGCTTGTGTGAATGTGTGTTTGTGTTTCCTTTTCTGAATCTGGCTTTTGCAGAAAGCTAAATGTGCCTACCTGCAATTCAGTGGGTCATTTTATGATGAGTAGCAATCTATCCCTTTCTTACTATTGTCGTCAGCATCACATTCTCTTAGGTTACAGCTGCCATCTGTAACAACAGTACTGTAATGATATAATTTATGCTCACTGTCAACATTGCACATTGTTCTCAATAATAAATGCAAACAATATCTGGTATACACTTCATGCTCAAAGGCAGATAAGGCATTTTGGCTGAATTACTAAATACAACATTCTGCATTCTTTTGGTTGGATATGACATTATCCACAGGTTGGCTGTACCATCAATCCCTTAAAACTTCAATATATCTAGGAGAATACTGTGATTCACACAGTCAAATGCCTTACATAGGTTGCAGAAAATATCAAACTGTCAATGTTTATTACTTAATGTTTGTTTGTAAAATTTGGTGAGTAAACAAGTAAATGGTGTTCTCAGAATTCTGAAATCCAAATTGTGATTTATTGCAGATAATATTGTTGTTAAGGTGAGATACTATTTTAAAATACATCACCTTCTTGAAAACTTTGGAAAATGATGCCAGCAGTGAAAGAGGTTGGTAGTTGTTGACATTTCTCTTATCACCTTTCTTCAACAGGGGTTCAACAATGGCATTTTTCAGTCTCTCTTGGAAACTGCCTTGAATTAGAGATGCATTATAAATTTCAGATAAGGCTAGGCTTATTATGTGAGAACAAATCTTTAGTACTTACTGGAAACACCATGAAAACCAGATGAGCTTTTGTTTCTGAGAGAATGTATAATTTTCTTAATTTCAGAAGAAGAAGTTGATGATACATCCATATGGCTGAATTTTATGAGATTACTTTTTCAACATACTACAATGATTTTTCTCTTGAACTGGTTGTCCCTAAGCTTTCTACTATATTTAAGAAATGATTATTAAATTATTTGCTAGCTGTGATTCATGATTTATAGCCCTTCCATTCAGTTCAATAGTGATGTTATCCTGTTCTGTGGCTGCTTGTCCTGTCTCTTGTTTCACTACATTCCTCATAGCCTTAAGTCTGTTGTCAGAATTATTGATTTTTGACATTATGTGCATTTCCTTGATATTTTACTAACCTTTCTTGGTAATTTTGAGTTTTTTTGTAATGTGCAACTACCACAGGCTCTCTACTTGTTCTTGCCAACAGATAATTTACCTTTTCCTTTCACAAGCTACTTTAATCCCTCTAGTGATCAATGGTTTTTTTATATACCTGTTTAGTGCCCTTTTGATTAGCATATGTGGAAAGCTACTTTCAAATAAGGATATGAAATTATCATGGAATAGATTAAATTTTATGTTAACATTTGATTCATTATAAATTTCATCCAAAGTCATCTCTTGTCTAATACTGCAATATCGAAAACAAGCAGTGTGAGGTTCTTTACGGAAAAACTTAATGGAGTATCACAGAAGCACAGCAAATCAATGAAGTCCTTCTCTGACAGAATTTGGAAACTGAACTCACACAGGCCACATCAGCCTGAATGTTATGAATGAGAGGAAGTGGGCCATATAGTGTGTGATTGTCAGAAGAAAGCACAGAATGAGCAACGTCCTAATACTTGGCCATTAAATGGGAATGGAATGCCTCATCCATCAGACAGCATTCCTGGTAGAACACAAGACTACAGAAGCATATGCAGAGCTGGAGTGTTGCTTCCTAGGCAAAGTAAATGGTGGGCAACATAAATTTCTGGTGGGCACAGGTGCTCATGTGTCTGTAGTCATGTGGAGTAGGTAATAATGACTTGAAGTTCAGTTTTAATGTGGGAAATAACTGTTTTTGAGAGCATGTAAAAGTATTGCTACATGTTGGTGAGGGGTATTGTGTGATCTTGGTGCCCAACTTTCTTATTAAACATCATGCAAAAATTGATCTTTTGCAGTGTACAATTGAACTGGGGGAGGGGGAGGGGCACTGTTTCCACTACGGGCAACAGCTACAAGTGTTACACTGTCACAAGGTTCACCAATCATGAAGGTGGTACCCAATAAACCAAACCATGGACACAGACACTAAACATCAGTTCATGTGATACAATACTGCGGTGTAAAGGGTAGTGGATCTGGGTGAGCATAGATATGCACCTACATAAGGATTTATTACATGTTGTGGAGCCATTGGAAACTAATGAAAAACGGGAGAAGTCACACTGTTTTGTACACAGGACTACAGTATGCGTCAGTGACATGGATGGAGATTTTATGGTTCCGGTCAGTCTTGATAATTTTGGCAGGGTCAAAGTGAGTCTGCCAAAGAGTTAACTAATTGTTAATTAGGATGTTTCAGAGGAAGATGACATGGACAGATCAAGTGATGATCTCTGCTGCAAGCAAACATCAGTGCATCTGCATTACGTGAGAAAGTGAGACATTTACAGGGAAATGGTAGAGAAGCAATGGTAGCTCTGTTACTGCAGTTCATGGATTTGTTTAATCTGAGTTGTCTGTTACCAGCAATGCCACATACACAACACAGAATACCAACAGGGAATAATGCTCCACTATACGAGAACCCATATCAGGTTCCAAAGTGTATGCAACTGATAATGGAAGAATTTATTGACCAGCATATAGTTGACAGTATTATTGAGTATGGTGTTAGTCCCTGGGGGGGGGGGGGGGGGGGGCATTCATAATTTGGATCCCATAAAGTCACCAGATGACACTAAAAAATACAGGTTTTGCTGTGACTACCAATACCTCAATTCACGAATGATCACCAATGCACATCTGATACCAAACATAACAGAAACTATCGACAACTTGGGTCAGTGTAACTATTTCTCCACATTGGATTTACAGAGTGGATATCTTCACATAAAAGCAGGCCAGAGGCTTGGCCAAAGATAACTTCTCTGGTCTCAAGAATGCACCCGCCACCTTTCAGAGATTATTGGATAGTGTACTTAGGAGACTGAAACAAAACAACGTTTGATCTATCTGGATGACATAAAACTGTTTTCTAAGGTCATGGAAGAGCATGTAAGATGGTTGGAGGAGGTGTTCAAAAGACTGAGAACAGCACAACTAATGCTAATCATTGATAAATGTCATTTTGCAGCAACAGAAGTAAATTATCTTGGGTATATAATTAGCAAGGGAGGTGTGAGAATAGATCCACACTTGGTCTCAGTAGTTCAGATTTTTTTGCCACTGAAGGCAGTTTCATCAGTCTTTGTAATTATTATTGTCAGTTTATAAAGAGCTTTGTTGAAACTGCTGGACCTCTGAACTGTTTGTTTTGCAAAGGAGCAAAATTTGAATTGTCTACCAGGCATTCAATATTTTAAAGTGAGCACTGACATCAGACCAGTTTTGATATTGCCCAGTTTTGAAAAAGAATTTATCCAGTTTTGTGATGGAAGTAATACAGCTTTGCAGGTTGTCCTTGGACAGAATGTAGATGATAAAAAGCATCCTGTAGCATAGGCATCCTGAATGTTTAACAAAAAGAGCAAAATTATTCCACAACTGAGAAGGAGATGTTGGCAGTAATCTATGGAATTATATACTTCTGCTGTTATTTATACACTATGTGATCAAAAGTATCCAAATACCTCCAAAAACATATGTTTTTCATATTAGGTGCATTGTGCTGCCACTACTGCCAAGTACTCCACATCAGTGACCTCAGTAGTCATTAGACATTGTGAGAGAGCAGAATGGGCACTCCACAGAACTCACGGACTTCGTGTGTGGTCAGGTGGTTGGTTGTCACTTGTGTCATACGTCTGTACATGAGATTTCAACACTCCTAAACATCCCTATGTCCTCTGTTTCTGATGTGAGAGTGAAGTGGAAACATGAAAGGACACGTACAGCACAAAAGCATACAGGCCGACCTCATCTGTTGACTGACGGAGACCGCCGACAGTTGAAGAGGGTTGTAATGTGTAACAGACAGACATCTATCCAGACCATCACATAGGAATTCCAAACTGCATTAGGATCCACTGCAAGTACTATGACAGTTAGGTGGGAGGTGATAAAACTTTGATTTCATGGTCAAGCAGATGCTCAAAAGCCACACATCACACCGGTAAATGCCAAACGACACCTTGCTTGGTGTAATGAGAGAAAACATTAAACAATTGAACACTAGAAAAACGTTGTGTGGAGTGACAAATCATGGTACACAATGTGGCAATCCTATGGCAGAATGTGGGTATGGCGAATGCCCAGTATACATCATCTGCCAGTGTGTGTACTGCTAACAGTAAAATTCGGAGGCGGTGGTGTTATGGTGTAGTCATGTTTTTCATGGAGGGGACTTGCACCCCTTGTTGTTTTGTGTGGCACTATTACAGCACAGGCCTACATTGGTGTTTTAAGGCCCTTCTTGCTTCCCACTGTTGAAGAGCAATTTGGGGATGGCTATTGCATCTTTCAACATGATCGAAGACCTGTTCATAATGTATAGTCTGTGGTGGAGTGGTTATATGACCTAACATCCCTGTAATGGACTAGCTTGCACAGAGTCCTGACCTGCTGAATCCTACAGAGCACCTTTGGGATGTTTTGGAACACCGGCTTTATGCCAGGCCTCACCGACTGACATCAATACCTCTCCTCAGTGCAGCACTTCATGAAGAATGAGCTGCCATTGCCCAAGAAACGTTCCAGCACATGACTGAACATATGCCTGCGAGAGTGGAAGCTGTCATGAAGGCTACATGTGGGATGTGGGCCAACAACTTATTGAATTCCAGCATTACCAATGGAGGGTGCCATGAACTTGTAAGTCATTTTCAGCCAGGTGTCTGGACACTTTTGATAACATAATGTATGGCCAAATGTTTAAGGTGGTGACAGATCATGCTGCTCTCAAATGGTTATTGGGATAGAAGGACTCTTGCAGCAGATTAAATAGATGGGCACTCAGTTTGAATGAATTTCATAACAAGTTAAAATGCAAACCAGGGAAAAAGCATGCTAATGCCAACCGTTTGAGTAGAAAAATTGCAGCTCTACAAAAACTGGGCAGGAGTGTTGCTGAATAGGCTCAAACTTTTGATGCTGACTGTCAATCATTTAAGTCGCAACCTCAGTTTGTGACGCACAAAAGCTTGCTGTGCAGTACAACTAAGTGAGGATTACAAGCAGTAGTATCTGCAGTTTTTCAGAATGAAGTCTTGGCAGAAGCACGTGACCATATGTTGTTATGTCATGATGGACAAAGAGAAGCTCATAGATGAATTGCCGAAAAGTTTGATGGAAGACTAGAAAATGAGATGTTGAGTAATGTGTCAGGAACTGCGTACCTTGTGTGCAGCTAGCTAATCTTAGCCAGCAACCAGTTCCATTACAACATCTGCCGGAAGCCTCTAAACCATATGGAATGCCTGGGATGGGCATTTTGGGCCTATTTGGTAAAACATCAGCAGTAAATAAACACATACTGACTATAATTGACCATTTCTCATATTATGTAGTAATGGTTGCAATTCCTGACCAAAAAGCGAGTACAGTTGCTCAATAATTAGTAAATAATTGGTTGTTTTGCATTCTGGCAATGTTAATTACAGACCAGGGTACCAATTTCATGTCTGATCTTATGAAGCAATTGTGTCAATTGCTCAGAATTTGCAAGCTGTGAACAAGCCTGTTCCACTCCCAAGCCAACAGGAGAACAGAGAGAGTTTATTGCATGATGTTGAAGATGTTGAGCTATTACATTAACAGTAATCATGAAAACTGGGATGTCTATTTACATTTTGTAACTCCCACACACAATTCTAAAGTCCATGTGGCTACCTGTCTTTTATCATATAAAGCAATGTATGGGAGAAAAATGTCTTCACCTTTCGAAGTGATTAAGCCAGAGCTTGGATCTGAAGTCGAATCAGTAAAAAGGTTTGCTAAGAAATTATAAGACATTTGGCAACAAGTAAAATAAAGTAAAACAATATCATGAACCATACCAAGTATTGGACATGACATCACCTGTCAGTATAAAAATACAGATGCCAATGACGATTTTCATTATTCACTTGCGGCATATTAAGCCTTTTAAGGGAATTGTGGATGTATGGCCACAGATAACAGCAGCATCTGCAGTACAGGGTGTGAAGTCTCATGGAACAAAGAAGAAACAGACAACTGATGACCAGAGTACACATAAAATTCGTTATGCCCTTAAGCCACATCGATATATAGTGTAAGAGATTGTTGTTTGTCTACCTCAAACTTTGTTTGTTATTGTGTAGATTATTAGGAAGTCATATAGTTTTATTTTGCTGTATTTTTGGTATGTTTTGCAGTTTTTCTGTTGTCAAGGGATCAATACAATGTTGTTTATATATGTAGGAGGTTGTAGAATTTAGTCTGGGTAAACTCACCTTCTGGAGGGAGGGGGAGATAGTGATGAAGGTTCCATTCACTCAGATCACATACTGAAATGGGTAAGGTATGGACTAAAGATGTATTAACAATTTCAAAGCAAAAAATGGCTATGCTCTAATGTTGATGGAAGACCTACAGAGATGCCAGAGAGAAAGTGTTATGATCTGCCAAAGTAGGACAATACAGACTGGCGTACAAATATTCAAGGTCCAGTTTTTCCTGGTAAAAGCCAAAGCAAGTGAATGTCAAGAGGAAGTGTTAATGGCATATCCACATTTCCAGAAAGTACACACACTCTGGGTCTACTCAGTTTTTTCATTAGGAGTAGTCACAGTAAACTGTTACGTACACGGAAAACCAATAGATACGAATAGAGTAAAATTACAGGATAGTGGAAGAACAATAAATGGCATGACTTGTGACTTAACAGGTGCAATATTTTGTCTAGCACCTAAAATAACTGGTATGACCACTTTTAAGTGGGAGCAACTTATGTTGTACTGGTCTGAGAAGCCTGCTAGAGATGCTGCCTACCCATAAGTTAACCTTCCTAAATCATGTCCTGAATCCAGACTTCCATGTTCACTAGCCAAACTAGTAGCAAAACAAAAGGAGATAATTAAAGGCTAACAAATGTTACAGCATACACAGGAATACAACAATAGACAACATCATAGTGTCACACCATAGCAGTTCTGACTATGATTTGTGTTATCTACTTCTGTTTTAAATGAAAGTCAGCGCACTGCTCAGATTTACCTGTGCACCGGATACCCACTGAGTGGTTTGTGAATAAAGCTCACACATATTAAGGGTACTACGTGTAAACTAATAGATGAAACTATAAATATATGAATAATTTTGTTAGTGTGTAAGAAAGGTCTTCTGCAAAGACTTACATTATTGCTTTGATATATCAACCACTGAAAATCATGTAAGTTATCAGTGTAGTAATGGAAGAAGAGTGACTAAAGATGTATAACATCTAATTACTGGTGCAAAACATGTAGCATGAAGTTATTATGGGTACTCCAAACTGAAAAATTTGAGACAAATTTTCTGAAGGAAGGGGGAGATGTTACACCCCAGGACACTATCCCCAGTGGACACTAAAAATTCGTCAAAGTTCTACCTTGGCAACTCCCAGACGTTGAACCACCTGTGTCAATGATCTGTAGACTGCCAGCTAGGGAGAAATGCTGAGCGAGATGCAGTAAACACAGAAGCTATCACAACACTGGGGAAAGACAGAGCAACCAAGTCAGCAAGCAAAGTACAGGGTGTTTATAAATGAATATCGGGGTTTTAACGTTTTATTATATTAAACTTACAGTTATAAATGATATGTTGAATGAAAGAGCAACTCAAACAGTTTTACCAAGAACCTTACAAATGTTCAATGTCACACAGCACACATCAAGTCTATAGCCGAGTTCTTCCCAAACGTTGATAAGTGTGTCTTCAGTGATTGTAGCAATAGCGGCTTCAATCCAGTTTCTTAATTCAGGGAGGTCTGCTGGTAGCAGAGGCATGTACACATGATCCTTGATGAAGCCCCAAAAGAAAAAATCGCATGGCATTAGGTTGGGTGAACATGCAAAGCAAGCACTGTCATTGGGCCCCTTGCGGCCTATCCAGCGCTTGAGTACGGTTAAGTTCAACCAAGTCTAGTGGATTTCAGTGGAAACACTGCATGCTGTCCATGTGCACAGGTGCCAAACACAACTATTTCAGTTGCTCTTTCATTTGACATATCATTTATAACTGTAAGTTTAACGTTATAAATATTATAAAGCATTAAAACCCCAATATTCATTTATAAACACCCTGCATAATGACATCATGGAAGTCAAGAGATATTGTCATACTAGTAACAAAGCAGAGTGTCGTAAGGAAGGCTAGGTACAATGCAACAATAAGTATTCAGGTGCCGAACCAGCAGAAAAGAGCCTCTGAAAGGTGAAGTTGTGAACGTCTGAAGTCATTAGGAGAGCTGACAGCAGCAGAAAACCAGGACAGGTGATGTCATAGCCATCCTCGCCACCACAGAGTGCACAGGAAGTGCCATGATAAATACCCCACTCTTCTTAACAAACACCTGACTGTGGAGCACTGATTGCCAACTGCCCAGTGTGTAGTTTCAGCCCTTGTGTCAGTTGCAGCTATTCAGTGTGCCGGGAGGCTATGGATGTAGACCCTCAACAGCACATAGCTGTCTTCAATCACCTGTTGAATCACAAGTTCAGCTGGAAGGATGCTGCTGCTGCCAGCTTCACTGCCAACTTCCAAGGCAATGCTGATGGGGTGCAGGGGCTGCCATCACCCTGCATGTCTACTGGAAGCTTGACCTGCATGACCTGGTCACTGTGTGTCATCCGCATTCAAGAGAGGGGGGAAGGGTGGGGGGAGGGGGGGGGTGAAGGACACTGTTGCATGTAATTCGGAACCTGTGGAAGACACAAATGCTGTCAACTCCTGTCTCCTAAATGAGGGCTGAGAGATAACCCCTGTAAGCCATCAAGTACTTCAGGTGGATCTGTGGCCTGACACCTGAGTGCAATCTTTGACATCAACAAGTGCACTTTGGAGATTGATACGAAGAGCTGGAGGCTTCCGCAGTTCACTGGTCAATGGCCACTTTGTGATGTAACAGCTGCTATCCAACACTTCACTGCTCTGGCAGTATTGCAAGTGGAGTACATGCTGGCTTCCTGCTGCTGACAATGGGCTGCATGGCTGGCCTAGCTGTGAAAACAGTCTTGTATTACTGACAAATAAATGTATTATTGTCAAGGATGCTTCCTTGGCACTCTCGAGTGTAACTAGGTCCTGACTCTCTCCTGACAACTGCAGGAGTCTGGGACCAGACTCCTATACTTCTGTAGACTTAGAGAAACCTTTTGACAATTTTGACTGGAATATATTCTTTGTTATTCTGAAGGTAGCAGATGAAAAGTACAGGGAGTGCAAGGTTATACAGGATGAAGAAAAAGTGCCACACTTGGCAGTTGGCATAAGATTCCTCATCCCCTTGTCCTGCCTATAGGTTTAATAGAAATATGATTAAAAGAATGAGGCTCTACGAATGCTATAACCGCATGCAGTGTGGCCAAGAACAGGTAGCATGAACTATCTGCCTTTCAGGAGCTGGCCCATTAACTCAGTGAGACAAGATAATGCCATCAAGAATGATACACAGTCTTGCCGATGTTCATGTTGGGTTTATGCCACACTTTTTTTTCTGGGTAAAACATCAAATTGTATCTAATTTGTACCTCCACATTGGGGAGTATCTTGGGTATTTCCTTCTGTTTCTGTTACTTTATTTACACATTAAGACATAGCATGAACTTTTGCAGACATAAACAACCACTTTGTTTTGTCCATGACACAAATGAAGCCAATAGAAAATAATAGTGGATACAATAACATCATCTGTATCCAATGAGGTACAAAAAACACAATAGGTAGGCTACACTACAGTGCACTTTATGCAACTAACAATAATTCCATTCTGTATTTTTGACATCCAGGCTTATCTTTGCAGACCCAGGGCATACATGTACAAGCAAAGTTCACTTTAGAGAAGTTGTTCAAATCGAGCACCTTGCATTTGCAAAAACTTCGCCACTCATTGGATCATAATTTTCTGAACCCTATACAACACACCTGCCCCCACCATTGCCAAAGTAGCATACAGATGAGCTTTTAGATCATGCACATCTGTAGGTGAACTGCTATAAACTTTCTCCTTTAAGTGTCCCCAAAATAAAAATCTAGTGCATTAACATCCAAGGAATAAGGGGGCCAGAACATTGGACATCCACGACCCCACAGTCCTGGAAATGCTTCATTTAAATAGTTATGCACATTTATTCCGAAGTGTGGTGGTGCACGATCATCATGAAACCATAGCTGTCACCGAGAACCTAGTGGAATGTTTTCTAATGCATCAAGCAAAGTATTGCAAAGAAACTTACGAACAGGGGTGCATGCAACTTGTCCAGCAATAAGGTAAGGGCCCAGAAGCATTTCTCCCATGATTCCAGCCCATACATTTATGCAAAACATGCCGAAAGGTCACATTTATGGGTGACATGTGGATAGTGTTCTGACCAATAATGGCTGTTGTGGAAGTTAAAAATACCTCCACAGGTGAAGCTAGATTTGTTGGTCCATATATCACATTATTTATAAAATGTTCATTATCTTCCACCTGGTGCAAAAGCCATTCCCAAAACTGTGCTTGGCTTGTTAAATGTGGTCTTCTGGCTGATGGTGTTGAGTTAACGTGTAATGATATGGATGCAATTCTTCATTGTACAACACTTCAACAACCAGTCTATGAGATATCTGTAACTGCCTTGCAATATCATGGGTACTTCACTGAGATGACTGGAGAATGGTTTCGTGAATCATGACCTCTGTTTGTGAAGTACGTCTACTCCTTGGACTACCTCTGTCCATTACTTGTGGACAAAGGTGTTGCTGCAGGTGATGAAAAACATTCTTATTGGGATGGCGGCTGTGAGGGTACTGTGCAGCATACACACAAACAGCAGCAGCTTGTTATCGGATGCACCCAGCACCGAAAGCACACTGACGTATTCATCATTTGTACTTCATCAGAAAGCCACCCTACAAGAATTTGACATGTCCTGTTGCAGTTGTGCACTCAGTAGTTAGTAAACATATGCATGCAGTTTAATGGACCCCACTCTCATGTGAAAGGCTACTGCCATTGGACAAAATTATGTCCTGCTTACAAATGATGAGAACTAGGGAATAGACATTTAAAAAATTAAATACGAACCTGTCAAGGATTCAAATCATACCTCCATGATGGATGCGAGTTTTACGTACCATCAGTCTACACAGAGAGCTACGACAGCCAGTACAGTAGTGTGGGCTGACATACTTTCCTCTGTACATTCCAATGTATTACACAGTGTGGTAGGGTTGCTGCCTCCTTTTTTTCATACATGTGTGTTTTAAAATGCATCCAATCTGATTTTGCAAGATAAACTTTTGTCTTGAATCTGGATGAGAAATCGCGTGCCACACAACTTGTTCAATAACCAGGTGGCAGTTACAAGAGCTGAAGAGCATGAAGGGGAAGCAGTGATTGAGAATGCAGTGAGATGGAATTGTAGCCCATTTCTGATGTTGTTTAGTTTGTACATTGAGCAAGCACCAAATGAAGCCAAAGAAAAGTTTGTAAAAGAAATTAGAGATCAGAGAGAAGCTTTTAGACTTGCCAATGACATTGTAATTCTGCCAGAAGTAGCAAAGGAAATGGCAAAGCAGTTGAATGCAATGGACAGTGTCTTGAAAGAGTGCATAAGATGAACTTTAACAAAAGCAAAACAGAGGTAATGGAATGCACTCTAATTAAATCAGGCAATGCTGAAGGTATTACATGAAGAAATGAGACACTAAAAATAGCACACGAGTTTTGCAATTTGGACAGTAAAGTACGTGATGATGGCTGAAGTAGAGAGGATATAAGATGTAGACTGGCAATGGCAAAAAAAGTGTTTCTCAGGAAGAAAAGTTTGTTAACACCGAATATAAATTTAAGTATTAGGAAATCTTTTCTGGGGGCATTTCTCTGGAGCTTAGCCTTGCACAGAAGTGAAATATATATGATAAGCAGTTCAGATAAGAAGACAACAGAAGCTTTTCAAATGTGCTACTAGAGATGATGCTGAAGATTAGAAGGGTAGATTTTATAACTGACAAGGAGGTACTGAATATAATTGGAGAGAAATGAAATTTGTGGTGTAACTTGACTAAAAGAAGGAATAAGTTGATAGGACACATTCCGAGAGATAAATGAATCATCAGTTTAGTATTGGAGGGGAGTGTGGGGGCGGAGGAAATAAAAATTGTGAGGGAAACCAAGATACGAGCACAGAAAGCAGACGCAAGTTCAAATGAATGCTAGTTATAGTACTTATTTGTAGATGAAGAGAACTGTACAGAATTGAATAGCCTGAAGAGCTGCATCAAACCAGTCATCAGACTGAAGGCCGTAACAGTAACATCAAACAAGTATGAGTATTATTTTTGATAATGGTTTCCTTTATGGTTTATAATTATGTCATCTCATGAATTATCACTTTTAGTATTTATCTTGCATTGCTAAATTATGATTCACTTGCTGCAATGCATAATGCAGTACCCATAATTGCAGGTAGATTACTACTGAAATTATTGCTTCAATCACCATTTAAATAAATTTGGAACCTCTTTCTAGCTAGTCATTTCATGAATATCGCGAGTGAAAAGTGCTACGCGAGAATAGAAGACAGCGTGCATGACGAACTTCAAAAAGAACTTGACATTATAAAAAAATATATAAAAACAATGGAAAATTTGGTACTAACCATACGGGAACTGTCTGAATCGTCAAGGCAACAAGATCTCATTAATGCTAGCCATAAAATTCGTAGGTATGCACAACCAAATGTACAAAGTGTAAACAGTACAACTGTAACTAGAAATATGAACGAACTGATCACTCTAAAAGACACAAGTGAATTAAACGCAAGAAAAGAAAGTGTTAATAGTGCATCTATGGATAAAAATATGAACAAACTATCCACACAAAAACATACAAGTGGATTAAACGGAGAAAAACACAAGGTAAATATTCGTAAAGAAAAAAAAGTAAACAACCACGTTATGCATAAGCAAGGATACAAGCAACAGACATATATTTTTGCAGATAGTCATGGAAGAGGAGTTACGGAAATTATGAGAAGAAATCACCCAGCCGGCCGGTGTGGCCGTGCGGTCTAGGCGCTTCAGTCTGGAACCGCGTGACCGCTCCGGTCGCAGGTTCCAATCCTGCCTCGGGCATGGATGTGTGTGATGTCCTTAGGTTAGTTAGGTTTAAGTAGTTCTAAGTTCTAGGGGACTGATGACCACAGATGTTAAGTCCCATAGTGCTCAGAGCCATTTGAACCAAATCACCCAGACCTTAATGTAACAGGCATCATCAAACCAGGCGCGCCATTACGCGAAATTCTGAAAAACAGTGACAACATATTAACGACGGGTAACAGCTGCATCATAATAGGAGGCGCAAATGATGTTTACTGTAATGAAACTTGGCGTGCAACGAGAATCCTAAAGGAAACAATCAAAAGGATGCCTCGAGTGCATTTCTACATTGTTAGTATCCCCAGGAGGCACGATCTGATGGAAAACTCGTGCGTAAACATCGAGATTGTTACAGCAAACAGGCTATTTGAGAAAATATGTAGAGGTTTCCAGAATACGACTTTCGTAGAGATAAACAGTGATCAAAGAGAGCACTTCACAAGACATGGTCTCCACATGAACGTAAAAGGGAAAAAGATTATTAGTGCCGAAATACTTAAATTTATTAATGAGTCATCTGTAATGGAAGTGTCTCCAATCCCAATTCCGCCAAAACAAGAGTTGTCTGTAACAGTGGAAGCATCATTATCTGCAGTAGAGCTACAACAAACACCAGTAGCAGCAGCAAAGGCTCAGATATTCTCAGCAGCAGTGTCAGATAAACCAATAGCAGCAGAATCACCACAATCATCAGCAGAGCTGTCGTCATCAGCAACAGCATCCAGAACAGCAGACCCCATAATACTACCTCAAGGCAATGAAAATGCATGAGAGGAAAACATACAAAGGTCATTAGCCACAGCAGCTAACAAAGAAGGGCAGTCACCAAGTCAGGGAGCACAGGAGCCACCAGCAACAGCAACCACACAGAAGAGGTGCCTGAGGCCTGGGAGATCAACAGCAGAAGCAGCTTCCAATCAAGACAGATGCCTGAGAACTAGGAGGCCTGCTACACTAAGTGAGGATTTTTTATGGTACCGAGTAAGCAGAAAGAGAACATGGAAAAAGATGTAAGTAAAACTGTCCATCTTAAATACCAGTGTGACAATAGTGAGAGGAATATACACACCGGACAAAGATACGACTCAGGTTTAATGACACAAACTGAAAAAAATCACTGCATAGTACCAGAAGCAAAGGGAGCAAGTGAAGTGCTTAGTATATTACAGGAAGGGGAACTATTACATTTAAAGCCAACTGTTAGAATACTTCACCAAAATGTTCAATACATAAACAATAAAACAGAGGAACTAGAGGTAATATTACAGGAGTACAGGCCAAACATTCTAGTAGTTACAGAACATGGGCTAAAAGAAAATCACATAGGAATGTACAACTTGAAGAATTATGTGAAAGTAGCCAGTTTTTGCAGAACTTACTATAAAGGTGGTGGGGTTGCTATTTTTTCTAACTATAAATCAACTAAAGCCATAAATATAACAAAATATGCTATAGAATTGAGCTTTGAAGCTACAGCACTGGAAACTAAAATTGCTGGGAATTTATGTTGTGTATTAGGTTTGCATCGATCACCAAATGGTATAATTAAAACCTTCTTTGAACAGCTGGAAGATATAATCCAACACCTCTCAAAAACATATGCTTATTTGATCATTATAGGAGATCTGAACATAGACATGAGTAAAAATACAGACAATACTAAGACCCTACTGGACTTATTGTGCATATGCAATCTAAAAATAAAAGTAGATAAACCAACCAGAGTAACAAAGCATAGTGAAACTATTATTGATCATGTAATAACAAATATTCCTACATGCTATTGTGACACACAGGTAATAAACTCCACATTAGCAGACCATTTTGCAATCATGATAGACATAAATATAAAGACTAGTGATTCAGTGCAGAAGATATGGGAGATGAGAAGACAGAACTACCCACATAACATAAATCTGCTAAAAAAGATGTTAGAGGCAGAAAACTGGGAAACAATATATGCAGCTAAAGATGCAAACACCAAATGGTACCAGTTTTATTCTTTATTCAATTATTATTATTATGATGTTACATGTCCTGTCAGTAAAAGGCTTGTCAAACAGCAACAAAAAAAGAAAAGCTGGGTGACTGGAGAAGTAATCCATGCCAGAAATAATCTGAGAGTGTATTATGACCTATCCAAACAAAAAAAATAATGAGGCCTACAACACACTGTATAAAATAAAAAGAAAGAGTACTGTAGTTTTATCAGAGAAACTAAAGCATCATTCATCAGGATGTCTATAGATAAGGGAAAGAACTACTCCAAAGGTTTATGGTCGTTCATTAATGGAGACAGAGGAAAAGTAACAAATCGGGCAGAGGACATCTGCCCACTGATGAGTGGGAAAAGCAATGCAAACCCTCTAGAAGTAGCCAATACTTTTAACAGATATTATATTACTGTAGCAGATGAATTAATAAGTCAAAATAAAACAAATGCAGTAAGTAAATTGTTAAACCCCCCACATACAAATCATACTATGGTTTTCATACCTACAACAGATGCAGAAGTGTAAAACCTAATAAAACAACTTAAAATTAAACATTCTTCTGGCTTGGATGGTGTCACATCACATCTCATAAAGGAATGCAGAGAATGTATATTAAAACCATTGACACACATGCTGAATGCTGCGATAGAAGAAGGTATATTTCCAGATTCACTGAAAGTAAGTAAAGTGAAGCCAATATTTAAGAAAGGGAACAGGGATGAATTAGGAAATTACAGGCCAATATCATTGATCTCAACATTTGCTAAAATCTATGAAATGATAATAAAGAATAGAATTGTAAGTTTTATAACAAAGTACAGTATACTGCATTCATCACAACATGGTTTCAGAGAAGGGAAGTCAACAAAAACAGCATCAACAGATATAATTGAGCACATTCTTAATTTACTTGACAGGCAACAAAAGACTTGTGGGATTTTTATGGACCTATCTAAGGCATTTGATTGTGTGAACCATTCAAAATTAATGATGAAATTATATCAGTATGGAATTAGAGGAAAATGCTATGACATACTTAAATCATACATTACAAATAGGAAACAATGCACAGAAATCAGACATACTAGTGGGGGAAATATAACAAACTACATATCAGAATTACAAACAGTTAAACACGGTGTGCCGCAAGGGTCTGTGCTTGGGCCAATACTATTTATACTCTACGTAAATGACTTCCGTAGCTATATAAATCAGAAACTTATAATGTGTGCTGATGACACAACAATCATTTGCACAGCTGACACAAAGGAGGAGCTTGAGAAGGAAGCACTCCTGACTATTGAAAATGCAAATAAATATTTAACTCAAAACAACCTGTTTATGAATCAGTCTAAAACAATGAATGTAGTATTTCAGACCAAGCATGGTGAAAATTATAATATAAATGTTAATATAAATGGAAAGACTATTAAAGAAGTAACCAGCACAAATTTTCTAGGAACTACACTCCTGGAAATTGAAATAAGAACACCGTGAATTCATTGTCCCAGGAAGGGGAAACTTTATTGACACATTCCTGGGGTCAGATACATCAAATGATCACACTGACAGAACCACAGGCACATAGACACAGGCAACAGAGCATGCACAATGTCGGCACTAGTACAGTGTATATCCACCTTTCGCAGCAATGCAGGCTGCTATTCTCCCATGGAGACGATCGTAGAGATGCTGGATGTAGTCCTGTGGAATGGCTTGCCATGCCATTTCCACCTGGCGCCTCAGTTGGACCAGCGTTCGTGCTGGACGTGCAGACCGCGTGAGATGACGCTTCATCCAGTCCCAAACATGCTCAATGGGGGACAGATCCGGAGATCTTGCTGGCCAGGGTAGTTGACTTACACCTTCTACAGCACGTTGGGTGGCACGGGATACATGCGGACGTGCATTGTCCTGTTGGAACAGCAAGTTCCCTTGCCGGTCTAGGAATGGTAGAACGATGGGTTCGATGACGGTTTGGATGTACCGTGCACTATTCAGTGTCCCCTCGACGATCACCAGTGGTGTACGGCCAGTGTAGGAGATCGCTCCCCACACCATGATGCCGGATGTTGGCCCTGTGTGCCTCGGTCGTATGCAGTCCTGATTGTGGCGCTCACCTGCACGGCGCCAAACACACATACGACCATCATTGGCACCAAGGCAGAAGCGACTCTCATCGCTGAAGACGACACGTCTCCATTCGTCCCTCCATTCACGCCTGTCGCGACACCACTGGAGGCGGGCTGCACGATGTTGGGGCGTGAGCGGAAGACGGCCTAACGGTGTGCAGGACCGTAGCCCAGCTTCATGGAGACGGTTGCGAATGGTCCTCGCCGATACCCCAGGAGCAACAGTGTCCCTAATTTGCTGGGAATTGGCGGTGCGGTCCCCTACGGCACTGCGTAGGATCCTACGGTCTTGGCGTGCATCCGTGCGTCGCTGCGGTCCGGTCCCAGGTTGACGGGCACGTGCACCTTCCGCCAACCACTGGCGACAACATCGATGTACTGTGGAGACCTCACGCCCCACGTGTTGAGCAATTCGGCGGTACGTCCACCCGGCCTCTCGCATGCCCACTATACGCCCTCGCTCAAAGTCCGTCAACTGCACATATGGTTCACGTCCACGCTGTCGCGGCATACTACCAGTGTTAAAGACTGCGATGGAGCTCCATATGCCACGGCAAACTGGCTGACACTGACGGCGGCGGTGCACAAATGCTGCGCAGCTAGCGCCATTCGACGGCCAACACCGCGGTTCCTGGTGTGTCCGCTGTGCCGTGCGTGTGATCATTGCTTGTACAGCCCTCTCGCAGTGTCCGGAGCAAGTATGGTGGGTCTGACACACCGGTGTCAATGTGTTCTTTTTTCCATTTCCAGGAGTGTATAATAGACAAACATTTGGCATGGGGGGAGCACATAGATGCACTGTGTAAACAGATAAACAAACAGATCATCATCATGCATAAAACAGCTAAGACTGTGGATGATAAAGTCCTCAGATCAATGTATTATGGACTTGTCTTACCACATTTGTCTTATTCGGTTCATATATGGGGAAATGCACAAGCTGGCTACGTAAAAAGAATATTCACAATTCAGAAAAGGGCAGTGAGATGCATTGCAAAAATACCACCAAGACAGACCTGTAGGCAAGCTTTTGTACACTATAATATTATGACAGTATATTCACTGTATATATACCAAAGCATAATGGTGGTAAGGTCAAGTGATAAACACCTCCTAAATAAAGATGTACACAAACACGGTACAAGAGGAAATGAAAATTACTACATGATAAACAGAAAAAGAAAACTGTCTATGACTGCCCCAGAAGAAGCAGGCAAAAGGTTTTTTAATAAACTCCCCAAAATCATTAAAAAAGAAACAGATCTAAAATGTTTTAAAAATCATTTGAAACTATATCTCACAGAGAAATGTATATACAGTTTGAGTGAATACTAAGATGGTGTTTAAATATATCATTACTGAAATGTACCTGTAAAAATTATCATTTCTGTATGTTTTTTTTTTATTTGTGTGTACATATAATGTGAAACATGTAAAACCTTTGTATGATTATGGACTATTTCTGTTTAATCATTTGTTTCATTTATATATATATTGAAATCAAGTTTGATGTTAATAGGCTATTGTATGACACACCCAATACTCTCAGCTGGATTTTCAGCTGGAGTCCATGGGCAAAGAATAAATAAATAAATAAATAAAAATAGAAACAACCAACAATCAGCTCTAATGACAATGTTGAGCTCCATACTGGCAGCTAAATTCAACCACAATATTTCAATGCATGAATAGATTCATCATTTCACACAGAATAATAGTTTTATCAATTTAATTTATAGCAATATTAGGGAAGGAAAGTTGCTACTTACCATATAGCAGAAATGCTGAGTCGCGATAGGCACAACAAAAAGATTCACACAATTAAAGCTTTCAGCCATTAAGGCCTTTGTCAACAATAGACACACATACACACACACACACACTCTCTCTCTCTCTCTCACACACACACACACATACACACGCAAATGCAACTCACACACATATCTGCAGTCTCAGGCAACTGAACCACACCTGGTTTCAGTTGCCTGTGATTGCAGACTTGTGTGCAAGTTATGTTTGTGTGAGTGTGTGTGTGCATGTGTGTATGTGTGTCTATTGTTGACAAAGGCCTTAATGGCCAAAAGCTATAATTGTGTGAATCTTTTTGTTGTGCCTATTGTGATTAGCATCTCTGCTATATGGTGAGTAGCAACTTTCCTTCTCTAATATTGTTACATTACATCCTGGATTTTCCATTGTTTAATTTATAGCAACAAAGTTTGATAAATTATATGCACACATGCACTTTCTGCACTACCACCACCAGATGGCTGGCTCTGCTGTAGGTTTGCAGCTGTGTTCAGCCATTGATGTAACATGTAAAGGATGTAAACCAAGATCCACAGAAAAAGTAAGATTGGGCAGTAAGCATTCTCTGATGCTTTGTCTGACACTGTGACATCACTAAGGAACAGCCTCAGCCTTGGAAGCCCTATAACATGTGGATCATGTATTTGTGGAATGCTTCAATTTCTACTGAATTAATGAAATATGAATTGCTATTGTACTACTGCTAGAACATTACTGCTACATTCTTTAACTTGCCCAGCTTTTAAACAGACACTGGTGATTTAAAAAATTCAAACAATCATCACATAGAAATAATAACAAAGCTTTGTGAGTGCAGAATACAGTTGTTTTTGCAGTTTTCTCTCCAAGTGAATGTTGTAAACGACCATACAAATATCTAAGTTGGCTCTGAGGAACATTTTAATGAGAAAAAAGATATATTTATAATTTTCACTCTGTATGTGTCAGGTGATTAAAAAAAGTCATGCGATAGGTGGACACCGTTGTTCTAGAAATCATTTGACTTGCTGTTAGCTAATCTAACAGCAACACACACTTTTATACCTTTTGACACATCACCATGATTAATCTTTTTTATCAAAATAGGTGAAGAATGTTGATCAAAGTTGTTTCAATACACTCATATCACAGCTCTAGAGCTTAACAGCACTGTGAAATATGGTTTATAGGAAACATTAGGGAGTTCACTTACTGTGCCTTATGTTCAGCAAAGCTGGAATGTTGTGTGGGAAATACGCCAAATCTTGTCGTCATAAGGCTTAGAATCTCGACAGGTGGTTGAAGTCCTAAATTTGTCAGACACTGTCATAGGAGCTTCATTTCTGTTGCCAACAAGTTCCTACACAACTTACTTTACATACATAGTGATAAGTTCCACCCTAGGGGGATGACAAATGCTACTTCCCCTGCTTTGGAATGATGATTTGTGTGTTATTTGACTTATGTTTCGATGACACCATTGCGGATGGGTAAATGTTTGCCTTCTGGCGTAAATTTTAATTATTTTTAGGTGAATAATTCTGCTGAGACTTCTGTTAACTAATTTTTACCTGAAATACAACAAACAACTTCATTCATAAATGTACACTGATCAGCATGCTTCCTCCACAATGAAAGTCTTTCTAAAATTTCGCATTTACTTCTATTGAGCTCACATTTGTTAAAGTGTTCTCTACTTGCTTCTGTTGCAAATAGTGCGTTATCACTCATGCTACTACAAGACAACTTGCATAGTGGAAATTCATCAGTCTTCTTTCTGTGGTAGATTTAGCAAATTTAGCAAGTTTCTTCAAAATGGCAACAACATTTTCAGGGACTTGTAATATTCACAGCATCTCTTCCACGGCATTTTTACAGTTAAATCTTTTGCAGACTTGCATCATTGGGGAAAACATGTGGGACTGTATTAGTACCTTCTGTGTTATAATTGTTAACATTATGAGGGACTACATTAGTACCTGTGTGTTATGATTGTTAGCATTATGGGCAACTGAGATCACAACTTGGCATTGCTTGCATATACTAAAAACATATCTGCTTAAAAATCACTCAATACATAACAGTTGTAAGTGAAAATAATAACACACACAAAATCCCAGAGCCTTCAGTGTACAAGTATGGACACCAAGAGTTCTGCAGAGAACAAAATTTTAAGTGTTTTGTTCATGGCACCACTGTACAAAAACATGCAACTACACAAATTATTTCCCGTATTCAACCATTTTTTTATCTTCATTGACTGGACTATCAGCCACCAAATTTTTAATATCAAGTTCCTCTACATGACTGTGGTACGTTGTAAACCATTATATGTCACACCTATGTGTCTGGCAGAAGGTTCATAGTATCATTTTCAGACTATCTCTTGACTGTTCCACTCTCAAATAATGCTGGAAAAAATAACACCTAGATCTTTTCATTAGAATTCTGATTTATCTTATTCTATCCTTTCTCCCTATGAAGGTGTGGTCAACAAAATATTTTGGCATTCCAATGAGAATGATGGTGACTGATATTTTGTGAAAAGATCATGCTGTAACAAAAAACACTTCTGTTTTAGTCATTGCCACCCTATCTCACTTATCAAGTCCATAATACTTTCTCTCATATTTCATGATAATACAAAATGAGCTGCCCTTCTTTGAACTTTTTTGATATCTTTCATCAGCCTTATCTGGTATGGATCCCATTCTGCACAGTAACAGTCCAAAAGAGGATGGCTGAACAGGGTATATGAAGTCTCTTTATTAGATTTGTCGCATTTTCAAAGTGTTCTGCCAATGAAATGGAGTATTTGGTTCACATTTCTGTGTGGTGGCTGCAGTTTGTTTGTAATTGTAACCCCTAAGTTTTTCTTTTTTTTCTTACAACCTCCAAATCTGTGTGATTTTTCATGTAACCAAAATTTAACAGAATTTTTTTAGCACACCTGTGGAGGACCTCACATTTTTAATGTTTAGGACCAGTTCTCAGTACAGATATCTTGTGTAACTCATTCTGGGGTTTGTTTAGATTTTCTAATGATTTTACTAGATAGTAAACAGTTTTTCCTAATGAAACCTGACCTCACCATCTCCATTAGAACAGCTGACTGCCCAGTCAACCCCAATAACTCCCTTGGCCTCACCTCATACAGCTGAAGATATTGTCCAGAATCAAACAATGGAAAACCCAGGATGGAACGTAACAGTAAAGTGAAAAAATCAAGCAATGGAAAAGCCAGGGTGGAATGTAACAATATAATGAAAAAAAAAAAAAAGAATAGCTACCATACCCTCTCTCCACCTCGTCCCTGTGCACTCCCCAGCAGCACTTCACTGTCTGCCACTCCTATCCTACTATCCCTCCTCTGCCCCAGCCTCCTCCTTACCCCCTCCCAGTCACCACTCCCATTATGCACTGGTGCTTCTGCTTGCAGTGTGCACTCAGTTGCCTGAGACTACAGTCATGTGTGGGTGAGTTGTGTTTCCATGTTTGTGTGTGTGTGTGTGTGTGTGTGTGTGTGTGTGTGTGTGTGTGTGTGTGTGTGTGTGTGTGTGTGTGCATGTGCATGTGTCTGCAGTATATCTTTGACAAAGGCCTTACAGGCCAAAAGCGTCATTTGTGACAATCTTTTTGCTGTGCCTTTCTGCGACTCAGCATCTCCGCTTTATGATGAGTAGCAACTATCCTTTTCATCACATTGTTGAGATATTGTCCACTTCGTCACAATAGTCCTGCATAACAACTATCCTTTCTAACATTCTCACATACTCCACTCTCATTCTCTCTTCAGTCGAATGCAAACAATGTTTTCACAAACAAAAATCATGTACCTTCATCTTCAACCTTCTATCCATCCTAGTCTAATCTACCAACTCACATGTCCTTCCTTCCCAGGTCTGGTGACAACAACAGGGAACATCCTCCCCTTCCCCAATTAAATCATAAGTACTGACTGTCTTTAAACAACCCACACCCTTCCCTCACCTGCCCCATTCAAATAAAGGTGTCAACCATTCACCCATCTGACACCCTGTCTGAGACCAACACCCCATCCATTCGTGCTGAACCTCAGACACATCCTCCTACACCAATCTTTCCCTCAACAATATCTCCATCAAAATTCCTGTCCCACAATTACCAGGAGTCTCACAATATCATCCCCATCTTTATCTTATTATGTTTTTCAAACAATGGAAACTCCAGTTAGGAATATCAACAACGTAGGAAAAGACAGATGGCTACTTACCATAAAGAAGACATGTCAAGTTGCTGACAGGAGCAATTGAAAGACATTTACATATAGCTTCCAGCCAGCCTTCATCAGAAAAAAGAGACACACAGCATTCCCACACACAAGCAAGCACAGCTTACGCACACACAACCACTAACTCCAGCATCTCAGGACGGAATGCTGGCATTCCAGCCCGAGATGCTGGAGTTGGTGGTCACGTGTGCATGAGGTGTGCTTGCTTATGTGTGTGTGTGTGTGTGTGTGTGTGTGTGTGTGTGTGTGCATCTCCGTTTTACTCATAAAGGCTGTGGCCAAAAGCTTCTTTTAATTGTGCCTGTTTGCAACTTGATATGTCTTCTTTATAGTAAGTAGCAATCTGTCTTTTCCTACATTAATAGGTATTTCATTATTGTTGGTTATTGTGCTTTAAAAATAATTATATACCTTGCCAATTTGAGTGTTATCTGCTAGTTATGACAGCCAGCCAGCCCTTGTCTTGAGGCTAAGGGTAATGCAAAAAAAAAAGAAAGAAAGAAAAAACAGTATTTTGTAACCTTCTTGTGTGCATTACTGTAAAAGTTTTTGATCCAATTGGAAGTGACTACCAACCTGTTTACTCACTATTCCCAACAAACAGTCCTGTCCACGCACCCCAAACCAAACAACCAACTAAAATTAATCCAAGATTACTCTCACATAAGCTTAAATGCCTACTGCGAATTCATTTACAGCCTTGTGCTGTACCCTTTCTACAGAAGACCTTGCATAAAACTCTATCCACCCATGGTGCTACTAAAGTCATCCATCATTATAGCCCCACACTCCTCCTACGGACTCTACTCTTCTTAGTTCCAATGTCTGTACCGTTTTCTACTGCCCTCAACTGACATTCAATAACATGCTGCCAGCAAATGATGCAATGCACCAGAAAGATATTAAATACAATGAAATGCTGGTATTGGTGCCAAACAAGAACTAAGTACTGAAAAATGTTTCATCTTCTGATTTAAAAAGAGAGAGAGAAACCTGCTCCCCCCACTAACTGATAATGTAAGTGAAGCTAATTGCATTGCATTCTACCTTGCCTACAACTGTAGAACTCCTAATGACCCACATTTTGAATTCTCTCCATGCTCTCCATTACCCTTAGACCTTGAATGCACCGCCACCTCTGTTCCAGCTCTTGCTACCAACATCCTGTAGATAGATAATATATCAGAAAACAAACTTGACACATCTTTACAGCAAGAGATATTAAACAGATACTTTATAAAAAAAATCACCATTTCTCACAGTCATGACAGTATTACTAATGTCAACTTCCTTTCTGGAAGTAATTGGCAACATCTATAACATCATTCTTCACACAAGCTATTATCATAACTCCCAGCTGATATGTTTGACCTGCTCATCGGCAACAGTTCAGTTCTGAGCAATGTCTTTAGGTTCGCCCTGTCTCCACACAACTATAAATAGTTCAACCAAGTATTAAGAAGTCCGGCTTCCTCCAGACATTCCCTCTCATAACCAACTCCTGCACTTCACCTATCACCTGTGCAATCAACATGACAAAATCCATCGCTTTTACACTTCTTGGCCTCAAAAAGGCTTATGCCTATCTACAGCATTTTGGTCTTTGCTTTGAACTTCATACCTACATATTTTCAGTTAACTATGTTCACCTTATTACATCTTTCCTACCTAACTGCTCCTTCTGTCTCATTTGATGCTGCCAGCTATGAATTCCTCTCAACACTAACCTCTTTATCTCAGAACAGCACTAGCAGCTATTGTCCTCAATCATTTGTTGGACATTTTTCCAATCTGTCTTCCCCCTGTAATGGGACACCCTTTTCTAACATAACTTTTTCTTTAATATAGAAGTAGCCAATACCAGGATTAATCCTGGATCTGGTATAGGCGAACATTCTCGCCTGTTTCACTGAAAGAATTTCATTTACTTTTGTATACAATGTATTATATTTCAGGCTAAAACATATAAAAAGTAATTATGTTGTTACAATTGCTACACCTAAAATTATTATTCTTGTAGAAATATTTGAAATTATGAATTATCTGGCATACTTAAAAGTCTAATTATTAATTGCACAATTTAATGCTACTGTAATTATTAAATTTATTTCTGGATTCATTTATAAAATAATGTTATAACTTGGTGATGATTTTTCTTTTGTCAGGAAAGTATGTAAACTCTTTCGCTTTGTAAACTCTTTGGAATATTGTGAGTACCACAGAATGTGAGTAGTAGTGGGCATGTCTCTGATGGAATCAGAGGTGTTTTTGATTGTGTCACTAATAATGTAATTTGTGGTGTGACAGTAGTGGAAACTTTAAGGACAGTGTGATATTGAAAAATGTGATTAAGAATAAAATTCAAGAATAATATAGGCAAATCTTCAAACGTTATTTAGTCATCAGGTACCCAAACATTAAATCAAAATTTCAGCCACAAGAATGTATCCCTAGATGTAAGAACTGGAGCCAACGATAACGGAAAATGAAGGTAAGTAAAAAGTTTTTCTTCTGTATATCTTATGCCCCAAAAAGCTTTCAAAACTTGTACAGAGACAGAGAATTTTAATGGTGATGTTTGGGAGGGTAAGATTACAAGTGTGGGCATAAGCTAGGATCAGTTGACTGATAATGAAGTTTTGTCTGTTGCAAAAGAAGAATGGATTTTGGATTATCCCGGCAGAGGTTCGAGTCCTCCCTCGGGCATGGGTGTGTGTGTTTGTCCATAGGCTAATTTAGGTTAAGTAGTGTGCAAGCTTAGGGACTAATGACCTTAGCAGTTAAGTCCCATAAGATTTCACACACATTTGAACATTTTGATTTTGTATTTGTGTCATTTACAGTTTGTATATAAATGAAAGAAGACCCGAGAGCTGCCCAACAAAGTCAAACCAACAGTGATGAGATAATATCAACAATGACAGGTCGGATGAACTGAAAGAGGACTTTACAACTACAATGAAGGACATCAGAAAAGGTAATTACAAACCACTTGTGAAATTAAATTTTCTTGTTAGATTCATGTGGTTGCCTGGAAAATGAATAGAGATGAGAGTAGTGGTGATGAAGTGAAAGCTATGGAACATAGCCTAGACATGATTGAACCAAGTGAACATGTAGTCAGCAAAGAGACAGTGAAACCACTACTTTGCAGTTGATTTTAGCAAAGTTAGAGGAAATGAAGATGGACAATAATAGCAAATTTAGTGTGATCAATCATCAGTTAACAGAAATACTAACTGAAAACAATGATAAAATTGACAGGGTACAATACCAAATAGACCAACTTAGAGACTGGCTCTAAGCACTATGGGAAAAAAGGAGATTACCAGAGAGATTGCAGTGGGATTTAGTACACGGACCTGACGATTGCCTTGAACAATTTTTACAATATGTCGACCGGCTGGATAGGGCAGCAGAAAGAAGCATTTACCATAACAATCAAAATGGTAATAATCACAGAAACAGAGATAATGGTAATTTCTGTCAGGGTCAAAATGATAATAGAGACAGAAATTTTGAACATTGGCAGAATAGCAAAATAGGAATAATGGGGATAACCATGGGCAATTTAATAAAAGAAACAATCTATAGGTGGCCATTTGGGAAAGGGCAGTCTGCCTCAATGAAGATCTACAGTTTTGGGGCGATGACATACAACAAATACAGGACCCCCAATTTACGCTTACAATTAGACAAGAGTAACAGTATTAATAATGTGTCACATATATCTGAAGTTGAACAGAAGGAATATGGGATTTCTCATTTATGTTTTGATCAAAAGTTTTGGAATACTATGTTTAATTATAGTGACATAGATACTAATCACAAACCAGAATGTGAGAGTAATGAGAATTTTTATGTATTGTGTACTAATGATTTCTTCTCTTAGTCAGAAAACAGTGTTACTGATGTATATAAAACAGGTGATGACTGTATTAAATCTAAATTAGGTGGTATTTTTTATATAGATGTGAATGAGAGCTGTGAAATGACTGAGGTTGGTAAGTCTGAGACTGGTAGCTTGTTGCAAATGAATGTAGGTGAGGTGTGTGACTTTGATGGAAATGAGACTTGCGTTGTTAATGATGTTACTAATGAATTAATTTTAGAAGAATATGATGATCATAATGTTGATGATGATGAGTATCAGATATTTGTGGAGTTTAAGAATAATGAAGTTTCAGAGTTATTTGTAAATACAGATAAGGTAAGTGATGTTTGTGATTATATAAGTGAGAGTGATGGGATACCAGTCCATTCAAAGCAGTTTTTCATTAATGTCATGCAGAGTAATGATCCAAACAGTAAAGGTGAGTTATCTGCAAGCCTAGAGAATGAAGGTGAAAACTTTTTGAAATTTGTTTGGGACCAGATTGATGATAAAATAGATAAATGTGCATTCTGGAATAAGTTAGCTCTGGTCAGTCAAAATTTGTATCCAAATTGGTGGAATGAAGTGAAAGAAGATCTAAGTAGGAAATGTAGATTTTGTGTTCCTTCTGTAATAAGTGATGTTGGTTGTGCTATGGAATCCATTCTGTGTGTTTAATCTTTACCTGACAAGATGAGTAACCAAAGTAATGCTGTAATACCAGTAAAGTTGATAAAACCCTGTAAGAACAGTGTGAATGTAGCATTTGATGAAATTGGAAGTGATCTCTTACATGAAGTGTATAATAACAGAGATGATGATTCAGATTTTGGATATCCTTACATCAAGATTAAGATTGACCAGTGAGAAGGCAACAGTTTGATTGATACAAGAACCCCAATTTGTGGTATATCTGAACAATTTAGAGGCAAGATTAAATAGAGTAAGAATTTTGTAGAAATGTCCATTGCACTTGTAATGATTAGAGGAGCTCCTGGTAAGCAAAGCAAGTTCGTAAAATGTCAAATACTGTCAACATTTAGTATAGAGGACAAGACCTATGAATATGAATACATAATGATCCCCAGTTTAGAAGAAAATATTCACTATGTTTGTAGGTTTATAAGACTATGTAACTGTGTTTTGTTTGCCATGAATGTAGTATGCAAGATGATGTAGTTTCTGTAGTTCTATCTTATCCACCGATTGAGTTTGAATCTATTTGTAGATTCATAAAACTATATAATTGTTTTGATTGTCTGGAATTTAGTATGTAAGATTATGTTAATTTTGTAGTTCTGTCTTATCTATTGACTGAGTTAAAAATCTATGATACACTATATACTTGTCTTCTATATAGATTTGGAGGAGGAAATTAGTGTTTAACGTCCCGTCGACAACGAGGTCATTAGAGACGGAGCGCAAGCTCGGGTGAGGGAAGGATGGGGAAGGAAATCGGCCGTGCCCTTTCAAAGGAACCATCCCGGCATTTGCCTGAAGCGATTTAGGGAAATCACGGAAAACCTAAATCAGGATGGCCGGAGACGGGATTGAACCGTCGTCCTCCCGAATGCGAGTCCAGTGTGCTAACCACTGCGCCACCTCGCTCGGTATATATAGATTTGTCTTTAGAATTTGATACACATATGCCATGAGACTAAATGAGTAGATCTTTTTTGCAATTTTGAAATGGGACAATAGTCATAATTTGTACTGTAAAAATTAGGAATAATATCCGAGAATATCTGTGTGTAATGCCTTATTAGTCCATTCTTTTCATTGCACTTAACTCTGTTTATTTATGTTTCATATGTGAACACTTTTTAATCACACCTGACATAAATCCCATGTAACTTACTTTGTAAAATGACTAAGGAGAGCACATCTTGTGTGATGTGAAGGAGCTATTGAACAGCATATTTAGTACCCAAAACAATATTTCAGGATTTGATGTGACTGCTACACAGGAAGTTACCTATTTGTTGGAGTTTGTGATGAGAACTCTAGGGAGGAAGCTGAAAGGTGTGGGCAGATCCACTCCCCACACTGCTGTATGGTTGTGCCATGCTGGACCAGTCAACTTGCAAGAGATCGTCACTGCAGGGTAACGTACTCAAGCATCTGTCGACTGGATCTGCGTTGTGACTGATATTTGTGAAATGATAGCCAAGACTGCTAAAGACAGTGTTATTCAGCATAAATGTGTGTTTTTTCAAGTAAAGGGATTGACTTTGCAATACATTATGTAACTTTAAATCAATATGTATTTTTTATCAGTTGTAAATGAATCTTCTAGGTATTTGTGTACATAGGTTAATTTTTATGGATAATTGGCAAATAGTGTGGAAGATATTTACTAGTATAGACAATATAACAAGATGTATACATGTCCACTTTCATACTCTGAATTTGGTCCTCAGGCTACGGGATTGTGTCACCATTCAAAGCTAATTTATGACTCTGTTTACTTGTATTTACTCTGAGTACTGCAATAGTGTATCTGACTGGAACTTGAGTTGTGGGCAGACTTATGCTTAACTCTGTTTTGGGTAACCCTGGTCATCGTGACTCTCTGTGTGTGTGTGTGTGTGTGTGTACTCAAGGAGTGTGTACAACCATTGACTGAGGCTAGATGTTTCTTACAATATTCTTTGCATATAATTGAACATTTGATATGATTATGAGCTTTATTCATTTTGTCGTGTCAAAACTTTTTGCTGGTTTGTACCCGGTGTGGTTTGGATTCATGGGTTGATCCCCACATCGTAAACTTACACCCTAATGTTTTTCTGTTATTTTGTTCTTTCATGAGTCAACATATCCTTAAATACTACAGTTTATGTGGCTGATTGATTCCTACTCATGACTGAGTATATTCTTCCTGTCTGTACCTGCTGTTTAGTGGAGTAATGTTGTAATTTTGACCTTGTATTACTTGTCTTGTGAGGGTATGTTCCACTGATCTGAAAATCTGAGTGGCATATCCTGATATATGTATAGATTATGAGTTGCATAGTAGATATTTTTCTTATGTTTTCTGTAGTATGTTATGTATCACATACTTCTGTACACTTGTATTCTATTTTTTGGCATCTGTTTGTAAACTGTTTGGAAAACCTTGTAGTCTGTCACAAAATATTGTAAACACCCTGTTTCCAAATTTTGTGAGGGGGATATTGTAATGGGACACCCTTTTCTAACATAACTTTTTTTTAAATATAGAAGTAGCCAATACCAGGATTAATCCCGGATCTGGTATAGGCGAACATTCTCGCCTGTTTCACTGAAAGAATTTCATTTGCTTTTGTATACAATGTATTATATTTCAGGCTAAAACATATAAAAAGTAATTATGTTATTACAATTGCTACACCTAAAATTATTATTCTTGTAGAAATATTTGAAATTATGAATTATCTGGCATACTTAAAAGTCTAATTATTAATTGCACAATTTAATGCTACTGTAATTATTAAATTTATTTCTGGATTCATTTATAAAATAATGTTATAACTTGGTGATGGTTCTTCTTTTGTCAGGAAAGTATGTAAACTCTTTCGCTTTGTAAACTCTTTGGAATATTGTGAGTACCACAGAATGTGAGTAGTAGTGGGCATGTCTCTGATGGAATCAGAGGTGTTTTTGATTGTGTCACTAATAATGTAATTTGTGGTGTGACAGTAGTGGAAACTTTAAGGACAGTGTGATATTGAAAAATGTGATTAAGAATAAAATTCAAGAATAATACAGGCAAATATTCATAAGTTATTTAGTCATCAGGTACCCAAACATTAAATCAAAATTTCAGCCACAAGAATGTATCCCCAGCTGCAAGAACTGGAGCCAACAATAAGAGAAAATGAAGATAAGTAAAAAGTTTTTATTTTGTATATCTTACGACTCATGCAGCCTTCAAAACTTGTACAGAGACAGAGAATTTTAATGGTGATATGCAGTAGGGTAAGATTACACCCCTAAAGCCTTCAAGCCCCCATTACATGACATGCCTAAACCGTAAACCTGTGCACCAGGGCCTCAGGTGTGTATATCTGTAACTACAGGCTGGTTGACGTAGACCTATTACACCATCCATGTGGGATATACCTGGCGCACATGCGCAGAAGATGGTAATAACATGTGAAACACACATAGAACTGTCCGATCTCTTGTAAAGTCATTCGTTCTACCATGACATATTGGGATATCATTCGTTCAAATTATTTATGTGAGCTCAAGGTTCCTATTTAATAAGAAATTGTTATTCTCATATGTAGGTTACAACTGTTCTGAATTCAAAGTCAACAATTAGTTTTATATAATGACACTTGGTTACAAAGGTATATATATTTATACAGCATTTTTTGCATGGAGGACCCACTTGGTTTTTGGAGGTATTACCCTGGCAGTGACAGTAACTCTTCAGATTAGGGCAGAATGGCCATGAAAACAAAAAGCCTGAATTTGTTGAGTTCGACGCTGGCTGAAAAGAAGCAGCAATGGAGGGGATTATATTCACTGCTTATGAAAGAACTGAGGCTTAAAGATCCACAAGAATTTCAGAATTTCATGGGGATGAACATGGCCTGTTTCGAGAAGCTGTCTATGATAGAAGATGGAAGTAACAAGTGTGACACAGTCATGAGGCAGCCTGTCTCACATTCTCGAAAGTAATTTTCAACATCTTAATACAGCATGACATTTCACACGCTTTGATTCTTTGTCACCATTAGCTACACTAATTCCTCCCTCTTTCATACCATTGCTGGTGTGCCGCACAGCTCTGTCCTCTCTTCTCACCTCCTCCTGTTACACTGGCACTATTTTCTTGCCCTCTACCTTATACTCCAGAAATGCAGAGGATCCCTCTAGCTCCAAATTAACCAATGAACTGTTGGTGCAAAGGAAAACTGTTTCAAAACACAGGCAATAACTATAGGATGAATAATTCCACACCTTGAAATCCAAACACTTCATGAGAACCCAGTACAATTAGCTAAGACATGCAAGATCTTTCGAATAATCATTGTTCATGTGAAACCTGACTTGCACTTTTCTCGCATGACATACTGAAAGCTTTGGATCAAAGCAAAAAGGTAGATGCAGTATTTCTTGTTTTTCAAAAGACCTTTGACTTAGTACCACAACTATGCTTATTGTCAAGAGTTTAATCCACAGGATATCAAGTGAAAATTGTAACTGGACTGAGAACTTTTTGGTAGGGAGGACAGAGCATGTTATAGTGGATAGAGCATCAACATCAGATGTAGAAGTAACTTTGGGTGCACACCAGGGAAGTGTACCCTTGCGGTTCAATTTGTGTATTAATGACCTTGCAGACAACATTAAGAGTAACATCAGGCTTCTTGCAGATGATACATTTATTTATAATGAAGTACTATCTGAAAGAAGCTGTATAAATATTCTGTCAGAGCTTGATAAGTGGTGCATAGATTGGCAACTTACTTTAAATGTTCATAAATGTAAAATGTGCACTTCATGAAATGGAAAAAATGTAGTTCCCTATGACTATAATAGCAATGAGTCACAGCCGGTATTGCCAACTGATACAAATACCTGGGTGTAGCAATTTGTAAGGATATGAAATTGAATGATCAAATAGGCTCAGTTGTAGTTAAAGCAGGTATCAGACTTCAGTTTACTGGCAGAATACTAGGGATGTGCAATCAGTCTACTAAGGAGATTGCTTGCAAATAACTCATGTGACCCATTCTAGAATGTTGCTCAAGTGTGTGTGTGTGACACATATCAAATAGGACTAACAGGGGATATTTAATGTATACAGAGAAAGGCAGCACAAATGGTCACAGGCATGTCTGAACCACAGGATAATGTCGCACAGATACTGAAGAAATTGAACTGACACAGTTTCGAAGATAGATGTAAAAAATGGTTCAAATAGTTCTAAGCACTATGGGACTTAACATCCGGAGTCATCAGTCCCCTAGACTTAGAACTACTTGTTGTTGTTGTTGTTGTTGTTGTTGTTGTTGTTGTTGTGGTCTTCAGTCCTGAGACTGGTTTGATGCAGCTCTCCATGCTACCCTATCCTGTGCAAGCTTCTTCATCTCCCAGTACTTACTGCAACCCACATCCTTCTGAATCTGCTTAGTGTATTCATCTCTTGGTCTCCCTCTACGATTTTTACCCTCCACGACGCCCTCCAATGCTAAATTTGTGATCCCTTGATGCCTCAGAACATGTCCTACTAACCGGTCCCTTCTTCTTGTCAAGTTGTGCCACATACTCCTCTTCTCCCCAATTCTGTTCAATACTTCATCATTAGTTATGTGATCTACCCATCTAATCTTCAGCATTCTTCTGTAGCACCACATTTTGAAAGCTTCTATTCTCTTCTCGTCCAAACTATTTATCGTCCATGTTTCACTTCCATACATGGCTACACTCCATACAAATACTTTCAGAAACGACTTCCTGACACTTAAATCTATACTCGATGTTAACAAATTTCTCTTCTTCAGATACGCTTTCCTTCCCACTGCCAGTCTACATTCTATATCCTCTCTACTTCGACCATCATCAGTTATTTTGCTCCCCAAATAGCAAAACTCCTTTACTACTTTAAGTGCCTCATTTCCTAATCTGATTCCCTCAGCATCACCCAACTTATTTCGACTACATTCCATTATCCTCGTTTTGCTTTTGTTGATGTTCATCTTATATCCTCCTTTCAAGACACTGTCCACTCTGTTCAACTGCTCTTCCAAGTCCTTTGTGGTCTCTGATTGAATTACAATATCATCAGCTAACCTCAAAGTTTTTATTTCTTCTCCATGGATTTTAATACCAACTCCGAATTTTTCTTTTGTTCCTTTACTGCTTGCTCAATATACAGATTGAATAACATTGGGGAGAGGCTACAACCCTGTCTCACTCCCTTCCCAACCACTGCTTCCCTTTCATGCCCCTCGACTCTTATAACTGCCATCTGGTTTCTGTACAAATTGTAAATAGACTTTCGCTCCCTGTATTTTACCCCTGCCACCTTTAGAATTTGAATGAGAGTATTCCAGTCAACATTGTCAAAAGCTTTCTCTGAGTCTACAAATGCTAGAAACATAGGTTTGCCTTTTCTTAATCTTTCTTCTAAGATAAGTCGTAAGGTCAGTATTGCCTCACGTGTTCCAATATTTCTACGGAATCCAAACTGATCTTCCCCGAGGTCGGCTTCTACTAGTTTTTCCATTCGTCTGTAAAGAATTCGCGTTAGTATTTTTCAGCTATGACTTATTAAACTGATAGTTCGGTAATTTTCACATCTGTCAACAACTGCTTTCTTTGGGATTGGAATTATTATATTCTTCTTGAAGTCTGAGGGTATTTCGCCTGTCTCATACATCTTGCTCACCAGATGGTAGAGTTTCGTCAGGACTGGCTCTCCCAAGGCCATCAGTAGTTCTAATCGAATGTTGTCTACTCCCGGGGCCTTGTTTCGACTCAGGTCTTTCAGTGCTCTGTCTAACTCTTCACGCAGGATCGTATCTCCCATTTCATCTTCATCTACATCCTCTTCCATTTCCATAATATTGTCCTCAAGTACATTGCCCTTGTATAGACCCTCTATATACTCCTTCCACCTTTCTGCTTTCCCTTCATTGCTTAGAACTGGGTTTCCATTTGAGCTCTTGATATTCATACAAGTGGTTCTCTTTTCTCCAAAGGTCTCTTTAATTTTCCTGTAGGCAGTATCTATCTTACCCCTAGTGAGATAAGCCTCTACATCCTTACATTTGTCCTCTAGCCATCCCTGCTTAACCATTTTGCACTTCCTGTCGATTTCATTTTTGAGACGTCTGTATTCCTTTTTGCCTGCTTCATTTACTGCATTTTTATATTTTCTCCTTTCGTCAATTAAGTTCAATATTTCTTCTGTTACCCAAGGAATTCTACTAGACCTCGTCTTTTTACCTACTTGATCCTCTGCTGCCTTCACTACTTCATCCGTCAGAGCTACCCATTCTTCTTCTACTGTACTTCTTTCCCCCATTCCTGTCAATTGTTCCCTTATGCTCTCCCTGAAACTCTGTACAACCTCTGGTTCTTTCAGTTTATCCAGGTCCCATCTTCTTAAATTCCCACCTTTTTGCAGTTTCTTCAGTTTTAATCTACAGTGCATAACCAATAGATTGTGGTCAGAGTCCACATCTGCCCCTGGAAATGTCTTACAATTTAAAACCTCGTTCCTAAATCTCTGTCTTACCATTATATAATCTATCTGATACCTTCTAGTATCTCCAGGATTCTTCCATGTATACTATCTTCTTTCATGATTCTTGAACCAAGTGTTAGCTATGATTAAGTTATGCTCTGTGCAAAACAGTACCAGGCGGCTTCCTCTTTCATTTCTTAGCCCCAATCCATATTCACCTACTACGTTTCCTTTCTTCCCTTTTCCTACTCTCGAATTCCAGTCACCCATGACTATTAAATTTTCGTCTCCCTTTACTAACTGAATAATTTCTTTTATCCCATCATACACTTCTTCAATTTCTTTATCATCTGCAGAGCCAGTTCGCATATAAAATTGTACTACTGTAGTAGGTGTGGGCTTCGTGTCTATCTTGGCCACAATAATGCGTTCACTATGCTGTTTGTAGTAGCTTACCCGCACTCCTATTTTTATATTCATTATTAAACCTACTCCTGCATTACCCCTATTTGATTTTGTGTTTATAACCCTGTATTCACCTGACCAAAAGTCTTGTTCTTCCTGCCACCGAACTTCACTAATTCCCACTATATCTAACTTTAACCATCCATTTCCCTTTTTAAATTTTCTAATCTACCTGCCCGGTTAAGGGATCTGACATTCCACGCTCCGATCCGTAGAACGCCAGTTTTCTTTTTCCTGATAACGACGTCCTCTTGAGTAGTCCCCGCCCGGAGATCCAAATGGGGGACTATTTTACCTCCGGAATATTTAACCCAAGAGGACGCCATCATCATTTATCCATACAGTAAAGCTGCATGCCCTCGGGAAAAATTACGCCGTAGTTTCCCCTTGCTTTCAGCCGTTCGCAGTACCAGCACAGCAAGGCCGTTTAGGTTAATGTTGCAAGGCCAGGTCTGTCAATCATCCAGACTGTTGCCCCTGCAACTACTGAAAAGGCTGCTGCCCCTCTTCAGGAACCACACGTTTGTCTGGCCTATCAACAGATACCCCTCCGTTGTGGTTGCACCTATGGTACGGCCATCTGTATCGCTGAGGCACGCAAGCCTCCCCACCAATGGCAAGGTCCATGGTTCATGGACTTACTTAAACCTAACTAACCTAAGGACATAACACACATCCATGCCCGAGGCAGGATTCGAACCAGTGACCGTATCAGCAGCGTGGTTCCTGACTGAAGTGCCTAGAACCGCTCAGTCACAGCAACCGGCCTAGATGTAAACTATCTCGAGAAAGTCTACTAACAAAATTTCAAGAAGTGGCTTTTAAAGGTGACTCTAGGAATATACTACAACCCCCTATGTATTGCTGCAATAGGGATCAAGAGGATAAGATCAGAATCATTACTGCCGCAGAGGCATTGAAACAATCATTCTTCCTGCACTCCATATGTGAATGGAATTGGAAGAAACTCTAATATCTGGTACAATGTGGCATACCCTCTGTCATTCACCTCACAATGGTTTGCAGAGTATAGATGTAGAGGTTGATGTAGACCATAAATTGAGATGCCCTATCTACTAACCCACCAACAGTAAGCCCGAAATAACTTAAAGTACTCAAACAGTGTGAATGTGGGTCTGCACACCTCTACAACTCTCCACACCTATTAAACTTTAATCCAAGCCATCCTCCACTAACCATCATAGTAGTAGAGCTGGCCTCATTTATTACATTGTTAACAACATCAAGAGTGGGTCATATTTGATGAAAGATTTTCCTCTTCTCATATGAACCTGGGTTCAGCTTGTATTTTCACATTCATCTGGAAGAAAACTAAAACCAGTAACATAATTGGAATATCATGCAAAAAACCCATTATGGGTGGGACTGAGTACGGTGGTGCAGTGATTAAGGCAATGGACCACTTTCGGGACAAGCTAGGTTTAGATCTCCATCTGCGAATCCATATTTCTGTTTTCTGTGGTTTCCCTAACTTGTTTAAGGAGAACGCAGGCGGCTCCTTTCAAATGACACAGCTGATTTGCCTCCTCATCCTACTGGAGCTTGTACTCCATCCTTATTGACCTCATTCCAAGGGATATTGAGCCCTGTTCATCCTTCCTTCTCATTGTAAGGAGTACGTTACCTGTTGATGGCCTGCAAACTTCCAAGTTTTTGTAAATGAGCAGAATAATATTGTTCACATCCAAAGACGTGTAGACGAATTGCAACATTTCATAGCAGCATTTGAATCAGATGTCCCTACCATGGACGATACAGCCTGACTGCATCAATCAACTCTAGTGGATGAATTTCCCTCATGTGAAGATATCTGTTAACTGGTAGTCTCCATCTTTGTATCCAATGGATATGCCTGTGGCATTCCAGATTCATTATCTGAAACCTTTCTGTTGAAAGCAAAGATGCTACCAGATCCCCACACACCACCTTTTCAGTCACTGAGTATTGTGAATATGGCTCATGAATTATTGCACAGAAAGAATGTGATGTTGCAACCAAGTACGTGTGGTAACTCAGGTAATATGATTCCACATTGTCTCCTTGCTTATTATCCACAACATCTATTCTGAAGGCAATACTATGCTTTAATTTTATATGATTAACATTGAGTCTATTATCCACAACAGACAAGACAGTATTAGAATTGGAAGCTCTTAAACTTGTTCTTCTCTGCTTATCTGAAGAAAACAACATAGCTGGTTGAAGACGGTTGACATTAGCTTTGGATAGAAATACAAGAGTCTCAATCGGAACTCTCCCAAGAGCTAGGATCTTAGGGTTCAATGGACATAATGTGATATTTTTTTATATCTTAAAAGTAGGAACTGAAAAAAAAAGAAAATAAAAATACAGTTTGAGCCAGTGTAACATAGGTATCAGCACATTTCTGTTCACATGATTTGGTCATGTTCCAAACATAAGCCGACTTTGCCACATCCCATTCAGGAAATAAGTTCTTATTTCTTCATGAACTTTCAAACATTAATGACATAAGCCTTTCCTTGACAAAATAAAAAGGGATAATCTTCATTGTGGTGCACATTTTCAAGTCCTTTCAAAGTAGATGAAGTACGAGTTGAACTTTTGCACAGTTTCTGTTTGATGTTCCCCCTGCCCAAGCTTGGCATGCTTTGTCAAGAAATAAAGAACAATCAAAATATGAAAAAGAGGATCTTACAGAAATATTCTGATTATTTTAGAGAAATATGGTCAAATATGATATACTATAGTGTCATCTGTAGTTCAAAGCTGACTTCAGCCAGTAAAAATTGTGTAAATTCAGTTTTGCACTACATCAATGTTTCTTGAGTAGGATATGTATGTGAAGAATTTAGCATAAAATAGATATTTCCCCATGTATTCATAATATCAAATATGTGTTCACTGAATCTTTTTGGGAAACCCAAGGGGAAAAATAGCACACCTTTTCTTTTAGCGGAAATGCTGCTGGGTTTTACTAATAAATTGGAAGGATAAAGATGCAGCAAATACCTGAATTAAAGTTTAGAACCGTGATCCTACAAAGTAACAATGTTCATAAACAAAATGTAATTTGCTAATAAAATTGTCTTCCAAATCTTAAAAACAAATAATTTACATTTAAAATTTCAGCAGTGGTAAAATCCTGGATAGAATTTTCAATTCATGTTAAGAGAAAATCATTACCTTACTGACACAACTCACAATTTATTCATCTGCTTAGAAACTACAGCACAGTTTTTGTGGATCTACATTCAGTAGCTCACACAACTGAACTACATGTCCCTTCCTATTGACTGGCTGAGTAAATTGTAGCAGGAGAAAAAGGTGCACCCTCTTTTTTTCATCAGTATAAGTATTTATATCTGCTCTTTTGTCTTAATCCTGTGGTGAAACAATGAAAAAACATCACTTTTTCCCTTTAGTGCTTGCAGATTTGGTGTTGAAGTAAGCTCCTTCCTGCCTTGCAACTCTACATCTTTAGGTCACTTGGAACAGGAAGAACTTGGAGAAAGCTCTTGAACAATTGTCTCCTCAATCTCTGTGGATGAGTTGTTGTTGTCAGGGGTTCCAGAAGTTTCAAGTATTGATAGGTATATTGGTCTATTATGGGACATAGTTGACCTGTTACCCAGCTGGACACATATGTACAAATGCTCTTATAGTGTCACCTGAAGCACTTTATATGTCAGACATTGAAAGTGATCAATGTTAACCTTTCTGATGACAGCATCAGAACATTTCATGTCACTTTCATTCCAATCTGTTTGGAGTCCTTATGTATTTATTCACTATTGCCCCAAAACATATTTTAAAAAGACATAGAATAGTTTATGTAGTTGTTAGTTACAGCTTTAATTTGTTAGAGTTTTTATATGCAGAAATTTTGTACTTGAACAATCAATAAGGCATGTGATGCAACAGGGCATTTTATTTTCTGCAACACAATCATAATCATATGTGAACTGAAAGTAGAGGGAGGAGAATCGAAATGAAAGGGAAGGGGCTATTGATGTCAGCTGAATTGGGACTTAATGTGGAATCAGCAGCAATGAGTGAAAATGCGTATCAGACCAGGATTTGAATCCACAGTCTCCTGCTTACTGGGTGGTTGCATTAACCACTGTGCCAACCTGGCACAGTGTTATCATAATTGCTTGAACTATCTAGGAACACCTCTCAGCCAACCTACATTCCCATCTAGCACTACCTATCCACAGGCCCCGTCCATGTCCTCCATGCTTGCTACTTCGAGATTCCAACAGGATGTCGGACATAATTGTGCATCCACACTGAAGGGGTGGATTCATTTCCCATTGAGGTGAACCAATTATATGAATGCATGATGTCTGTTCTTTCAGACATGTCTGAAAGAACATACTCCTTGCACACTCCACAGCTGTGACACGTATTATGTAAATTGAAGATGGAAGGGACAGAGAGGGAAAAAGAGGGAAGGGACTATGTGGAATCATCAGTGATGACTGAAAATGTGTGCCGGACCAGAATTCAAACCCAGAATCTCTTGCTTACTAGGCAGTTACGTTAACAACTGCACAATCTGGACACAGTGTTTACCGCAATTGTGTTTATCTCAGCATGCCTCCCAGTTGACACATATTCTCACCTAGCACCACCTATCCACAGTCCCCGTCCATGTCCCCCATGCAAGTATGTGGAGCTACCATGTACAAAGAAAAATATAAAGTGTGTGTGTGCAAGGAAAAATGAAAACATAGCCTTTTGAAACCAAGCTAAACTACTACTGAAAATGTTCTATAACTGGTACATAGTGATGTAGGTTATATTAGCAGACCTTCTTGAGTGAAGCATATTATTTTGTTATTTATCTGGATGACCACTCAAGATATTCAGTAGCGAAAGTGCTAAAGCATAAAAGTGACATGTTTGAGTCTCCTGTGCAGTTTACGGGATGTACAGAGTGTGAAACAGGGAGGAAACTGCAAAGTTTCCAGTCTGACGAAGGGATTGTGATCATCAACAGCGGATTTGAAGAGTTGTTCAAGGAAGACGGCATATTACATTGGAAAAGCACAGTCGTCCAGCAAAAAAGCCAAGGACCTGAATCAGACACTTATATCCCTCATGATGTGTCTACTATTCAAAGGTGCTTTGCACAGTACCTTTCAGCAGGCGGAGGGTGGGGATTGAAGTTCTGATGTCAGCCTGATTTATTCAAAATAGATGTCCAACAAGATCCCAATAATCCTATATGAAGCCTGGAAGCAGAAATAACTTATTAAAGAATTTTTGAAAATGCCCACAGTGTTTGACTACACAGCCTGGACAAGCTTGTTTACATCTGACAAACTCGGGGGAGTGAGCGGAAGAATGTGTTCATCTTGAAGTGGAAGCAGGCTCAAAAGTATATCATCTGTGGAGCCTTGCACAGTAAAAATCCTTTTGAGAAGAAGATGTCACCTTGATGAGAGAGTGTTCTCTCTGAAGGCTGTGGTAAACAAAGAACTGTGTCTTCCAGGGGAACTAAACACAATTCAGATGACAACAGCTGATCCACACAGCAATGAGGTGACAACAGACAATGCCCATATGGTGTGGTTGTGATTCCCAGATCTAACAACAGATAGCGACAAATCATCACCGAGGAATGCAGAACCAGAAGCAGTTGATGCAGTCGAGTCAACAGCTGTTTGAGGAGATGGGGCTCAATCTGGGGTCAGAGAAAAAGATAGATATGATACAGAAGATCATGCAGTTACCAGCAATGAAGGTATTGATGTGTGTGAGTAAAGCATCATGGTGTTAGATAGTGAAATTTCCACTGCAAATAGTGAAGTGGGTTTCGACGGTCTTCATGCCTGGAGAAACCCAAGAAGTGTGGTTTGTGTCTCTTTGCATGTTTTTTAGTTTCTACATATCACATGAATCCATCTTATCCAACATCAGAAGAAGAGGTTTAAGCCTAATTTCACAGAGGTGAATGGTGTGCAGCCATAGGGTCAGAGATGAGTAGCCTATAACGCTGCAATATATGGCAACTCGTCGACAGATCGAAAGCTGATCATGTTATAGGAAGTAAATGGATATATATACAACAAAGCAAAATAAGATAAGATAATACTACTAAATTTAAAGCAAAGTTAGTAGCTCTGGGCAATAGCGAGATATTTGGACTAGATTACTGGGGAATCTATCGTGCAGTGATGAGACAAAGCAACAGCAGTACTAAAGAGATGTACAATGAAACACATTATTGTAGAAATTGCTTATCTGAATAGTAACATAAGTGGCACCATTTTCATCCAGCAACCAAAATTGTTTGTTGAGAGAAAGGAAGGATTTATTTATTTATTTACCAGTCCAGTAAATCTCATATATATAGAGTATTACAGAACAACAGTATTAGGCAACTATTCTACTTTGTTACTCATATAATCTGACAAACTTTTCTTTTCATAATATTGTTACATTCCAGCCTGGATTTTCCATTTTTTGAATTTTGCACTTAAAACGTGGTTGACAAGATGAAAGGTAGCAGTCTCAGTGGGATGTCGTGCTCTGAAACCATGATGAAATACTGATAGTACATTATTCTGATTGAAATATTTTGTTAGCCAAGCTAGAAAGAGTTGTTCTATAATCTTTGAAAAATCAGATAGCAATGCTACAGCTCTTAATTTGATATTTTCTGGAAGTCACCTTTCTTATAAAGAGGTATGACTTTAGCAATTCTCAGCAGATCTGTGAAAGTGCCCTTTAACAGTGAAGAATTGCAAATGCCCAATTATTCAACAATAGAAAATCCAGGATGAATGTGGCTCAGCAGCCAGAAACTGTGGTCATGTGTGTGTGAGTTCTATTGTGCCTGTCTCTGACTCAGCAGCTCTGCTATGTGGTGAGTTACAAATGTCTAATCATGGTATTTGTAAGGGCTTCACCAGGCAGGTAAGTACTGAAATGATTTTTTTCTGCTCTTTCATTATAAAGTTAGGTCTGAAACAATGTGAAAAGTATCCTTGTGTATTGTTCTCCAACAATTTGATCAGTGGCATTCATGTTGACAAGCTGTTTTAATAGGTGAGGAAGACAGGATTATAACATTCAATAATGTCTTAAAATCCCACATTAACACTAAAGAAATGGATGATATGTTGCTTATTCTAGTACCTGAGATGGAACAGTCTCAATCACAGGTGAAATTAAGCCAAACTAGCTAAATTTAGCAGATGCTAAGAGAATTAAAAATGCATAACTGCGAGGGTATAGTTACACAATGTAATAACAACTATTTAGGTGAAGACAAGAATGGTAAGCCAACTGAACAAAAATTGTACCATAAAGCCGGGGGCTGTTTGCTGTATATCTCCACATGTACTCGAAGGTTAGGTCATTTCAGTTTTGAAACATGTGCTTCTCATTTGGCTAGAGTATAAAGGGTGTTTTGTTACCTGCAGCAAACAAAAGATTTGACTTTATGTTTCAAAGTTGATTGTTCTGAAATTAGTGTATTCAGTGATGCTGACTGGGCAAATGACCTAGTTGATAGTAAACCTGGAATTTAATAGTGTGAGACTTTTAAGTTATTCTCTTATGATGTCTGTTTAGTTAATGCGGTAACCATCATCAGAATTCAGTGCAGTTTCTGGAGCACTCAGGAACCAAGGGATTTCCAGCTTATATTTTTCTTTTCTGTATAAGCTCTTTGGTGCACCTTGGCAATATGCATAGAAACATCTCTGTGTAAAGACAATACTACAATGGTAGTGCCATTCTATACGTTGTAAGTGTTTGTTTATCTGCAACACATTTATTCTGTGATGATGTGTGTGTTATTATTCAATCACCTATCTTCATCCAGATCTCAATGTGCATCGTGTACTTTAAATTACAACAATTATGTTGTTATCAAAAATTGCAGAAAGATCTTGACCAACTTACTTCAAAATTTTGTGCAATGCTCTAATAAACATTCAAATGGACATAGACTGTGTATTTTTTTAAACAACAATGTATAGGTTTTCTTTTAAAACTGAGTGCAAGAAAGAAAATTCTATGCTGCACTGTACTGTGAAAAAGATAGAGTCAGATAGGAAAAAGTCTAAAAGTGTAAAATGAAAGTCTAATATATTCATCAAAAACAGCAAACTCATAGACATGCTACATAAAACTAAATATGGAATTTGATTTGTGACAGTGAGACTAGCTTATTATTAACAAAGTTATTAACATTTGAGACTAAAACTGTTTATGTAATCTACATCTACACCTATACTCTGCAAATCTCCATGAAGTGCATGGCAGAGGGTATATCCCAGCATAGCAGTTACTAGGTTTTTTTTCCATTCCATACACATATGGAGTGCAGAAAGAATGATTGTCTGAATGCCTCTGTACTTTTTGTAATTATAATAAGCTTGTCCTCATGATCCCTATTGCAGCAATACATAGGGGGTTGTAGTACATTCCTAGAGTCACCTTTAAAAGACAGTTCTTGAAATTTTGTTAGTAAACTTTCTTGGGGTAGTTTACATCTATCTACAAGAGTGTGTCGGTTCAGTTTCTTCAGTAACTGTGCAACATTCTCCCATGGGTCAAACAAGCTTGTGACAATTTGTGCTGCCCTTCTCTGTATACATTCAATATCCCCTGTTAGTCCCATTTGATATGTGTCACACACACTTAAGCAACATTCCAGAATGGGTTGCATGAGTGATTTGTAAGCAATCTCCTTTGTAGATTGATTGCACATCCCCAGTATTCTGCCAATAACCTTACCTATGACTGAGCCTACGTGATCATTCAATTTCATATCCTTACAAAATGCTACACCCACATATCTGTATCAGCTGGGCAATACCAACTGTGACTCATTGCTGTTATAGTCATAGGAGTCTAAATTTTTTTCATTTTTCATTTAATGAAGTGCACATTTTACATTTCTGAACATTTAAAGCAAGTTGCCAATCTTTGCACCACTTTGAAATCTTATCGAGATCTGACAGAATATTTATGCAACTTCTTTCAGCTAGTACTTCTTTATAAATAACTGCATCACCTGCAAAAAGCCTGATATTCCTATTAATATTGTCTGCAAGGTCATTAATGCACAACATGAACAGCAAGGGTTCAAACACACTTCTCTGGTGTGCACCCAAAGCTACATCTACATCTGATGATGATGCTCTATCCACAATAACATGCTCTGTCCCCCCCTACCAAAATGTCTTCGATCCAGTCACAAATTTTGCTTGATACCCCATATGATCAAACTTTTGACAATAAGCATAGACGTGATACTGAGTCAAATGCTTTTCAGAACTCAATAAATACTGCATCTACCTGACTGCCCTGAACCAAAGCTTTCAGGATGTCATGCGGGAAAAGTGTGAGTTGCGTTTCACATAATCGACATTTTTGGAATACGTGCTGTTTGCCTTGGAGGGTATCATTCTGTCCAAGATACCTCATCCATAACTAATTATGCAAACACACAGTGTATGCAGATGATATGCCAATCTGAAGTACTTGACAGCAGCTGTAGAAAGAAGAAGTCTCTATTACTGCCAAACAGATAAGCATAGAGTTATAAATTATTTAGTGAACAACCTGAAAAAGGGTGCCTTAATCAACATTTCTCCACATCTACACAATTTAATATTGCCAATATGAGAATCACATCTCATTATCCTATTAATCCACAAGTTTATTTCATGATATTTTGGTAACTTCATATATGTAATATTGTCATCTGGCTAACATGAGACTGGAGCATCAGTGGGATTAAAAACGTTTCAACTAGTTTTAGCTCCAGCTCTGGGTATAGCAAAGAAAATAAACAAAGCAGATTGTTAATGCTAAACATAGAGAGGACATTGTTGTAAAATGAAATAATAATAAATTTAATCAAGAGTGTGTAAAGTGTATACTCAAAGTTGTATAGATATTATAATATGTTTAATTTCATGAATGGTGGTGAGTTTGGCAGACGTTAGGCTGACTAATGTAGTGGTCATGTGACCACAGTTTTAAATCAAAAAGAAAACCAGAGCTCAAGGTCTTTTGTGACTTGGACTGGTAATGTGTTTTGAAAATATTGTGCAGTCACAAACCCACTTGATTATAACTATGTTATTACAGATTTAGAAATATTTCATGTCCACCAGTTCAAGACTTGGAAAATTTTGAAAGTCTGAATGCTGCTGAACTTAGAGTCACAGCCTGGTTATAAGTGACTGAAAAATTTCTGATCACAGTAGGTTTGTTACTGTATGTAGCTGCTGAACTTTGAGATCTCCACTGCAAGTCTTATACTGGAGAATGCTCTACTTTTACTATGAATTAATCATGCTGTGCTCTATTGAATCAGTATTGTTTTGAGTTAATAGTCAGTGCAACACAATCATTTGAATACAAATCTGTAAGCAATTCTCTGAATAAACATACAATCAAGATTAACCCATCTGTTGTGGCCCACATTATCACCTACAAGATTATTTGTTAATTATCATTTTATTTATTTTATTTATTTCTTACACCATGGATCCAACTGTGACAATTTCACATGGATGTAGTGTGTGTCAATTTTTACATTATCAATGACAAGTACTTGTACACTATGTTTACAGGTAAAGAATATAAAGTTACTTAACCACTACAATGATCCATAACACAATATAATGGAATGAGAATCCTTAGACCTACAGATTACAGGTATAAAACAAAGTAAATTAAACCTGAAAAGGTCATATAACCCAGACTGTTAAATATAAGCAGTTAACACTAAAAGAGTTACATATGTGACAAGAATGTTCAGCTTAATGTTCAATTTATATGATAATACATCATATTTTAAGGCCGTTTCTCACTGTGTTTCATAAACTCTTCCAAACTGTAAAATGACATGGCTAAAACAAATTGCCTCAGAAGCTCTTTAAATGTAGATTTGTTGGCAATTTCACATTTGATTTCTGGAGGAAGAGCATTAAATATCTTTATACCAGTGGACTGTACACCCTTCTGCACAATCTTCAAATTTTTACCTTCAGTGTGGAAATCATGTTTCCTCCTTGTGTTATACTGATGGTATTCACTGTTACATTTGTATAAATCAGTGTTTTTACTTATGAAACACATAAGTGAGTATATATATTGAGAAGTAGTTGTAAGAATTCCCAGATTCCGGAATAGGCTTCTGCAGCTGCATATAGGATCTACACCAGACATCACTCTTACAACACGCTTCTGAGCAATGAATATTTTCTTTGCAAGAGGTTGATTTCCCCAGAAAATAATTCCATATGCCGTCAAAGAATGGAAGTAACCATAGTATGCAGCTTTTTTAATGCTTAAGTTTGCACTGACAGAGATGATTCGCATTGCAAAAACTGAAGAGCTGAGTCTCTTGTAAAGATCTAAAATGTGATGGGACCAGTTTACTCTACAGTCAATCTTCACGCCTAGAAACTTTGTTACTTCCACTCTTTCTATGACCTGTGTGGCATATTTAACAGTCATTTCTTCCTCAGTTTTGGCAGTTGGGGTGAACTGAATATAATTAGTCTTACTCAGGTTAAGTGAAAGACCATTTGCAGTAAACCATTTCATTAAATCTATAAGAATAGTATTAACAGACTCTTGAACATTTTCACATTTAAGACCATTAACCATTATGTTAGTATCATCTGCAAAGATGGTAAAATTGCACTGAATCATTGAAGAATAAGGTAAATCATTTATAAATAACAGGAACAGTAAAGGACCAAGAATAGAGCCCTGTGGAACTCCACAATTTATGTCTCTCCATTCCGATGAAATCATTCCACCACACAAATTGTCTGACTTATCTAAGACTACTTTCTGTTTCCTTTCTGTCAGGTATGACTGAAGCCAGTTATTTGCTACACCACTTATTCCTAGATGGTCTGCCTTCAGTAACAGTATTTGGTGGTTCACAGTGTCAAAGGCTTTACATAAATCACAAAATAACCCTTAATATTTTCCCTTTAATGAACATTATCAATTTATTATTTATTTAATTCTTTTGCTAATTTCTATGCTGATCAATGTGCTTCATAATAGACCCACGCTAAGTAACAGCTTTTGACTAAGTGAGCCACACTAAAAATCAAAGGTCGTGTACTTGCCCTCTTTACTAGGGATTAATTTCATTTTATTGCCACCAAAACTGCAGTGGAGCTGCAGCCCTTTTAAGTCAAAAATAGTTGATACTCCAGGTTGGAATTAGATTAGATTAGATTAGATTAATACTAGTTCCATGGATCATGAATACGATATTTCGTAATGATGTGGAACGAGTCGAATTTTCCAATACATGACATAATTAGGTTAATTTAACAACATACTTAAGTTAATATAACAACTTTATTTTATTGTGTTTTTTTGTTTTTCTTTATTTTTTATTTTTATTTTTTTATTTTTTTATATTTTTTTTGTTTTTTTTCTTAATTTATATCTAAAAATTCCTCTATGGAGTAGAAGGAGTTGTCATTCAGAAATTCTTTTAATTTCTTCTTAAATACTTGTTGGTTATCTGTCAGACTTTTGATACTATTTGGTAAGTGACCAAAGACTTTAGTGCCAGTATAATTCACCCCTTTCTGTGCCAAAGTTAGATTTAATCTTGAATAGTGAAGATCATCCTTTCTCCTAGTATTGTAGTTATGCACACTGCTATTACTTTTGAATTGGGTTTGGTTGTTAATAACAAATTTCATAAGAGAGTATATATACTGAGAAGCTACTGTGAATATCCCTAGATCCTTAAATAAATGTCTGCAGGATGATCTTGGGTGGACTCCAGCTATTATTCTGATTACACGCTTTTGTGCAATAAATACTTTATTCCTCAGTGATGAATTACCCCAAAATATGATGCCATATGAAAGCAATGAGTGAAAATAGGCGTAGTAAGCTAATTTACTAAGATGTTTATCACCAAAATTTGCAATGACCCTTATTGCATAAGTAGCTGAACTCAAACGTTTCAGCAGATCATCAATGTGTTTCTTCCAATTTAATCTCTCATCAATGGACACACCTAAAAATTTGCAATATTCTACCTTAGCTATATGCTTCTGATTAAGGTCTATATTTATTAATGGCGTCATACCATTCACTGTACGGAACTGTATGTACTGTGTCTTATCAAAATTCAGTGAGAGTCCGTTTACAAGGAACCACTTAGTAATTTTCTGAAAGACAGTATTGACAATTTCATCAGTTAATTCTTGTTTGTCAGGTGTGATTACTATACTTGTATCATCAGCAAAGAGAACTAACTTTGCCTCTTCATGAATATAGAATGGCAAGTCATTAATATATAATAAGAACAACAAAGGACCCAAGACTGACCCTTGTGGAACCTCATTCTTGATAGTTCCCCAGTTTGAGGAATGTGCTGATCTTTGCATGTTACGAGAACTACTTATTTCTACTTTCTGCACTCTTCCAGTTAGGTACGAATTAAACCATTTGTGCACTGTCCCACTCATGCCACAATACTTGAGCTTGTCTAGCAGAATTTCATGATTTACACAATCAAAAGCCTTTGAGAGATCACAAAAAATCCCAATGGGTGGTGTTCGGTTATTCAGATCATTCAAAATTTGACTGGTGAAAGCATATATGGCATTTTCTGTTGAAAAACCTTTCTGGAAACCAAACTGACATTTTGTTAGTACTTCATTTTTACAGGTATGTGAAGCTACTCTTGAATACATTACTTTCTCAAAAATTTTGGATAAAGCTGTTAGAAGGGAGATTGGACAGTAATTGTTGACATCAGATCTATCCCCCTTTTTATGCAAAGGTATAACAATAGCATATTTCAGTCTATCAAGGATGCCCTGTTCCAGAGAGCTATTACACAGGTAGCTGAGAATCTTACTTATCTGTTGAGAACAAGCTTTTAGTATTTTGCTGGAAATGCCATCAATTCCATGTGAGTTTTTGCTTTTAAGCAAGTTTATTATTTTCCTAATTTCAGAGGGAGAAGTGGGTGAGATTTCAATTGTATCAAATTGCATAGGTATGGCCTCTTCCATTAACAGCCTAGCATCTTCTAATGAACACCTGGATCCTACTATATCCACAACATTTAGAAAATGATTATTAAAAATATTTTCAACTTCTGACTTTTTGTTCGTAAAGTTTTCATTCAATTTGATGGTAATACTGTCTTCCTCTGCTCTTGGTTGACCTGTTTCTCTTTCAATAATATTCCAAATTGTTTTAATTTTATTATCAGAGTTGCTGATTTCAAACATGATACACATACTCCTGGATTTTTTAATAACTTTTCTTAATATAACACAGTAGTTTTTATAATCTTTGATAGTTTCTGGGTCACTACTCTTTCTTGCTGTCAGATACATTTCCCTTTTCCGGTTACAAGATATTTTTATACCCTTAGTAAGCCATGGTTTGTTACAAGGTTTCTTACGAGTATATTTAACTATTTTCTTGGGGAAGCAGTTTTCAAATGCATTTACAAAAATGTCATGAAATAAATTATATTTTAAATTGGCATCAGGTTCACGGTACACCTCATCCCAGTCTAACTGCTGTAGGCTTTCCCTGAAATTTGCAATTGTTAAATCGTTGACTGAACGTACTACTTTGGAGGACTGTTTAGTATTGCTGAATGGAGCTATGTCATATATTGTAACTAGCTGTGCACCATGATCAGAAAGACCATTCTCAACAGGCTGAGCATTTATCTGGTTAAACTTATCTTGGTCTATAAAGAAGTTATCTATCAGTGAGCTGCTATCCTTTACCACCCGAGTAGGAAAATCAATAACAGGTGTCAAATTGAAAGAACCGAGTAATACTTCAAGGTCATTTTTCCTATTACCCTCTTTCAGAGAATCTACATTGAAGTCCCCACAAATAATAATTTGCTTCCCCCTGTCTGACAGATAGCACAACAAGGAGTCCAAATTTTTCAGAAATAGATGAAAATTTCCTGATGGGGACCTATATACAGTTACAATTATAAATGTGCCTTTATTTAATTTAAGCTCACAGGCACATGCTTCTATATGTTTCTCTACACAAAACTTTTTTGTTTCTATACTTTTTGCACAATGATAACTTTTGACATATATGGCAACTCCTCCTTTCTCCATATTTTCTCTCATTACATGTGCAGAGAGCTTATATCCACTTACATTTACCTTACCCATATCAGTAACAATGTGATGCTCAGACAGGCATAGTATATTTATTTCATTCTCAGCTTCTAAATCTTCTAAACAAACCAGAAGCTCATCTACTTTATTCTTTAAACTCCCAATATTTTGATGAAATATACTTACATTATTTTTAATTATACTTTTATGAGAACCTTTCCTTATTCTAACATTTGCAGTACTCTCCTGTCTGAGTTTCTCATTGTGCTTAGGCCTAGTTCCTATACCAGTGGTCACACGGTGTTCAGAGAGGCAGATTATGTCAACTGGGTTGGGTGACTTTAATTCATCAATGCAATTACCTAGGACTGAGATACAACTTGGTGGAGATAAAATTTCTGGTGATTGGTGAAAATTTATAATTGATAGCTGTGATTGGTGATCTGTTTCAATCCTGACCTCTCGTAGAACTTGACATCTTTCTGTCTTACCTATCCTAAAAAAGGTGCTGCTCCAACACCTGTAACCACTGGTATTTTACCATTCATGGCAGTGCCTCCTCCCCTTAAATTTCCTGCTATTACCCCAGCCAGTTTCCCCTTCCCTTTCCTGTTGAGATGTAGGCCGTGCCTGGTATAGTCCCACCTACTGAGATAATCAACAGGAACCACACCAATATGAGCCCCCGCACCCGACCCAAGCAGCCGTTCCAACTCCAAATTAACTCTCCCAACAGAAGAGTTCAAATGAGGCTGGTCATGGCGTCTCAGGACAGATACAAATTCAACATTGGTGTGTCTCGATGTAGACGCAATCTTTACCAGGTCACACTCTATACTGTACCCAGGATCTCTGTCGATACTGTTCCCTGGCCCTCCCACAATAACCACGGTGTCTTCCCTGGTAAATCCTTTACAGAGTGAAACTAAATCCTCTGTCACCTGATCCAGACTAGCACTTGGTTTGAAAAAATTTGTGACCTGGTATTCTGGTCCTAATTCCTCCTGCAGAAGTTGGCCTACACCTCTGGCATGAGAACTGCCTAACAACAAAACTTTCTTCCTTTTCAATGAGTTTCCTACATTCTTTTTCAATTTCCTATTGAAAGTTTGTTGTGTCCTGTCTACACCTACCTCTGCTTGAGGCTAATCAGTTTCTAACTGAAGCAACAGGTCAAACTTATTTTTGACATTCACCACAAAACTGTCAGACTTAGTTCTAGGCCTGTTCCTTCTGCTACCTGTTGCCACTTCCCACCTCTCTTTGCCCTTCTCCCTCCTTAACCTGTCCAGATCTTCCCTAGCCTGATCTAGCTCAGCCTGAAGGGCAGCAATTTTCCCCTCCTGTTCCACTATCTTCCTATCTCTGCTGCAAATCCTACATAACCACTGATGAGCCTGATCCACTTTCCCAACACCCACGCCACTGCAATCCCCCCAGTGAAAAAAACTACTACATCCATCACACCAAACCCCGGAACTAACAATTCTACGGCAAGTCAGGCACTTCTCACTCATGGCAAAAATAATACTTTAGCTAGAATAAATCAATTAAATTACCGAAAATCAAAAAAGACGTTACAAGAATTAAGTCTATTCACAAATGTATATAAGCAAGTTTCTGATTTAAAATTCCGCTGTTTTTCTGAGATCTGTATTAAAACAATGAAGGTATACACTATTTATTATATATTTCACTCGATTGAATGAAAAAAAGGACAATTAAACGAGGTACTTTAACTTTGATTCTCCAAAAACGCTACGAGAATTAGGCCTATAAACAAATGTATATAGGCAAGTTTCTGATATAAAGTTACGCTGTTTTTCTGAAATCTGTATTAAAACAATGAAGTTACACGCTATTTACGGTAGTTTACTTATTTGTTACCGAGAAACTAGTTAAATTACCGTGAAACAATAAACAAACACGTTTACAAAATTTAAGCCTAAGTGCGACTTCGCGAAGTTACGATCTTTTCGTGTTTTCTGAAAAAATACGCAAAGAAAAGTCAAACCTTTAGTGGCAAGACTAAACGATACACTAATGCACGTATTTAATTTGTTGTCGGCGTTAAACTAAATTATATTCCTGTCTAAATCACTTAACTTTCTGGAAATGGTTTTTGGCGTCACTTACTCGGCGGCCATCTTGCTATATGTCAACAATGTAGGAAAAGATAGACTGCTCCTTAACACACTATGTTTCAGACAGGCAAAATTAAAAGACACTGACAAATAAGCTTTCAGCCACAGCCAGCAACGGAAACTGAAAACATCATTCACTCACCCAAGCAAGCACACTTCACACATATAAGACCGCCATCTCCAGCAGCTTGGGCCACAATGCAACTACGTGTGACGATAGCAGCAATCTGGGGGGGAAGGGGGGGGGGGGCAGGGAATGAGAATGAACAGCATAGTATGGGTGGGGCAAGAGAGCAGTGCTGTCTGGCTGAGTGTCCAGGGACTACAATGCCAACAGGTGCAGCATCAGAAGGCTGTGGGCAGGGAGGTGGAGAAAATGGAGAGAAAAATGAGTGGAGTAGAGAAAGATGGGCATGTGCACTGGCACAGTGTAGCAAACAAAGAGTGCAGGAGACAGGAATGGGGAAAAGGTGATAAGACAGAGGTTGTGTAAACTGTTGGGTGGAGGGTATGGGGTCAGAATGTTACAATAGGTTGAGGCCAGGTTTATTACAGGAGTGGAGAATGTGTTGTAAGGATAACTCCCATATGCACAATTCAGAAAAGCTAGCGGTGAAGGGGAGGATCCACATGGTTCTTGTGAAGCAGCCATTGGAATCAAGAACATTATGATCAGTTGCATGTTGTGTCACAGAATGGTCTACTTTTCTCTTGGCCACACTTTGGCAGTGGCCATTCATCATGGTGGGCAGCTGGTTGGTACTCACACTAAAAAAAAGGCTGTGCAATGATTGCTGCAGAGCTGGTAAATGACATAGCTGTTTTCACAGGTGGCCCAGCCCCTGATGGGGTATGATAAACCTGTGAGAAAATTGTAAGTGATGGGTGGATGGTTTGGCAAGGTCTTGCTACTGAGTCTTCTACAGGGATATAATCCTTGCGGCAAGGGGCTGGCATTGGGAGTGGCGCAGACATGGACTACGATGTTGTGCAGGTTGGGTGGGGGACCACTTTAGGTGGGGTGGGAAGGATCTCAAGTAAGATGTCCCTCATTTCAAGACATGATAATAAGTAATCAAACTCCTGATGAAGAATGTAGTTCAGTTGTTCCAGTCCGGGTGATGAAGGGGGCACTACTTTGTGGCTGGTTCTTGTGGATGGTGGGACAACTGGGGGTGTGAGGCGAAATGGCATGGGAGATCTGTTTGCAAACTAGGTCTGGTGGATAGTGCCTGTCTGTGAAGGCCTTGGTAACACCCTCCGCATACTGGGGAAGGGAATTCTTGTCACTGTAGAAATGCTGTCACCAGGTAGCCAGCTTGTATGGGAGGGATTTTTTGGAGTAAAATGGCTGACAGCTGTCAAAATGCAGGTACTGTTGGTGGTTGGTGTGTTTAAGGAGGAAAGAGGTGTTGATGGAGCCATCAGAAAGGAGGAGGTCATTGTCTAGGAAGATGGCATGCTGGTCTGAGGAGGACCAGGTGAAGTGGATGTGAGAGAAGGTGTTGAGGTTGTGAAGGAATGAGGATAGGGTGTCTTGGCCCTGAGTCCAGATTGTGAAGATCTAATCAATGAACGTGAGCCAGGCTAAGTATTAGGCATTTTTGGAGGCTATGAAGGTCTCACAGCCTCAAAACTAATCCTGACCTAATCATCCTACCCACAGACTCTTTCTATGAATCACAGTGACTACCTGGCAAAAGGCCTCCGCTAATTATCTGATTCCTCACCTATAAACTCTGTTAGTTTGATCCCTTCCCAGAAGTCCAACATAACCTCCAATCCTTACTTAAAGCCTTAGGCCCTTCCCAGAACCTCTCCCCTGAATCCATTTCCCTCCTCACCCCTATAACACCCATCACACTCAACTTCTACATGCTCCCCATAATCCACAAACCCATCAATCCTGAGTGCTCCATTGTGTCCGGTTATTGTGCCCCCACCGTAATAATTTCAGGCCTCATTGATCAACAGCTCCAACCAATTGCCTGAAATCTGTCCTCCCACATCAAAGATATCAACCACGGCATTCACTGACTCTCCACCATCCCCATCACTTTACCTCCTGGATCCCTACTTGTCATTGTTGACACTGCTTCCCTATATCCCAACATGGTCTTTCTGCTACTGAACATTACCTCTCCCAATGTCCTTCAAACTCAAGATGTTCCTAGCCTCCCACAATGCCAAACCCCTAGCCCTATTCAGGTTCAGTTATGATATCTTCATGATCTAGATCAGGGGTCTCCAAACTACGTCCCGCAGGCTGAAACTGGCCCGCGAGGGCCGGCAAACCGGCCCGCGTTAGCTGGCCGGATATCCCCGGTATCCTGCCAGCCAAATATTTGAGGTGGTACCTATACTGCCAACAATTGAGTTTCGAGGCCTATCGTGACCAATACACCACAACATTGTCGGAGCCCTATCTTTACAAAGCAGAAGGTCATGTTTATAATTGTGGCTATCCACAATAAACAGACAGACCATTCTCCGTGCGATAGTGAAAAAAAAAAGAACGGTTAACAGACTAGTTTGACGAAAACATTTTAAGTAAAAAAAATTCTTTGCATTTTATTCTACTCACGAGTCTGGTGCAAGTCTTTCAAATGGACGCCACTTCGGCGACTAGCCTTAGTAATCAATCATTATGGAAGACGCTTCTTAAGCGAGGTTTCACTTTCTTTTTATTACGTTGTAAAATACACATAGCAAGTAAATCGTAAAAATATTTTTATTTAAAGTCAATTCAAAGAAAATACAATACCTGGTGTACATAATGATATTGGATATTTTAGTTGTAACTGATGTATAAAAATAACTGTAATTTATTTATATCTTGAAAACTCACAGTGTTAGAGTATTCACGTAAAGAAATTAACATCTTAGTGATAATTAGTGACTTTTATGTAGCTGTAACTTTCCTTTCATAATTACCTCCAGTTGTGGATCAAGTTTACTGGTAGAGATAATCATCAGCAACTTCAAATGCTCATCATTTAATTTTGATCTGTAAATACATTTTTCATGTTTCATTTTGGAGAAAGTTTTTTCACGCAAATAAATAGTGCCAAAATCAGAAAAAAAGCCACGGGCAAATTTATGTAAATTTGGAAACTGTGTGGATGGAAGACACTTATAAAATTCCAGTAATATTGACTTTGAATGTTTTTCTTTAAAAAAATCGCTACATTGTAAATCAATAATTTCAAACTGAAGTACTGCGGGTAACGCTTCTAATCGACATCAAAGGGATTTTGAAATATCTTGATGTTGTTTGAATTTGCATCGATATCTGAAAAACGTGATTCAAAATTAATTTTTAAAGCGCCCAAAGCTTCAATTGCGAAATTTACAGGAAACGGAATCTCAGTTTGCTGACTGAATGTTTGGCATGTATTAAGATGTGTGAAGCATACTTTGTTCAACTGAGACTGAAACAAAGCAATCTTTTGTCGAAAGGACTTAACAAGCGTGTATTAAGCTGGCAGAAGCTGGTTTTCACCTTGCAATTTTAAATTAAGGTCATTCATATGTTTAGTTAAGTCTGTATAAAATGCTAGCTTCCATAACCACTCACCGTGAGTGGCCCTTATGACTTCGTGGAGGAGTCAATGTGGCCCGCAGACTAAAAAGTTTAAAGACCCCTGATCTAGATTCAAGGCCAAGACACCCAACCTTCATTCCTTCACAACCTCAACACCTCTCCAATCCACCTCACCTGGTCCTCCTCAAACCAGCATGCCACATTCAAAGACATTGACCTCCTCCTCTCTGATGACTCAATCCAAACCTCTGTCCACACTAACTCCACCAGTCACCAATAGTACTTGCATTTTGACAGCCGGTATCCCTTTCACACCACACAATCCCTCCCATACAGGCTGGCTACCCAGAGACAGCATACCTGCATTTTCAAGAACTTTTTTGCCCAGTATGCTGAGGGTCTCACCAAGACCTTCACAGATATGCACTATCCTCAGATCCAGTCTGGAAACAGGTCTTCTGTGTCATTTCCCTCAGATACCAAATCCTCCCACTGCCCCCAAGAACCAGCCACAAAGGAGTCACCCCTTCATCTCCCAATACCCCATGGACTGTAACAACTGAGCCACAACCCCTCACCAGGGCTTTGATTACTTATCATCATGCCCTAAAATGAGGGACTTCTTTCCCAATATCCTTCGCACTCCTCCTAAAGTGGTCCCCACTCAACCTCCACAACATCGTAGTCCGTTCCTACGCTACCTCCAATCCCAACTCCTTGCCACAAGGATCATATCCCTGTGGAAGACCCAGGTGCAAGACCTGCTCAAACCACCCACCCAGCACTTCTTATTCCAGTCCTGTCACAGGTTTACCCCACACAATCAGGGGCCAGACCATCTGTGAAAATAGCCATGTCATCTACCAGCTCTGCAGCAATCATTGCACAGTTTTTTTTTATGTTAGTATGACTAGCAGTCAGTTGTCCACCAGGATGAACAACCACCACCAAACTATGGCCAAGAGCAAAGCAGACCATCCTGTGGCACAACATGTAACTGAACATAACATCCTTGATTTCAATGGTTGTTTCATTACCCAAGCTTTCTGGATCCTCCCCTCCACCACTAGCTTTTCTGAACTGTGCTGGTGGGAGTTATCCTTACAACACATTCTCTGCTCCTGTAATTAACCTGGCCTCAACCTACAGCAACATACTGTCCCCACACCCTCCACCTGATAGTTTCTGACTCCTCTGTCTTATCACCTCCTTCCCATTCCCATCTCCTACACACTTCATTTGACACCTTCTGCCAATGCACAAACCCCTCTTTCCCTGCTCCTCTCCTTTCTCATTCCATTTTCCCCACCTCCCTGTTCCACGACCTCCTGACACTGCACCTATTGCCATTGTAGTCCCTGGACACAAAACCAGACAGTGCTCCTCTCTTCCCCCACTTGTACACTACTATTCCTTCCCCTTTTCTGCCTCCTCCAGATTGCTGCTGCCATACCATGTGATAGTTGCACTGTGGCTCCAGCTGCCGGAATTGGCAGTCATGTATGTGTGAGGTGTGCTTGAGTGTTGTGTGTTTCTCTTTTTCCAATGAAGGCTGTGGCTGAAAGTTTATTTGTAAGTGTCTTTTAATTGTGCCTGTGTGTTATATTTACAGTAAGCAGCAATGTATATTTTCCTACACTATTGCAAACAGTTGATACTGTTGATGTTGCCGGCACTGGTGATGATTACAGTCATTCTTAGTCTTCCCCATTCCCTTCTCCTACATTCTTTGTTTGCCATTTTCTGCCAATGCACCCACCCCTCTTTTCCTGCTCCTCTCCTTTTTCACTCCATTTTCCAGCCCTCCCTGCCCCACAATCTCCTGATGCTGTGCCTACTGGCATTGTAGTCTCTGGACACTCAGCCAAACAAAACTCCTCTCTTTCCCCAACCGTACAATGCTGCCTTTTACCCTTCCTTGCCTCTTCCTGATTGCTGTTGACATCCCATGTGATAGTTGCATTGTGGCTCAAACTGCCAGAATTCGTGGTCAAGTATGTGTGAGCTGTGCTTGCTTGTGTGAATGAATTATGTGTGTTTCTCTTTTTCCAATGAAGGCTGTGGCTGAAAGCTTATTTGTAAGCTTCCTTCAATTATGCCTGTCTGCAAGTCACTGTGCTATCTTTACAGTGAGCAGCAATGTATCTTTTCCTACATTATTGTAAATAGTTGATAATGTTAATGCTGCTGGCACTGGTAATGATTACAGTCATTCTTGGTAAAACTGTGGTTTATGGGTAGTATTGATTACTTCAGAATCTCAACTGAAGCTATGATACATGTAAACAGTAGTTTGTATGTCACAAAGTGAGTAAAGTATTGTTTATTTTAATCAAGAATTTACTGACCTCTCCATCCAACTCGAGCACTAGTCGAAGTACGCCATGTGCTGCAGGATGCTGAGGACCAAAATTGAGAGTCATATTCTGCACTGTCTTCTCCACTGGAGCTATTTTACTATTGTAAGGTGGCATTTTCCATTTAGCTGTCTCTTCATTTGGATACATAACAGGATTTTCAAACTGTTTCATGTAGTCTGGATCTGGGAACCATTTCTTCACATTCCTGTCCTGCCTAAGAAAAATTCACGTCTAAATGTTATTGGACAATAATGAAAGCAGGTGACAATGGGGAGTTTTATACATTTTTAAATGCTTGCTAATAAGCAGTGCCAAATAAGGAATAAAACCATTGTAAAGGATGAGCCAGACAATAGGGGAATTTACTTTATTATATGAACCTGCAACCGGTAACTTCATTTTTCCATTGCGGTCAAGCCACGGCCGGCAGTGTTAGCTGCCTGTAAATTCTTTCGTCCCACGGTCTAGTAACAGGAAGTCAGCACCGAGAAAGGGCACCTTGTTCTCGCGCCTCTCTCGTGTGCTGACAAGGTAACGCCGTCCCAGGCGTCACTTAGCAGGCAACGCTCTGGAAAGTTCCATGCCGCCCGCACGGTTTGCTCGGTCCTGACCAATCAGGGCAGAGGAAGCCGCGCGGTGCATCGAACATACCCGGCTGCCCGTCGCCGGGCCCGCTCTCTTGTATTCTTGCTCACGCGCGACTCGGATGCGCGCCCTGTAGCATTGAACATCTCCCGCTTCTCCCGGTGCTGCGGCACTGTGGACTTAGTTTTGGCAGACAACCACTTTCGGTAGCTTCGCGAACAATGTTCGCCAAATTGTAAGCTCTGGCTCACCCTCACCTCCCTAGGCCTATGTAGCCCCTTTTCATCATGCTTTAGCCAATAAATGGCCTTTCTCTAAAAATTACCCTATTATTCCACAACGCCCACCGCCTGCCCATACCCGCCATCCTGTACACCATCTCCCTATACTTTGCGAAATTTTCAGGCACATCAATAACACACAAATCAATTTCTTTCCCAAAATCAAAAGTATATTCTGCTGTTGGTATGGAAAAGTTTCCCTCTAGCCTGGATGAGTACTATACCACACAAATGTCCATGAAAGGATTTGAAAGGAAAGAACATTTTGCCTGCTCTAGGGTCACTGGCCCCAAAACGCCTAATGTGCAACTTACTGCCCAAAAAGCTTCATTTATGTATTAACTACATTGACAATATAAGGAAAAGATAAACTGCTACTCATTGTAAAGATGATATATTGAGCTGCAGACAGGCACAATGAATAGACACATACACATTAAACTTCCTGGCAGATTAAAACTGTGTACCAGACCGAGACTCGAACTCGAGACCTTTACCTTTCGCGGGCAAGTGCTCTACCAACTGAGCTACCCAAGCACGACTCACGCCCCGTTCTCACAGCTTTACTTCTGCCAGTACCTCGTCTCCTATCTTCCAAACTTTACAGAAGCTCTCCTGCGAACCTTGCAGAACTAGCACTCCTGAAAGAAAGGATATTGCAGAGACATGGCTTAGCCACAGCCTAGGGGATGTTTCCAGAATGAGATTTTCACTCTGCAGTGGAGTGTGCGCTGATATGAAACTTCCTGGCAGATTAAAACTGTGTGCTGGACCGAGACTCGAAGGAAGGTAGGAGACGAGGTACTGACAGAAGTAAAGCTGTGAGGACGGGGCGTGAGTCGTGCTTGGGTAGCTCAGTTGGTAGAGCACTTGCCCGCGAAAGGCAAAGGTCCCGAGTTCGAGTCTCGATCTGGCACACAGTTTTAATCTGCCAGGAAGTTTCATACCAGTGCACACTCCGCTGCAGAGTGAAATTCTCATTCTGGAAACATCCCCTAGGCTGTGGCTAAGCCATGCCTCCACAATATCCTTTCTTTCAGGAGTGCCAGTTCTGCAAGGTTCACAGGAGAGCTTCTGTAAAGTTTGGAAGGTAGGAGACGAGGTACTGGCAGAAGTAAAGCTGTGAGGGGTGTGAGTCGTGCTTGGGTAGCTCAGTTGGTAGAGCACTTGCCCGCGAAAGGCAAAGGTCCCGAGTTCGAGTCTCGGTCCAGCACACAGTTTTAATCTGTCAGGAAGTTTCATATCAGCGCACAAGCTGCTGCAGAGTGAACATCTCATTTTGGACGTACACATTAGTTTCCAGCCAAACCCTTTGTCAGAAAAGGAAATACACACACACACACACACACACACACACACACACGCACTCACACCTTGTACACACATGGACAGTTCACAGCAATACTATCATAGTATAGTACAGTATAAAAATTGAAGGTTACAGTATTTCCGATAAATCATCCTGGAAATGTACGCTTGCATATGCTGCTTAGAATGTCCTGTTGTTCCATTGCTATTATGCAGTTTATAGTAAAAAATGTTCCAGAAGTTGTTCTAGAGATGGAATTATTAATACAGGCATTGATGTCTGACATTAATGGCACTTATGACCACATTTCACTGAAACTGTGCTACATCAGTATGTGGCTACAAATGTGAATATCTTTATTACATAAATACTGTTGGCAGTAACAATGCCTCTATGACATTTCTCATTTCCAGAACTTCCTAGCACAAGACTATAATATGTAAGCATAACACAACATAAAAATAGCTCCCAGAAAAATAAATAAATACTGTACATTAAAATTAATACTGATATTAGTTTTAATACTTCATTCATCTTTCTCTACAATATCATGAACTTCCCCATACCACAGATTGTGATAGAATTCATGTTAAACTACTGGAACAATGTTGTTCTGGCAGAGCAGCATCATATCAGAAAATTTTTTCTCTGAAATTGGCAATGAGGACGAATATGCACATGGCATGTCTTCTACTGCATTTTCTACATTTGGCCTGCAACCTCAAAACTTGTGCGTTAAATCAGTGGTATTGTAGTCTTGAGTTTTATTCATATTTAAATGACATTTTCATTGGTTCTTCCTTCATCACCATTACTATTCTGCTATCAGACCACCTTACCCTTTCTCCATTTCCAGCTTTAGTTCAGTTTTGGACCTTTGATAAAGCCTCCTTGAATCAAAGAAATCCTTCTGTGACATCTCATGTATATCATACCTTTTTCGGTTTTGCTTGATTGTGGCTGCTAGAATGCACCACTGCTGTGGCATAAAAATGTTCATGCCCTTTATTGCCCTCTAGATAACACTGTGCATGCATCTCCTTCATTCTGGGTGTGCCCTTCTCCAGAAATGTATAGGTAATTGAATCAATTTGTAGAGTACTCACACCACATAGGTGCATGAAAAAAATTAATCTGTTTCACACAGCTCACTAGGTCTATGATACCTCTACATCCATTTCCCTTGTGCCACGTAAAGCACATTCTCTTTCATATTCCAATCTTATAGATAATCAAATTGTAGGTGCTCAGCTTTCTTTTGTAATAGAGCAATGATACTTCACATTGTGGAATAATGAGTAGCTGCTATAAATCAAAACATGCACACAGAAATATACTGTCAGTCTGCACCTTCAGCTTGCAGTATCTCTTTCTACTCGAGTGTCTCTTTCTACTCGAGCCACGTCTTTGTTTTTCAGATGTCTCTGTACTTTGTCCACAAAAGCAGTCTTTTTTCTGATTCAGCATTTTTGTAGACACCACACTCATCACATGCACCCTTTTTAGGCTTGAAAAGCTTTAGGCTGCATTCTGAATTGGAAACCTATACATCCAAGCTGATTCATGTTCCTTCCTTTTCTCTTGGCACTTCTGAATGTACATTCTGTACATCTTTCAAATGTAGAGGGTGCTATCTAGATATCACCATAGAGTATCCTTTCTAATGTAGTGTGATACTACTTTAACAAATGAATCTATAAGTTTTCTTATCCCTTCCATAATACCACATAATGTTTGTTGATGACTGCTCTCACTTACTACACCTTCTGGACTAGTTTTCCCAAAAATTGCTTTTACCTACTGATCGGTAAAGCAAATGTATGCAAAAACATAATTTCGCATACCTTTACTACCTGATATTCAAGAATAAATGTATACTGTAATTTGCAAGTATGCAGTTCTGATCTGTTACAAATTTTTTTCTCAGAGTTTCCATGATCAGCTTGCTCTCAAACAATTTCTGTCTTTGATCTAATGATACTTTATCTTTACACTTGCACAAAAGCTGGTGGTGGAGGGGAGGATTCAGATGGCCTGGGTTGTGAAGGAGCTATTAAAATCAAGCATGTTATGTTCAGCTGAAAGTTGTGGCACAGGGTGGGCTACTTTGCTTTTGGCCAAAGTTTTGTTGTGGCCATTCATCCTGGTGGATAGTTTGTTGGTAGTCAAACCAGTATAAAAAGCTGTGCTATGACTGTAGCAGAGCTGGTATATGATGTGAATGCTTTCACAGGTGGCATGGCATCTGATGGGATAGGCTCACCTATGACAGGACTGGAAAGTGCTAGGTAGGGGGACTGGCCAGGTCTTGCACCTGCGTCTTCCACAGAGGCCTGATCCCTGTGACAAGGTTTGGGACTGGAAGTAGCATGGGGATAGACTAGGGTGTTGTGGAGGTTGACTGGGAGGGGTGGGAAGGATTTTGAGTAGGATTTCCCTCATTTCAGGGCATTAGCTAATCAAAGCTCTGATGAAGGATGTGGATCAGTTGTTCCAGTTCAGAGTGGTATTGGGTGACAAAGGGGGCAGTCCTTTGCAACAGGTTCTTGGGGATGGTGCAAGGATTGGGGGTATGCTACAGGCGATTTCTTTGCAGACTAGGTCTGGCAGATAGTGCCTGTCTGTGAAGGCCTTGGTGAGATGCTCAACATATTGGGCAAGGTAGTTCTTGTCACTGCAGATACCCTGTCCCCAGCAGGACAGGCTGTATGAAAGGGATGTTTTGTGTGGAAGAAATGAAAGCTGTCGAAATGCAGGTGGTTGGTGGGTTTAACATGGAGAGAGGTGTGGATGGAGCCATCAGAGAGGAGGAGGCCAGTATATGGAAGGTGGCTTTTGGACTGAGGAGGACCAGGTGAAGGGGATGGTGGAGGAGAGAGAATGTGTTGAGATTGTGACTGGATGAAGATAGGGTGTCTTGGCCCTGATACAGTTAATGAAGATATCATCAGTGAGGGTTTTGCGTTCTGGGAGGCTTGGAAGGTCTCCCCTAGATGGCCCATAAACAGGTTGGCATAAGAGGGTGCCACATGGGTGCCAAAGGCTGTGCAGAGGAGTTCTTTATATACCTTCCCTTCAAACGGAAAGTAGTTGTGAGTCAGGATAAAGTTAGTATGATGTATGTGGAATGACAGAGTGGGTTTGTAACCTCAACGACATTGGGAAAGGTTGTGTTCAATAGCAGCAAGACCAAGGACATGAAGGATGTTAATGTGTATGGAAGTGGTGTCAACAGTGACAAGTAGAGATCCATGAGGTAAAGGAATGGCGATGGTGGAGAGTCAGTGATGGTAGTGGTTGATATCTTTGATGCAGGAGGTTAGATTACAGGAAATTGGTTGGAGGTGTTGGTCAATAAGGGCTGAAATTCTTTCAGGGGAGGCACAATAATCAGCCACAATGGGGCATCCAGTATTGTTGGGTTTGTGGATTTTGGGGAGCATTAAGAAGATGGATGGGCAGGATGTCATAGGGGCGAGGAGAGAGATGGATTTAAGGGACAGATTCTGGGAAGTGCCTAAGGCTTCAAGAGAGCACTGGAGGTTATGTTGGACTTCTGAGATGGGATCACTCTGACAAGAGTTTATAAGTGGAGGGGTCCAGTTAATGGCAGAGGCCTTCTGTCACATAGTCTCTGCGATCTATAACACAGTGGTGGAACTTTTGTCTGCAGGTAGGATGATAAGGTCTGTCTGCTCCTTTCCTTTTCCACTCCTCTCCTTTTCTTCTCCCTGCTTTTCCCCCCCAACACCCCACATCCCAATGCTATATCTGGCAGTCTCCATTCCCTGCACACAGCGATTTTCTCTCTCCCCCCTACTCATGCCCTGCTATCCTTTTGTTTTTGCTGCCTACTGCAGATTGCTATTCACGTGACAGTCACATTGTGGTCAGGACTACAGGTGGTAGCAATCAAATCATGTGTGCATGAGATGTGCTTGCTTGTGTGAATGTCTGTCTGTTTTCTTTGCTGAAGTAGGCTTTGGCCAAAAGCTATAATGTGTAACAGTCATTTCATTGTGCCTGTCTGCATCTCAACAGTTCATCTTTATGGTGATTAGCGATATATCCTTTTCCTAATATTGTTGACATTTGAATTCGGAGTTTCCATTGTTTAATTCCTATATGAGATCCTGTGAAAAAATAGCAGCTGAAATAATTTTGTAATTAGCACCAAATTAAATGTGATTTGGAACCAATTGTTTAAAAACCACATTTGTCAAAATTTGCTTAAAAATTTTTCACAGCATATATTTTTCATTCTTTTGCAAAACATAATGTTGCACTCAGCTTTTTTAATCCAAATTTTTAATTATAAGTTCAACATTTAATTATGAGTTCACATTTGTGAACATTTTTCAGTTTTAGGTAGTAATTTAATACAGCAGTTGTGTTGTGTATATTTATACATTAGTGATAGTAGCACCCACCAAACCAGTGTTAAGCTGTGTGTTGAGCTGATTATCACTATATTGTTGTAAATTTCCAGTTGATGTACACTAATTATATGGTAAAAAGTTATGTTTCAATTCTGAAAGCATGAAATATCATGTCAAACTTAATATAAGACGATTTTTATTGTCTCATAGAGTACATGAATGATAAACTAGATGCATGAATTTACAGGCTTTCTGTATGTGTTATTAACGTCAGCCCACTATCAACATAATAATCAAAAGTCAATTGTCTAGAGTGTAATCGTCTGCCACAGTTTATTTGAAGTTTGTAATATGCTTTATAAATCACCAGAAGAAAACTATAAATGTACTGGACTTTTAATTTCAATCATTGCTCCATTTGCAGTAGATCAGTACAACACACACTGAATTTCCCAAAAACTGCAAGACTGTGTTGCCCCCTTCACTTCTGTGTACTGTGAACAGCATGACTTTCAAACCAGCATGTTCTAAGGTAAAGTTCACTCACTATCAGCATCTACATAGATGGATCTGAATGCCATGTAATAATGTCACTGTAAACATTAAATATTCCATTTGAAGAAACTGACTTTGTTATAAGAAACTGAAATTAACACAAATATACAGAACAAATCAGAATAACCACTCAACAAAAAGAGTCAAGTTAATCATAATACATATCTTAACATTTGCAGAGACATTTTTACATGGTACTCATGTTCAAAGATGTAGGTGCTCGTAACATCAAGTTATACCTTAGAACACAGAATTTTGAAAGTCCTGCTAACCACAGCAAGCAGAAGTGCATAGGACAGGAGGCAACATGAGTGGGTGTTTCTGCACTACTGCTGGAACCCCAAATAATCCAGCAAGAGCCTAGCCTCTTCAGAAGTAAACAACTTGTCTCCTTTAAGTGTGGCATCTATGAAGATATTAACCCATAGTAATACACATGACACAATGGCATTCCCTTCAAAATCTTTTACATATCACAATCTACTTAGGAAAATTGTTTAACATTTTACACTGTCTTGATAACCAAAATACCATACTATAAAGCAATAGATTAATTTTTAAAATTGGTTTATTTTAAACATTTTATTTGTATTTTATTGTGTGTAATATATGTACCAGTAACACATTATTTAGAGCTGTCACTCTACTGTAATCATAACGCTAAATCTCTGACATACAGATACATACAATTGCGGAGATTTTTATGCCTTGTCTGTTGTAATGATATACACCATTCCTGTATTTTAAGTGGCCTGGCACATTTACATATTTATTTGTGTCATATATTATTATAAATAGCTTTGATGATAGGGACTAATTAATATTTTTATTCTCTTGTTCTAGTTTTAAATCTGAAGATGGCATAGTCTGTACAAAACTGATTACAGCAATCAATAAAATTCCAACATAGAGAATGGACAATTGTAGACCTCCTCATTACATGAGAAGAAGTGGAGCCTCCTCATCTCCACAGTCATAAGGAATACCTGGAACACAGGAGTTCATCTGAATGATGCACTGAGGGAAAAAAGTATTCAGCTAGAACATGAGCTGTGTCTTAGGCACATCCACCAAGGCCCCATTTCTCAACGAGACTGTAAGACAAAGTGTTCTGTCATTGCCTGAAATCTGCCTTATTGAGTCACAATTTTGTGCAGTGGAAGTGGATAATTAATGGAAGATGCGAATTCCTCCTTCCATTCTTTTATCTCTTGCCTTGCTTGTGCTCTCACACACATGAAGCCACAAAGAGTTTCTGTAGTTGGATGGTGTTTGAATTTCCATGAAGCTGCATGCCTGGCTCTGAATGCTGAGAAACATTCATTTTTCTACCAAGGGACAGGCCTTCATCCGAGGTGGTTGTTTCTGTTCTGATCTAGACTGAGGAATGGAATCTGTGGCATCTTGTTGGGTCACACAGGTGATATGGTCCACCATCTCCTGGGCAGAATCCTGTTGTTCAAAGATGGCCTGCTGACTGTATCACAACCAACTTGCCCTTTGAACCAACCATCTTCATGTTCTCCTATCAACCACCTCATGAGTCAGCAGACAAATGCACACTGGAAAGTTGTCACAGGAATGCAATGCAAATCTGTGGCCATTTCCAACTGAACTGAGTCTGCAATAGCCAGGGAGGGAGGGGGGGGGGGCAGATGTCAGTGGCTGAAGATGACCCTGTAACTGTAGAAAAGTGTGTCATCTGACCAGAGATCAAAAGGCAGATATTCTGTGAATGGATGAGATGCTCGATAATTCAGCCTATGGAGAAAGAGGCAGACGAGCTTCACAGCACACTGTATGCATGCACTCAAGTCACTCACGAGGAGCAATGGACAGATGAGCACCCAGAAGAGTTCTGTCAATGCCTCTGCATCCACTGGTTGGGTCATGAGGTGGAAGATATGAAGAACACAGTGTGATTTCATTAATTTAATAACTTCCACTGCAACTGTTTGTGTGGCCATGGTGAAAGTGAGAGAGCAGAGTGGCATTTATCATAGCTGAAAATGGCCACTTCACCCTTAACCCTGTTTCCAGTAACACTGTCCTTGTAGGGGTGGCAGTTCCTTAATGCAGGTGTGTCAGTGCCTTTAAAAAGAGTTTCTCAAAAGCAGATGCAGAAAGGTCTCTCCTGTGCCAGGAGCTGTAATTCTTCCAAATGCCATCAGTATCCGTTTAAGTTCCACTGCAATAGGGAAGTCCCCATAGGAGCCTTTGATTAGCAATGGTCATTCTTGTCCTCCTCTCTAAGCAGTGCTGATTTACTTGAGAGGCCAGGGGAAACATGAGACTGTGTCCAGCTCTCTGGTTTCGTTATGTCAATATCAGTGTCCTGAACCAAAAACTCACCATTTCAAAGGAAAAATGTTCATCAGTCCAACAGTTTTGCTGCCACTTTGTTTGATTTCAAATGCCTTTTTGGGTGACTTTCTCCTTAATTGTGGGAGAAGTTGCATGCATGGGTAGGGAGAGCAGGTTAGTGGGCTTCTGACGGTATGCAATGGTACGTGGCTGAGATTCCAAGTCTATTGTTGATGGCTTCTGAACGATTTCAGGTTCAAGTTCAGCTTTTCCCTGACAGGTACACCAACAATAACATGTACCTGTACTTTATCTGTGATCCAGATTTGTTTAGAGGCATCACTTTTGACAAATGGCTACTTAAGGGCTGATGCAAAAGAAGTAGCAAACTCTGGAGGGAGCATAGCTTTGAAAACTTTTTTAGCTTTACCATGTGGTATGCGCCTTGCAACTTTCAACTCCTAAACTTTCCTTTCCTCATTATAAAGCCAAACTTCCTGCACCACACTGGGTGATCCCAAAGCAGTTTATACATTTAGGAAGAAGTGTACAAGAGTCACTTGATTAGTGAGATGAGCTGCCACAATTTCCTCATGTAGCCCTCCCATTACATACTACATTGGTATGACCAAATCTTTGACATATGAAGCATATTACTGAGTTGAGAGCAAACAGTTGAACATTAGAATGGATATAGGCTACAAGAATATGTTCAAATAATTCTGAAGTGTTGAAAGTTAGAACAAATGCCGCATACTTTCCAATGTGCCATTCAGTCTTGTCCTATAGTACTACACTTCCATGATATCTAAATTTATCCATCCTCAAAGTAGCTCCTCAGGGCCAACATCCATTATACCATACCAGGTAGCCCCATCTTTACAGTAGTTAATGGTGTGATCTAGGGGTAGCATCTTTAATTAGTAATCAAATGTCTTCAGTCCCGGGTTTGAACCCATCCACTGCTTAAATTTTGAATAAAAATTGTCGGTAATGGTGGATGAAGATTTCTGGCATAAGAAGTCACCCATATTCAGCCAAAGGCCTTGTCAAAGATGCTGGAGGAGCAGACAGAGATTCAGGGAACTCTCTTGCACCTGGAGTGGGATACTGCCCCTAAAGGAGAAGAACCAGCAATGGTCAATGGCATAATGATACAGAAGGCAATGGAAACCACTGCATTAAGGACACATGATGTGTATCCATAGCACGTGTGGCCACATAATATGTATCCATAGCACGTGTGGCCTGTAATTCAAAAGTGTCATGATGATCTCTCCACTGGTAAAAGATTCCGGAATAGTCCCGCATTTGGGTCTCAGGGAAGAGACTGCGAAGGAGGAAGAGACTATGAGAAAAAAATTGAATAACCACAGAAAGGATAACATTCTATGAGTTGGAGTGTGGAACGTTAGAAGTTTGAACATGACAAGGAAGCTAAAAAATTTGAAGAGGGAAATGCCAAGGCTCAATCTAGATACTGTTGGATTCAGTCAAGTGAAATGGAAAGAAGACAAGGATTTCTGGTCAGATGAGTATAGGGTAATATCAACAGTGGCAGAAAATAGGTATAATCAGAGTGGGAGTCATTATGATTAGGAAGGTAGGGCAGAGAGTGATTTGGTGTGAATAGTTCAGTGATAGCGTTGTTCCCATCAGATCAAGGGGAAACCAACACCTACAATGACAGGTCAGGTATATACGACAATGTTGTTAGCCAAAGATGAAGAGATGAAAATTTTGTAGTCATGGGGGATTGGAATGTGATTGTAGAAGGAGAAGTACAAAAAAGGGTTACTGGACATTATGGGCTTGTTACCAGGAATGAGAGAGGAGAAAGATTAATTGAGTTCAGAAGTAAATTTCAGCAAATAATAGTGAACACCCTGTTCAAGAATCACACAAGAGGTGTACTTGGAAAAGGCTGGGAGATATGGCAAGATTTCAGTTAGGTTACATCATGGTCAAGCAGAGATTCTAAAATGAGATATTGGATTGTAATATGTACGCAGGAGCAGATATAGACTTATATCACAATTTAGTAGTGATGGAGAGTAGCCTGAAAAAAGTGTTCAGTGCAATTCAAGAAAACAGAAATACAGATTACTTAGGAATTAAATAAATAGGAAGTGCAGGGAAGCTAGGGCAAAATGGCTGGATGAAAGATGTAAAAAAATGGGAAAGAAATGATTGCTGAAAGAAATGACTCACCATATTGGAAAGTCAACACAACCTTCAGTGAAATTATGAGCAAGAAGGTAATATTAAGAGTACAATCGGAATTCCACTGTTAAATGCAAAGGAGAGAGCTGATAGGAGGAAAGAGTACACTGAAGACCTCTATGAGGTGTAAGACTCATCTGACAATGTAATAGAAGAAGAGACATGACTCAGTATAGAAGAGATAGGGGATCCAGTATTAGAATCAGAATTTAAAACAGCTTTAAAGATTTAATATCAAATAAAGCAAAAGTGATAGATAACATTCCATCAGAATTTCTAGAATCATTGAGGGAAGTACCAACAATACGACTACTCACTTTAGTGTGTAGAACACATGAGTCTTCTGATATTGTGACGAAGCAAGCTGGGATAATTTTAATTCCCCTCTTGGTTTGCCATCTGCCTCCTTAAATTTGTTTTATTACTTTTAACTAATTATCATTAACATAAGTGAATATAATCTGCAATTTCATAAAAGAGAAAGATTGGCCCTCAGTTTTAGATAATATAACACCAGATCTAATTTTGTGCTTAGTTTTATGTATGTAATTGATTTCCTAATTTATTTTGACTATTCCTAGTTAGTATCATTTGTTATAGGGTAAAATCAGTTATTGTTTTGTAACTTAAATTCTATTGTTGATATATAAACAAATATAAATTCTGTAATAATTGTGAACGTTTGAAAGACAAAATACTAGTAATCTTAAAGTATCCATTTACTCTGTTCGAAAACATGTTAGCAAAACCAGCCCTGAATTAATTCCAAAGTAATTAACATTGTTGTTTTCTTAACTATATTTGTTAATTACATGATTTAAACAAATAATTCAGCAAAAGTCTTATAATACAAGAAAATGTTAAAAAGAACCAATTTTTTGAAGTATTCATTTAATTTAATGAGTTAAGTTTCAGTTGTAATTTCTGTAATTTTAACTTCAAACAATGTGTAGTTTCAGCATTTATTATTGTGATGATATACAAGGGCCTGATTTTTGGTCACGAGACAGTCAGCCCACGGCCGAGTTTCAGATGAGTAACCTGTGCTGGTTAGAACAACAATAATGCTTCAATTTAACTGAGAAATAATTGTTAAGCAATTAGGCTGTGTGTAAAAACCAATGACAGTGACTGCTCCATGTGTACCTGATTATTCTTCAAGAACTGTGGACTTTGTGGTTAGGTTTTACTGCTTGTGGATGTTCAACAGTAAACTATTGTAGTAGTATGTGGGGTTTCGCCTGCACACTACTAATGAGGCTTATAGAAGGCTAAATAATAGTGCACTGGCCATATAACTGTGTATTGTAGGGGTGTTGTGAACAGTGAAATTAAAGTACTGTGAAACACAACTGTGTACCTGTCAGCTACATAATTTGCAGTAGTCAGTGTCAGAGCCCACAACCCATTTTTTCAGCCAGTGTAGCAACGCAGTATGTCAACACTGAGGACAACAAATGAAGAAACAAAAGTAGGTGAACTGCCACAATATATCACCTGACTTTTGGAAATAAACATCATCCACTCAGTTCCAAAGATTGCAACAGCTGACAAGTGTGAGAATTATCATGCAATCAGGTTAACAGCTCATGCATACAAGTTGCTGACAATAATATACAGAAGAATGGAAAAGAAAATTAGAGGATGCATTGGATGATGATCAGTTTGGCTTTAGGAAAGGTAAGAGCACCAGAGAGGTAGTTCTGATATTGCACTTGATAATGGGAGCAAGACTACAAAAAAATCAAGAGACATTCACAAGATTATTTGACCTGGAAAACACGTTTAAGAATATCAAATGAAACAAGATGTTTGAAACTTTGAGAAAAACAGAGGTAAGCTCTAGGGAGAGAGTGATTATATACAATATGTACAAGAGCCTTAAGGGAACAGTAAGAGTGGAAGATCAAGAACTAAGTGCTCACATTAAAAAGGGTGTAAGATAGGAATATAGTCTTTCACCACTTCTGTTTAATCTATACATTGAAGAAGGAATGATGGAAATAAACGAAAGGTTCAGAGTGGAACTGAAATTCAAGGCAAAAGATTATCAATGATAAGATTCACTGATGACACTGCTATCCTCAGTGAAAGTGAAGAAAAATTACAGGATCTGTTGAATGGAATGAACAGTCTATGAGTACAGAATATGGATTGAGAGTAAATCAAAGAAAGTAATGAGAAGCAGCAGAAGTGAAAACATTGAGAAACTTAACATTACAACTGAAGATCACGAAGTCAAAAAAAGTTAAGGAATTTCTTAACTAGGCAACAAAATAACCTATGACAGATGGAGAAAGGAGGACATAAAAAGTGTATCAGCACTGGCAAAATGGGTATTCCTGGCCAAGAGAAGCCTACTAGCATCAGACATAGACCTAATTTGAGGAAGAAATTTCTGAGAATATGTGTTTGGAATGCAAAATGGTATGGTAGTGAAACATGCACTGTGAGAAAACTGGAACAGAACAAGATCAAAGCATTTGAGATGTGGTGCTACAGAAGAATGTTGAAAATTAGGTGGACTGATAAGGTAAGAAATGAGGAGGTTCTCCGCAGAGTCAGCGAGGAAAGGAATATGTGCAAAACATTGACCAGGTAGGACATCTGTTAAGACATCAGTGAATAACATCCACGGTACTAGAAAGAGCTGTAGAGAGCAAAAACTATAGAGGGGGACAGAAATTGAATACGCCCAGCAAATAACTGAGAATGCAGGTTGCAAGTGCTACTCTGAGACGAAGATGTTGGCACAGGAAATGAATTTGTAGTGGGCCGCATCAGACCAGTCAGAAGACTGATGACACAAAAGAAAGAGAGAGAAAAGGAAAAAATAAGCTGTAATGCAACTCAGTCACAACAGGTGGTTTGGTATGGCAGTTTTAACTCGATGTCTTCCATTATGAACTTGTTTAACACTTTTCAAGGACCCATCAATACCCTCCAATGCCTTGTGAATCTTTAAATTGCAGACCTCCTCAAAGGTTCCCTCTTCACCCTTGATTACAATGAAAGTGTTATAGCAGACTAGTGCCCTGTTACGATACATCCGAGACTCCTTCTCAAACTGACTGACCAATCAAGCACTCTTTGTAGGGTAGGTGTAGGCACTACCTGATGGTTCCTTCTGGTCAGGAGCAGATGTGAACTGAGGTGACTCTAAAGGCATTCCACGAGCTGCTAATAAAACAAATTTTGGCCCAAATTTGAGTCCCGTACGCCTGAACAAGCCTTATTCAACTGGAGGTGGGGGGGGGGGGGGGGGCGGCAACAGGGGTTGGGAGGGGAGGGGGATGGGGGGGGGAGGAACGAGGGGCAGCTGCCCCAAAGGTTGCCCACTAGAAACTGTTGAAACTGTTTTACCTCAACAGCTATTCGCTTCATCAGCATGTAGCACATCTTTATAGAAGTGTGCACCTTTCCTAAGGTCCAGGTGGTGAATCCAATGCTTTCTGAAAGTTGAGTGGTGAAACCAACACCCTCATTATCTGAAATACATGACATTTCACTGCTGTGCCTAGAGATGGTCCCTGAAGTATGCCCACAGTTTATGATAGAAGAGGTCTGGTGGCACTGGCAAGTTCCCAGTTCAGAAAACCTTGGATTACCTCACCCATACCCAACTACTTTTGGTAGAGCTCACTGGGAAGAACATAGCCCTTGCTTCCCTAAGTTGTGGGACACTCTTTGTCAGGCCCCTCTGCTGAGGGCTATCCAGCTTGGGTGACCCTGCCAGCAGCTATGTTACCACCAGCATAGCCCCCAGCCTCATTGAGGCACATACACCTCCCACCTGGCACTAAAGGTGCCTACGATAAGGTAGCACCCGAAAGAGGGAATATTAGGCAGAAGCATGCAGTGCAAGTGTGTACATAGAGAACCATGTTCCTCATAGAGCACTTAATGGTAAGACTCAGTTCACAAAGGCGGCTGGCGGAGGCGGTGAAGACTGCTGGCCTCACATGTAGGTTGCAAGCAGAGCTCACAATTTGTAGCACTGTTACCGGAGTTAATCAGGGCCCTTTGCTTTGGAGTTGAGTGGAGAGTCTCAACCAAAGGCTTTCATTTGCTCTGTGACAGTCATGACTGCAGAATTCCAGACCTGCATTATCATGTGGAGATTTGTAGAACTCCCCTTGATAGGTCAAGGGTGCACTGCACAAGGGAAGCAGCTACATGGGTAGCAGAGCACCTGTGGAGTGCACATAAGGCTTTTTAAGGCTAGACTGTAGATAGAGGTGATGTGAGCAACACTCGTTACTCAGTATGCAGCACAGGAAGTCTGCCCACCAGGGAAGTTCTCATGCTCAAATTATTCTTGGAACTGAGAGCTGGTTGAAACCCCGGTGTGGACAGCTCTAAGATATTTAGTGAGTCAGGAAACATATATAGGAAAGACAGATTAGAGGCCACAGGAGGGGGACTGTTTATTGCAGTTGACACAAATATTGTCTCTACTGAGGTCGAAGTTGAGTGTGACAATGAAGTTATCTGGTCATGTATAACCTATATAGGTGAAACCAAGTTAATTGTTGGATGTTTTTACCAGCCACCCAATTCTGCTGTGACAGTTCAAAGAAAGTCTACAGTCAGTAGTGTGTAAATACCAAGATCATTAAGTATTGGTTGGAGGCAACTTTAACCTACTGAGTATGGACTGGGATGTCTATGGATTCATTGTGGGGGCTAAAGACAGACAGTAAAGCAAAATAGTTTTGAAAATTGTCTTGAGCAGCTAGCTCAGCAGCCAACACACAATGGAAATATCTTAGACCTTGTAGTTACAAGTAGACTGGAGCTTATTGATAATATCGGCATAGAACCGGGTATTAGCAATCATGATGTCATTATAGCAAATATGATTATGAAAGTTAATAAATCTGCTAAAAAGATCAGATAAGCAATTATTAGTATCTCACTTAGGCAGTGAATTGACATCATTTAGTTCCAGTAAGATTGATGTAGAGGAATTATGGGCAAATTTTAAGCACATTGTAAATCATGGTCCAGAGAGTTATGTGGATAGTAAGTGGATAAAGGATGGAAAAGATCCATCATGGTTTACTAACAAAATTCAGAAGATCCTGAGGAAGCAGACACTGTTGCGTTCTTGGTTCAAAAGAGATCACACAAATGATGACAAGCGAAAGTTGGTAGAGACTTGTGCATCTGTGAAAAGATCTATGCGTGAAGTGTACAACAACTACCACCATCACACCTTAGCAAAGGATCTGGCAGAGAACCAGAGAAAATTTTGGTCATATGTAAAATTGTTATGTGGGTCTAAGGCTTCCATTCAGTCCCTTGTTGACCAGTCTGGTATGGCAATTAAAGATGGCAAAACAAAAGCTGAAGTTTTAAATTTCATGTTAAATAAATCATTCACACAGGAGAAAAGTGCAAAAACACATCATCATTTGACCATCGGGCAGACTCTCATATGGATGACATAGTAATAAGCACCCCAGGCATAAAAAAAAAAAAAAAAAAACAACTTTGATAGCAAATAATTCACCACGTCTGAAAGGAATCCCAATTGGGTTTTACACAGAGTATTCTATGGCATTGGCCCCTTACCAAGCCTGCATTTATCATGAATCTCTCACCCAGCACAAAGTCCCAAGTGACTGGAAAAAAATGCAAGTGACTCCAGTAGATAAGAAGGGTGAAAGAACAGACCCGCAAACTTGCAGACCAATATCCCTAACTTTGGTTTGCTGCAGAATCTTGAACATATTCTCAGTTTGAATATATTAAACTTTTTTGAGACTGAGAAGCTTATGTCCATGAATTAGCATGGTTTTAGAAAGCATCACTCATGCAAAACTCAGTTTGCCCTTTTCTCGCACAATATATTTCAAACTATGGATGAAGGGCTACAACCAGATTCCATATTTCTAGATTTCTGGAAAGCCTTTGACACAGTGCCCCATTGCATGCTTCCTAAGTAATAGAACCCAGTAAGTTGTCCTCAATGGTGAGTTTTCATTGGAGACAAGGGTGGCGCCCCCCAGCAGACAGCCCCTTGTCATGGGCACCTTCAGTGCCAGGCGGGAGAGTTTGCATGTTTTGATGAAGTCAAGAGATGTGCTGGCGGTAACGTAGCTACTGGCAGGGTCATCCAAGCTGGAGTGATCTCGACTCAGGAGCCAGATGAAGTGTGTCCCACACCATAAGGTAGGGGGACTCTATAGGCTAGGTCCTCAACCCCTCTATGGGAGCTAACCCAGAAATGAAAGCCCAGTCCTTCAGGTTCAGTGTTGAGCGCAAGGTTGAAACCCCTGCTTTGTAGAAAAGCTAATATTGTAAATAATTCAACAAGGGATGCTGGGCCACCCCTACAAAGAAAACTGTGCTAGGAGGCAGGAATATGTTTTTATTGGTGCTTAAATTTGGAACATGGGACGTGCATGTGGTGTTGCAAACAGGAGCGATGAATAGTGCTGCAGAAGTGGTGCTAAGCTATGGAATGGGAGTTGTTACACTGAAGGAAATCAGATGGAAGGGAAGAGGAGAGATTTATAAGGAGAAATTCTCCCTGAACTACGCAGCAAAAGATGAAAGATGAGGGGAGTGAGGAGTTGGGTTTATAGTCTATGAGGATATGCGTAGATATATTATTACTTTCAGCCCATATAAGGGAGAGTATTTGCTCTCCATATGAAATACGAATTCCACAATGTGACCTTTGTGACTGTATATGCACCAACAGAAGAGTCAGATGAAGATACCGTGGACATCTTCTATGACCAATTACAGGAGGTTTGTGACAGAATGCCCAGATATGATCCCAAAATAGTTCTTGGCGATTATAATACAAAACTGGGAAAAGAAGAGGCGTTCAGAAGTGTGTTTGGTAAGTGAAGTCTGCATGATGAAACTAATAATAATGGTATGAGCATTGCCCAGTTTGCTTCTGCAAACAACTTGAAGGCAGTAACTACCTGTTTCCCAAGGAAAAATATGTACAAAGGGACATGGAAAATATCAGGAACAAAGAAGCAAACCAAATAGTCCACATATTGACATCAAAGAGGTGGGCATCCGATACGGAAAATGTGTGCACTTTCCAAGGAGCTAATTCTGATTCCAACCATTACCTACTAGGAACCAAAATGAGACAGAGCTGCCAAAGGAAGTAGTACCATAGTAAAGAAATGGAATATAGAATAACTGAAAGATAGGTGTACTATTCAGGAGTACCAGAAGATATTCAGACAGGAGATACAAACAAAAGATGGTGAAGGTAATATAGACAAAAAATGGAACTCTATTAAAGATGCCATTAGGAAATTAGGACAACACCACATGAAATACTGGGGGAAACAAGGAGGCTTAGGAATGAAGACTAATATGATGATGATTGCAGACAGGCAGTGGAACAGAAAAAGGAAGCAAGGCTGGAATGCTTGAAGCAAAATACTAGATCAAATCAGTCATTATATATGAAAAGAGAGTAGAGGCAGTAACAGTATGTAGGAGGAAAAAAAGGGAAGCCGTGAAGAGAAAAATACAGGAGATGGAAGAGCACTACCAAAGGAATGAAAGCAAAAAAATTCTACAAGAAAATTAAAGAACGTAAAAATATTAGAGAAGGAAAGTTGCTACTCACCATATAGCAGCCATTAAGGCCTTAGTCAACAATAGACACACATACACACATGAACACACACACTCACTGCAATACATCCTTTGTTCTCGTAACCCTCCTGGCCTCAACCTTCGTTAGTCACTGTCCTCACCAACCCGGCCCCCTCCCTGTTCCCATTCCAGCACTACACAGCCATCATTTCACTACCACACCCAATCTTTTAATTTCTTTTTATTTCTGTCCTTTCCGCTACTCCACCCCCACCCCCACCCCCCCCACCCCCCACCCCCACTTTCATTCCTGCACTCTGTCTAAACTGCAGCAATTCACTGTCTGCCACCCCCAACATACTATCTCTCCCCCTCCCCGCCCCAGCCTCCTCCTTACCCTCACCCATTTGCCACTCCCATCATGCACTGGTGCTGCTGCTTGCAGTGTGGTTTCAGTTGCCTGAGACTGCAGATGTGTGTGCAATTTGCATTTGCGTGAGTGTGTGTGTGTATGTATCTATTGCTGACAAAGGTCTTAATGGCCGAAAGCTATAACTGTGTGAATCTTTTTGTTGTGCCTATGGGGACTCAGCATCTCCACTATACGGTGAGTAGCAACTTCCCTTATCTAATATTGTTACATTCCATCCTGGAGTTTCCATAGTTAGAAAATTTAAAAAGGAACTCAAGAAAATAGACCAAATAGAACAGTTTGTAAGGACAAAGAGGGAAAGTTGCTGACAGATAAACAAGATGTTCTGGATAGAAGGAAAGAATACTTCAAAGGAATTTTGGAGGGCAATCCTATCAGGAACGAGCAGCCACTCTATTATACTGCAGATCCAGAAATAGAGGAATCAACATTAGAGGAAGTACAAAAGGCAGTGTTTTGTCTAAAAATTACGCAGCACCAGGAACTGATGAAGTAACTGCAGAACTGCCAAAAATAGGGGAACTGATCTTCATAAGCAGATCCACAAACTTATTAAGTTGATATGGAATCAGAAAAGAATCCCAGGAGAATGCACCTTAGGTGTAATTCAACCAATACACAAGAAAGGAGACAAGACCTTTTGTTCAAATTACCAAGGTATTACCCTGCTGAATGTAACCTATAAGATATTCTCTCATATTGCCTACAACAGGTTAGCACCATATGCAGAAGACATTCTGGGGGAGTATCAGTGTGGATTTCAGCCTAATAGGTCAACAACAGACCAGATATTTGTGTTGAGGCAAATACATGAAAAGCCATATGAATATAACATTGAGCTTCATAACCTCTCCATCAACTTCAAGCATGCCTTTGATTGTCTCGTTAAAGCACAAAAGCTAAATTATTTGCTGCTGCTTGGTGTACCATTGAAGTATGTCTCACTTAAGCAAGCAACATTGGCTGGTTCCACGGCTGCAGTGCAAGTGGATGCAGAACTGAGCAATTGGTTTAGCATTAGTAGGAGTCAGATAATGGGATGCACTCTCTACAATGCTTTTCAATCTGACTCTTGAAGCAGCCATGTGGAAGCTTCAGATATCTGGTTACATAGGCACAAAGTTGACTCAGATATGTGCTGTACAGGGTGGCAGCCAGTCAAGGAATATTTTAGGGAATTGGTTTAAAAAATTTATTCCAAAGGCCCAGTGAACTCTTTACAAGGTCTCTCCCAGAGTAACTTACATTGTATCTACGTGACACAAGTTGCCTATCTTTAAAAACTGAGGCAGTTCTGTTCAGTTAAAGCTGCTGAAAAGAGACGCCCTGAGACCTCTGCTGAAACTGCTAGCGAATTCACACCATTGGTTTTAGCCAATAGCGTGCGTGGGATATGGTCACATGTGTGGATGCTGGAGTGTTCTGCGGAGCGGAACACAGTTGTCTCACTCTCTTGTAATCCAGACCTTGAGCAGAACAGACGTCTTTTTGGAAGAAAGAGCCTTTGGCTCCGCTTTTCATACCTGGCCGCCAACGTAAGTTAACATGAACCACTTTCCCTTCCTTTGCCCATTTCAATTAATCGTTCGACATCCTAGACTGGCCTAAACCTGGTAGCTTCTGACCATAGGTGCAACCCTTGTACACCATACTTTGAAATATATCCTCTTTATTGTGCCTAATTTCCTGTTTTGTCATTTAATGGTAGCCCTGGATTCCCACTCTCAAATCCCAATTGCTCAACCTCCTGCACACTGTAATCACGAGGCATATGTAACAACTTTCTCCCCTCTTCCCTGCCTATATACATTAACAGCGCATATGCTGATGATGTACCAATTATTAGTAGAAGAAGGGTATCACTAGAGAGGACAATATGCAAACTGAAAGAAGCCTCAGAACCTAGAGGCCTTTCCATAAATGAAACAAAGACTAAGTACATGAATTTCACCAGGAAAGAAAATAATAACTTGGATAGACTATCAGCAAATGGTTACAATTTTGAACATGTGCAGAATTTTGTCTATTTGGGCTCTAATATAATTATATTAACAGCACAAATTCCATGTCAACTGAAATAAAACTGTGTATCCTAAGTGGTAATAGATGCTATCACACGTTTAAGAAATTGTTGGCTTCTAGATTATTACACAGACAGCTGAAGCTGCAACTACGTAAGGTCATGATCAGGCCAGTTGTAACCTATGGGTATGAAACATGGATCATAATGAGTGCTGATGAGCAGCAGCCTACAATATTTGAATGTGCAGTGCTGCACAAGATCCATGGGGAAGTTCAGGATAATAATGGTTTCAAGAGATCTAGGGCGTATACTGAGCTGGACCACTGCATACAAGGAGCTGACATCATAAGAATTATAAAATTTAGAAGAATAGCCAGGTTTTGGACATGTCCTCAGGATGGATACTGGAAGAAAAACTAAAAAGATTTTTGAAAGAGGCCATCCAGAAAAAGACAGAGGAAGGCCATGAAAACAGTGGATAGATGATGTGGAAGAAGATATAAAATTTCTCAGAGTACGAGGGTGGGGGAGAATGATGCTGGAGAGGGCAGAATGGAGGAAACTTGTTGATGAGACTAAAAGCTACACAGAGTTGTAATGCCGTGAGAAGAAGAAGAAGAAGAAGAAGTGATGAATTGCGGCTAGCTCTAAACATGGAAAAATGTAAGGTAATGCTAATGAGAAGAAAAAACTAACTTATAATGTTTAGATACAGCATTCCTGGTGTCCTTCTGGAAACAGTCAAGTTGTTTAAATATCTGGGTGTGTGTTACAAAGTGTTATGAAATGGAACGAGCATTTGTGAGGATTGTGTTAGGGAAGATGAATGGTTGACTTTGGAGGATATTAGGAAAGAGTGGTTCACTTTTAAAGGAGACCGCATATAGGACACCGGTGCGACCTATTCTTGAGTGTTGCTCAAGTGTTTGGAATCCATACCAGGTCAGATTTAAGGAAGGCATCAAAACAATTCAGAGGTGGGCTCCTATATTTGTTACTGCTAGGTTCGAACAACACATTAGTGTTATGGAGATACTTTGGGAACTCAGATGGAAATCTCTGGAGGGAAGGCAATGTTCTTTTCAAGGAACACTGTTGAGACAATTTAGAGAACTGGCATTTGAAGCTGAATGCCAAATAATTCTACTGCTACCAACATACATTGTGCATAAGGACCACGAAGATAAGATACGAGAAATTAGGGCTCATACAGAGGCATATAGATGGTCATTTTTCTCACACTATTTGCAAGTAGAACAAAAAAGGAAATGATTAGTAGTGGTATAGGGTACCCTCTGCCACACAATGTACAGTGGCTTGCAGAATATCTATGTAGATGTAAATGTAGATGTAGACTCCACAGAAGCCATGGAAGGGTGTAGTATCTTCTTTGAACCATTTAAAAGTGTTTGGTTGTTAAGCACTTGTCCACATACCGGATGAAAAGAGAGAATGGATGAATGAAAGATAGATTGTACCAGGGCACCAGCTGTAAATACAGATTAATGTGTGCTCTGCCTAAGTGACCACTGTACTGAATGATGTGAGACAGATAAACTAATGTGTCAGTAGTGCTTGGAGTGCCAGTGTAACAACTACATACCAGATGCTCAGTCAGTTATAGACATAGAGCAGAGTGAGATACTGCTGATGGACCTTGATGCTCCAGAAGATGACCAGTCAGTCAAATCACCTCATTTACCCAAAGCTAAGGAGTATCTAAATTATGTCATGTATTTATTTGGTAAGTGTTTTTTCCAGTTTAGGAGAAGATCCTGTGAATCTGGAGAATGCTCTGTCAAGAAGTGACAGAGCAGACTGGATAAAAGCCATGAAAGAGGAAATAAATTATTTACAGAGCAATGGTTTTGGGAACTTATGGATCTACTGAGGAATGAAAGTATCTGTGGAAACAAATGGATATTTAAATTGAAAGGGAATGCAGAAAACTACTGTGACAGATTTGTTGCTAAAGGATTTACCCAAAAATTTGGTATAGAGTTGTAAGACGTAATACTCTTTGATCTCTCATTACTTTAGCTGAAATTCTTGATCTTAAGTTAATAATTTTATTAGTAAAATGTTTTTCTAAGAGTAGTTAAACAATGAACATCGAATTCCTTTAACCATTTTTATGACATTGAGGGTTCTGTTGGACTATCACAAAATCCAGTGCTGTATTCTAGATTGAAACAATGTTCATTCCAAAGTACATATTATTAGACAATGTGTGAAAAGAAGTAAGACTGTTGTTAAGTACTTGCAGTCAATGGAAATGCCAGCTGGTGTGTTAACTAAAGCGCTTGCTATGGAGCATCACATGTATTTTATTCATAAGTAAAATTGTCCCCAGATTAAGTGGTAGTGTTGTATGTTGGTAGTCTGACTCCTTTTTTCATCTTTGCTGTAACTGTCTATGAGACACTGGACTATCTTTGTGTTAGTTGCTTCTTCGTCACACTGCATATATGATGTAATGCTGATGTGTGAATACAACTATTATGAATGATGTACTTGTTATTTATCCATCTCATCAAAAACAGCTGTAAGTTCTAACAACATGCTACAAGCTATTTGTAGACACTTGAGGAATAAAGGAGAACCCTCATCTGGGAGCAGAAGCATTGATTCGTCGACCATCGCACATAAACAAGAAAGCTTTCTAGCTTCGCACATGCACTACTATCTCTGCCAAATCCAGCACTGGCATTGTGCATCCATCCAGTGCCATGAAAGGTCATAGATGTGTATTTGCATACATGTGTATGTGTGTGTGTGATGTGTGTATTTGTACTCTAGCTCAAGAAAGGATATACTCAGAAAGTTAGCAAGTTTTCTTTCTTTTTTTCCTGTACTATCAACAGCTCAATGCTTCTGCTTTTTGGTGAGTGGTCTCCTTTACTCTTAAGAATTTACATCTAGCTCAAGAAAGGATATACTCAGAAAGTTAGCAAGTTTTCTTTCTTTTTTTCCTGTACTATCAACAGCTCAAAGCTTCTGCTTTTAGGTGAGTGGTCCCCTTCACTCTTAAGAATTTACATTCTACCAGAACTTTCCTAGTATAATTATAAGCTATTTGTGTTTACTGAAGCTCCTAATATGAAAAATGCTGCTGCTTCCTCAGCTGTATTAAACAGATGGTGTTCAGCAACAATTTCTACCTTAATTTCTACATGACCACACTGATATTCATATTCATCATACAGCAAATTATATGTAATTTTTTTTGGGATGGGGAGGTGTGAGGTTTGGGGGGGGGGGGGGGAGGGGGGGATCGAGACTCACCATACAGACACAATTTTTAATTTTTCTGTGAACTTCATCACAAACCACTTTCACAAACATATTTTCATTACCAACACTGTATTATGTGTGTGTTTGGGGGCAAGGGGAGGGGGCGGTTGGCAGAGGGGGTCAGGGGTGAAGCTCAATGCCATGGTCTGTGCTAGATCACAATGACACTGTAATGCAGAATATCATAAACACAAAATTTCAATTATTCTCGACATACAAATAAAGGATTTGTTTTGGACAGGCAACCGATATTTTATACTTCCAGTCGTAATGTCATGGGAACAATTACAAACACTAAGACAACACTATACATCTTGATTACTGGTGCTTGCAAATAGTATTGGCACAAATGAAAGTGTTGTATTCCTCTGTAAGGAATTCCTTCATACTATAAAAAAAAAGAAATTTTTCATGTTCATCATCATTGGGTTGTCTGCCTTGCACCAGGTTTTGACTGCATAGCCCTTCATGCTTCTCTCTCTTCTGTGGTCCTCTTCATTCTTTGGTGCCCTCCTTGTGGCCTGCTGACATCATCCACTATCTGGAACCTTCTTCTGCCCTTCCCTCTCTTTCCCAGAATGAAACCTTCAATTGCCTCTATTAGAAGGCAATCTCTTCTTAGATTGTGGCCTATCCACTTTAGTTTCCTGTTCTTCACCATCAGCAGCATCCTTCGTTCTTCTCCAACTCTCCTCAGTACTTCTTCATTCCTGACTTTATTAGTCCAGCTGATCTTCTCCATTCTATGCCATATCCATATTTCACAAGCTTCAATTCTCTTATTATCCTGTTTTCTCAAAGTCCACATTTTTACTCCATACAAGGCCATGCTCCATATTGAGCACTTAACCAGTTGACTCCTTAATTCATTGTTTAAACAATTAGTTAGGAGTCTTTTCTACTTCTGCAATGCCTCTTTCGCCAGATCCATTCTCACTTTGATATCTTGTTGGCAACCCACGTCTTCTTTAATCCAACTTCCCAAATACTTGAATGCTCTTACCTGCTCTATGATGTCTGACCCCAACTTAATTTTCACTTTTCTTTTCTTTAGCCCTATGACCATGCTTCTGATTTTCTTTTTATTAATTTTCATACCATGTGATGCACAGGCTTCATTCAGGTCATTTAGCATTTGAGTCAGTGTCTCTTGACTATCTATAAGGATTGCCATGTCATCTGAAAATCTTATACATTCAATTTTCCAACCACCTATCATGATGCCTCGTGTCCCATCCAAACAGCTTTCCAGTACTTCCTCCAGATATATGTTAGGTAGGATCAGCGAGAGACAACAGCCCTGTCTAACACATCCCCCAATCTTACTGTCTTCTGAATCCTATTACCTATTCATACCTGAGCTTTCTGATTAATGTACAGATTTGTGATCAATCTTCTCTCCTTCCACTTTACTCCCTTGTCTTTCAAGGTAACTAACAGCTTATCCCACTGCACTCTATCAAAGGCCTTTTCGAGGTCTATGAAGACAGCATACACTTCTCTATCCTTTTCTATCTATCTTTCACTGATGGTTCTTAAAAGTCCAAAGGCATCTCATGTTCCCTTTCTCCTTATGAAACAATATTGTTCTTCACCAAGTGCTTCCTCCAGTATACCATATAGCCTCCTATTCAGAATTCGAAGAATTACTTTAGCTGCCTGCAATATTAGGATGATTGTCCTGTGGTCTTCCCACTTTTTAGGATTGTTAGTCTTTGGGATTGGGACTACTATACTTATGTGAAAGTCTTCTAGCCATTTCCCTTTGTCATAGATGTAGTTGCAAAGGGAGGTCAACTCATATTCGCCTGTTTCTTTTAAACTCTTTAAGATTTCTGCTGGAATGTCATCTACACCACACACTTTGTTGTTTTTAAGTTCCCTCAATGCCTTATTTACCTCCGAACCTAGGATAAAATCTCCTTTTTCATCTTCATTTACTGATTCTTCTTCCCAATCTGCAGTTTGGAAGGTCTTTGATCTGCTTCATAGAGAGTTTCAACATATTCTTTCCATCTATTCTGAACAGCGTGTGAATCACTTAAAAGAGTTCCATCTTTCCCTTCTATCTCCATATTTGTTTTGTTCTTCCTTCCCTGAAATACCATTTCCTTGGCTACTCGATACATCTTTTCATAATTGCCCTCTTTTCTCTAGTGTCTCAATTTCTGAGCAGATTTCTCTCATCCATTTTTCCCTGGACTGATCAGTTACTCTTCTCAGCTCATTGTTCAGTCTTCTGTATTGCCTTTTTCCTCCATCAGTTTGTGCGCTTTTCCATTTTCTCCATCCTGCCATCTTCAAGATTGTGTCATTGGTAACCCATGGATTCCTTCTCCACCTGCACTTCACCAGACCAGCAACATCTTTACCGGTTGCTTTCAGGGTGTCTCTGAACTGGTTTCACTGTTCATTTATGCCCTCTGTCTTTTCTCTAATTTTCTGCTTGTCATGGAACTCTTCTTATTAATGTTATAAAACATTTATTGGTGGTAATAAGTAACTCCTTCAAGGTCATTTCATAGCAGCTTCCACTGAGTTATAAAGCTGAGGATCCAATTCAAATGTCCTCCACATAGAAATGCATTGAGATACAGCTATATATTTTAAGAACAGAAACCAGTTTACAGTAAGTATTGTTACTTGCCTTGCAGCTAATAGGAATTTATGAGGCATGTTTTGAAAGTAAGGGTACTAGATTTTCAGATTTTTTTGAAACAAAAATGGTATTTAAAAGAAATTACAGACTATTATTGATACACTTGTTGACTATTTTTCCACGCAACTGCAGTCCTGTTCAGTGCATGTGATGAGCCACGGCACTAGCTTCCTTATGTCCTCCTCGAAGAACTGCCCTGCCAGCCCCTTTCCCCAAACATTCCTCTCATCAGTATTCTTCTCCTTTTGTTCTGAATTCTCCTTTTGTGTCTCACAGTATTGTTGTGCATTGATGCTCTTCCCCTGAGGCAGAAAATTGACCAAAATCATGCCTTTCAAGCATTTTACTTTAAGTTTCATGTTCAGCACGCGTTTTCTCTGTGAGATATAAGAATCTGATACTAACTTTTTTTTTGCCATGATTTTTTGAGTTCAACTTTGATTCAGATTATTTAGCATTGCTATCCCATGTTGGATAATCAAATTTTCTTCTTTTGGTGATTAAACCTATGGTCTTTCTAATGAGCCCAGTTTGTAAAGATTTTTAGAGCTCAGTTTTTTGCAAAATCTACATCTACATCTACATCCATTCTCCGCAAGCCACCTGACGGTGTGTGGCAGAGGGTACCCTGAGTACCTCTATCGGTTCTCCCTTCTATTCCAGTCTCGTATCGTTCGTGGAAAGAAGGATTGTCGGTATGCTTCTGTGTGGGCTCTAATCTCTCTGATTTTATCCTCATGGTCTCTTCGCGAGATACACGTAGGAGGGAGCAATATACTGCTTGACTCTTCGGTGAAGGTATGTTCTCGAAACTTTAACAAAAGCCCGTACCGAGCTACTGAGCATCTCTCCCGCAGAGTCTTCCACTGGAGTTTATCTATCATCTCCGTAATGCTTTTGTGATTACTAAATGATCCTGTAACGAAGCGCACTGCTCTCCGTTGGATCTTCTCTATCACTTCTATTAACCCTATCTGGTACGGATCCCACACTGCTGAGCAGTATTCAAGCAGTGGGCGAACAAGCGTACTGTAACCTACTTCCTTTGTTTTCCGATTGCATTTCCTTAGGATTCTTCCAATGAATCTCAGTCTGGCATCTGCTTTACCGACGATCAACTTTATATGATCATTCGATTTTAAATCACTCCTAATGCGTACTCCCAGATAATTTATGGAATTAAATGCTTCCAGTTGCTGACCTGTTATTTTGGAGCTAAATGATAAGGGATCTATCTTTCTATGTATTTGCAGCACATTACACTTGTCTACATTGAGATTCAATTGCCATTCCCTGCACCATGCGTCAACTCGCTGCAGATCCTCCTGCATTTCAGTACAGTTTTCCATTGTTACAACCTCTCGATACACCACAGCATCATCTGCAAAAAGCCTCAGTGAACTTCAGATGTCATCCACAAGGTCATTTATGTATATTGTGAATAGCAAAATCAGGTCAAAAATACTGGATTTTTTTTATATTTTTACAAAATCTTCAAGTTTACACTTCATTTATTCAGTACTGGAAAGTGTTACATAAATGAAACTTTATATTGAACCTTGTGTTGTCATGTTATTACATGCCAAAATTCACGTTTGTCATACCTTTAGGCCCTGAGAGCCAAACTTCAAAATTTTTTCAGGCACCGATTTTTTTGGGTGATTTTGTCTAAACTTTTCTAGCTGAATATGGCTTGTAAAATTTGTTTCCTTACTATTCTTAAGAGAATTCATAAAGTTGCACAAGATACCTAAATTTCATTTGTTCCAACAAAAAATTGCCCAAAATATGAGCCCAAATTTGCCAGGAGGATTAAATGTTCTGGGAAGTGAGTTTAATAAGGCCCTGATCTTTGAAGAAGTATCTCCAAGATGCACCATTATCTAGTTTATTCAGTTCACAGTCTTTGGTGCCGCTGAAAGAATAGGCCTAAAGTCGCAGAGAATACTGGTAGAAGTAAAGCTGTGAGGGTGTGTTGTGAGACATACTTGAATAGCACTTTCCCATGGAAGGCAAAAGTACCAGTTTTGAGTCCTGGTGCAGCACACAGTTTTAACCTGCCAGGAAGTTTCAGAATAGCTTTTGTTATTTAGCTCTGTCTCTTTCCATCTAGGTTAGAAAGGGGACCACAAACAATAACAAATGTTGTTGGACACCACACTTTGTGTACCACATTCTGAGTTTTGTTTTGTTCCTCTGATGAACTTATTTAATACGAGTCTCTGCTTTCTGTTATGAAGTTAAAGACCCAGCCATGCAGGTAGAAAACACACAATGTCATAATATTGGGAGATCCCAAGTAGAATATAAAGTTAAAGGTACTGGAGAAGTCAGAAAACACCAACAGGATATGCAAGGAGAACTTCAGCAAAGTTCTGAAGGTGGGAGACGAGGCACTGTTGTAAATAAAGCTCTGGAAGGAAGGCTTTGCTTGGATAGCTCACCTGCTACACCACTTTCCCACAAAAGGCAAACGTCCCAGGTTCGAGTTCTGGTCTGGCATACAGTTTTAATCTGGTAGAAAGTTTCAAATAAGTACACACTCCATGCAGAGTGAAAATTCATTTTGGAAACAATCCCCTAGACTGTAGGTAAGCCATGTCTCCTCATTAGCCTTTCTTCCAAGAGTGCTAGTCCACAAGATATGTAAGAGAACTTGTGTGAAGTTTGGAAGATAGCAGATGAGGTATTCACAGAAGCAAAGTTGTGAGGGTGGGTCATTAATCATGTTTGAATAGTTCAGTCAGTGAGCACTTGACCATGAAAGGCAGAGGTATGAGGTTCGAGTTCTGGTGTGGCTCACAGTTTTAACCTGCCATTAAGTTTCAGGACAGCTTTTGTTGTTTAGCTCTGTCTCTTTCTCTACTGAGATCCTTTGTGAAAGCCAAACTGAGGTGCAGTTAGCCAGTTATGCTTAAAAAGTGCCAGTATTATTCTATAGACCACATTCTCAGAAACTATTGTAGTCTGAAGTAGTGCAATTGGTTTGTAATTATTGTTAATTTTTCTAACTCCACGGGAAATTTGTAACTGAATTGAGGATTTTTTGGTAAGGCAGATGCAGCACGTAATCTTGTATGAGGAGTCACTGAGAGATGTAGAAATAACTCCATCTGTGCCACAGGGCAGTGGCTTGGGTTTCTGGCTGTTAATTTTAGATATTAATGACATCAATAATAATAATAATAATAATAATAATAATAAGAACGAGCAGAAACTAGCAAAATACACAAGGCAATCACTCATATAAATACATCGGCTACACCACTGCAATTTCATAACCACTTCTACAACCCTTTAGATCACATAACATCAACAGATACGAAGAAAGCAAATTGGAAAAAGAAAACACTTCATGGCAAGCACCCGTATCATCTAACACAGCCACACATCGATCAAGACGCATCCAACACATGGCTAAGAAAAGGCAATATATACAGTGAGACAGAAGGATTCATGATTGCAATACAGGATCAAACAATAAACACCAGGTATTTCAGCAAGCATATTATTAAAGATCCCAATACCACAACAGATAAATGCAGACTTTGTAAACAACAAATAGAAACAGTAGATCACATCACAAGCGGATGTACAATACTAGCAAATACAGAATACCCCAGAAGACATGACAATGTCGCAAAAATAATACATCAACAGCTTGCCTTACAACATAAACTTATAAAACAACACATTCCTACATACAAGTATGCACCACAAAATGTACTGGAGAATGATGAATACAAATTATACTGGAACAGAACCATTATAACAGATAAAACAACGCCACATAACAAACCTGACATCATACTCACCAATAAAAAGAAGAAATTAACACAACTAATCGAAATATCCATACCCAATACAACAAATATACAAAAGAAAACAGGAGAAAAAATTGAAAAATACATCCAACTGGCTGAGGAAGTCAAAGACATGTGGCATCAGGATAAAGTTGACATCATACCAATTATACTATCAACTACAGGAGTCATACCACACAATATCCACCAATACATCAATGCAATACAGCTACATCCAAACATATATATACAATTACAGAAATCCGTAATTATTGATACATGTTCAATTACCCGAAAGTTCCTAAATGCAATATAACATATACCGTACAGCAAAAAGGAAGTGACGCTTGATAAAGGTCCGCGTCACTCCATTCCTCACCAGACTTAACGTCTGAGAAAGTAAAGATAATAATAATAACAATAATTCATGGCTTTTCACAAATTATGCACTTATCTATAATGAATACCTGTCTGAAATTAGCTACAAAAACATTCATTCAGATGTTGGTAAGATTCCAGGGTGCTGCAAAGACTGTCAACTTCCTTCAAATATTCAAAAACATAAAATAGTTCATTTCATAAAACAAAAAATTAATAATGTAGGACTAAGTATCAGTGAGTCATAATTGGATTCAGTCAAGTCTTACAAATACCTGTTGGGATATGAAATGGAACGATCACATAGGCTCAGCCAGAGGTAAAGCAGGTGTCAAACTTCAGGTCACTGGAAGGATACTAGGAAAATGCAACCAGTCAACAAAGAAATAGCTTACAAAACAGTTGGGTGATGCACCCTAAAATATTGCTCACTTGTCTGGAGTTTATACCAAATAAGAATAACAAGTGATATTGAACATGCACAAAGAAGAGTGACACAGATAGTCTCTGGTTTGTCTGACCCATGGGAGAGTATCATAGAGGTGCTGAAATAACTGAACTGGCAGACGCTTGAAGATAGATGCAAACTATCCCGTGAAAGCTTACTTCCGAAGTTTTAGGGACCAACTTTAAAGGAGGAAGTTAGGATTACACTATAACTCACTACATACCACTTCCGTAGAGATCACAAAGTCTAGACTAGGCTAATTACAGCACACATGGAGGCATTCTAAGCAATCATTCTTTTATCCCTCCATATGTGAATGGAACAAGAAGAAGCAGTAACAACTGGTGCAATGGAAAGCACTGTCCCATATACTTCATAGTGGTACACAGACTATAAATGTAGAATTTTAAAGGTTTCTGTCACAACTGTATATTTCCAACTGTCAGAAAACAATTAACTTCTATGGAATAAGAGTTTCCTTGACTAGTTCTGAAATCAGTTGTATGAGTTGGTTGCCTATTCATTTACATTTCTTTATTTCTATTTATGAGTGGCTTGTTTTCTCCAACATGTTTAATTACTTCCTCCACTTTGTACAAGTTTTCGTTTTTAAGATTCTAAACAGTTCAACATTTAGACAGTCTGCACAAAAAGCGACTGGAAAAAAATGCAACTCCAACTGGCTGATAAAGTAACTCTGGAATGAGAAACTGCAGCTGGTGTGTGCGAGTTTGAAGGAGAGTAAGTATAGTATTATTTGTTGCACCCAGCATCTTCTGGTTTGTGTGAATAATACAAAACAAATCCTACTTCTAATATGTTGTCAATTATTTTTATTTTGAAAATCCAGATGTCATTAGATTTTGGTATACATACTGATACGGAAATGTGATTCTGGCATTTTATGCTCCTTAAATCATTTGTATTTGTGGACCTCTGTGTTTAAACAAATAGATTTATGACATTTCTGTAGTTTTCTTGTCATTTTCACTGTTTGTTTTCACAAGACAATGTAATTTTATTGAACGGAACAAGCACTGATAGCCACACAAAAGAATACGGTAGGCCCCGCTTTCATTATGATTTACGTTTTTTGTACATTTGCTCCCACTGGCGTACCACCAATTTTATTGTAAACAACAGATGCACAGTACACTTGATACCTGTCATACTAAACTGCTTTCACACGACACTTTCTGTCAAATCCACCAGCAAAAGCTTGGGAACTTGTAGCTGTAGAAAATGAGATAATTTTCTTGCTTCCCATACCATACAAAACCAACATTCACAACATGCTCATATTTTTTTCAGATGAAAGCAATCCAGAGCTGTATTCAAGAACACAACAAAACTCAGACCACTCGACAACGCAGATGCCGAGTTGCTGCTGCTTGTCCAAATGAGCCTGCCCTTGCTTGTGTTGGTGCAGTATAAGCGGTGCACGCTATTCCTGTGGTACCTGGGGTTTATGGGTGGGGGTGGTGGCCTCTCATTGTGGATTGTCCTTAGGGGCGTCCTGACTCTGTTACAGGGTGTTACTCCCACAAAGGTCAGGTCAATAAGTGGTCAGCCTGTGATGGATTTGATGGACCAGGTCCCTGATGAGCCAGTTTTTGGACCATTCAGCCTGACCATAGAAGACATGCACTGACTGTTGAAATCGGTCGCAGAGCAGCAGGATGCCAGTCTGCTTATGCAGTCGAGCTGTGGAGTAGAGCCATGGCAGGTGCAGAGCAAGCTTGAGTGCCCAGTTCTGCACCCTCTGCAGTGCATTCATGTGTGTGAGATGCCTTGTCCCAGACCACAGCTGCGTATTCCAGCATGGGACATACCAGTGCCAGATACAGAGTAAGGCCATGGTGGGGAGGCAGAGCTGGCAATGGGTTGAGCACGGGATAAAGGATATGTAGGTACCCTATTGCTCTGCTCCTGATGTCCTGAATGTGAGGCTTCCAAGAAGTGAGTTTCTGGTTGAGGGTGACACCAAGATAATGGCCAGTCTTGCTCCAGGGAACAGGGTTTCCCATGATGATGACTGGTGGGAGACCAGTAGGGAGTAATCTTTGTGTAAAGACCACTGCCCGACTCTTCGCGGGCGGCATTTTGACTAAGGTGCCATTTGGTTGACTACGCACTGAGGACCTCACAGTCGTGCTGGAGAAGATGTCTCATCTCCACCGCCATCATGCTCCGCACGAATAGTGCAGTGTTGTCAGTGTATAGGGCCAACTTCACTGGCGCCATGTGCGGTGCATCAGTGGTGAAGAGGGAGTATAGCAGAGGCACTCCAGCATGTAATGGATGGTGGGTCAAAGTGCCATCACCCAGCCAGATGTGAAACATCCTGTCAGCCAGGTAGGAGCAGAGAAGGACTCCGTGCGATGTCAGAACCCATGTACAAAGAGTTTGTACACGAGGTCGTTGTGCCACATGAAGTCTAAGGCCCTGGAGACATCCAATAATACTGCCCTGAGGAATTCCCAAGTCTCCAGAATGCACATGGCCTCTTCCACCAGCTGCATCAGTTTGTGTATGGTGGAACAGCCACTCCTAAACCCAACTTGTTCGTCTGGGATGATGCCCTCGGCTGTCACATGACGGAGTAGACGCCTGGTGTATAGGCTCTTGAACAACTTGAAGAGCAAAGGCAGCAGGTTGATGGGTCAGTAGTTTGCAGGCAAGGTGGCCTGTAGGCAGCCACGAATGTGATCTGCCCAGCAGCAGTGGAGATATTCACTCCTGTAGCTTCCAGGGTGGCAAGGTCCAGACGTGGCACCCTTTGGGGCCACCTCTAGCAGGGTGGTGTCGGCTAGTACCAACACGCCTGGCAGGGCTCCTGAGGATACTCTGTCCTCTTGAGCGGCCGCGCCACCAACAGTCATCAAGTAATCAAGTACTGCTGGAAGATGCGGAATGCGCACTCATCAGCATCGCACCCTGGGTAGTCGGCGCCGGACAAGCACTGCGTAATAGCATACACTTGCAACGCGTTTAGCGGGCAGGTGTCCATGGAGAAATCTGAAGCATCGGCCTTCTTCGTCTGCTGGGTCGTCATAAATGGGGGGCTGGATGGGGCCGCCAATGGGGCTGATTCAGTCGCCTGAGCCCATCCCACTGAATGGTGATCCGCCACACCCTTTGTCTGAGTAGCGTGCTCCTCTACATATAGCATACTAACTCGAGATTGTCCCGCCAACTCGCTGGCAGCTGGTTAGTAGCGCGTTGCAAGCTATTTACTGGTGAGTCACTCTGCAGTCGCGCCGTCTCCAAAGGCCCATAACAGTAAAGGCCGTCCGCACAAGGACGGACCGAAAACGAACGCAAAGGGCAGGCCTACATCGACAACTGGTTGCCGTCTAGTCGGCAATGCAGTTCTGTACACGGAACAGCTCAGAACTCAGAAACTACAGTGAGAGATAGGTGGAGAGGGAGTACTGTTTGTCGCAGCCGAGCATCTTTGGTTGCACTCGGCATGTGGTTCTCTGTTATTATTATAGATGAATTAGAATACGAAGAAAACTCTGGATTAATCCGCACATCCAATGAAATATAAACGGCAGGCTAAATACAGCAACCAAGGAGCTGTAACAGACAGATACGAAATTCATACTTTTTGTAGGACAACTGAACAGTGCTACAGCGATCTGGCCTATTTGATTTCTTCAGCTATAAAACATCGTTACTTTTGTTTAAAAATCCAAATATCTTGAGTTTTATATACACGGAAATGTGGTGATGGTGGTCTGTGCTGGTTAAATCATTTCTATGTGAACACCATTATATTTACACGTATCGAAGATTTGTGGCTTTTCACTGTTCGTTCCCACGCGACAGTGTAATTTTACATAGCAACAAAGCCTGCTAGTTACATCACAGTTATTTACATTTGCTTCCACTGACGTCTCGTTAATTTTATTTTAAACAACAGATGAGCAGTACATTACACGTCATAAGAAATTCCTTTCCCTTTTAATAGAAATAGGTGTGAAATGCCTCCCACAGTAGCCTGTGAACTAGTACTTCCCGTGCAAAGCCAAAGTTCACAACTTGCTAGTTTATCTTCAGGTTAAACCAATAGAGAGCTGCGATCGAGGACACGAAGGAACTCAGATCGCTTGGTGACGTAGGCATCAAGACGCTGGCAACTGGTTGGCAAACGCGTTGCAAGGTGACTGGTGTGTCATTCAGCAGTCGCACACCGTCTGCAGCGCCCTGTTTAACCATACACGATTACAGTAAGTGATTCGCTGCTCACCTATTATCAACAGACGTCGGCAACGAGTTGCATTTGTGTTGCTTCGTGTGCAGTGGGCGTAAGTGATTCGTAAGCGGCCAATTACCAACTCGTTCTCGTCAGAGGGTTTCATTTTCGAGTCGCTCCGTGTGCGGATAGCCATACATATGAGTCACAGTAATCCAGGGGCGCCGACTTTCCAAAATTTCTGTGGGTGCATATCGATAACGGAATGTAATATATGTTTTCTGGAGGGTTCTGGTATTTTTAAAAATTATTACCTTTCATTTATAATCTTTTATGAACACTGCCTGTGTCATAAAGATCTGTGCTGTGATAAAGTAAAATATACCGGTACTATAAGCACGCTTTCAAACTGCCATAGCTTCATCTACATCTACATGACTACCCTGCAATTCACATTTAAGTGCTTGGCAGAGGGTTCATCGAACCACAATCATGCTATCTCTCTACCATTCCACTCCCGAACAGCGCGTGGGGAAAACGAACACCTAAACCTTTCTGTTCGAGCTCTGCTTTCTCTTATTTTATTTTGATGATCATTCCTACCTATGTAGGTTGGGCTCAACAATATATTTTCGCATTCGGAAGAGAAAGTTGGTGACTGAAATTTCGTAAATAGATCTCGCCGCGACGAAAAACGTCTTTGCTTTAATGACTTCCATCCCAATTCGCGTATCATATCTGCCACACTCTCTCCCCTATTACGCGATAATACAAAACGAGCTGCCCTTTTTTGTACCCTTTCGATGTCCTCCATCAATCCCACCTGGTAAGGATCCCACACCGCTCAGCAATATTCTAACAGAGGACGAACGAGTGTAGAGTAAGCTGTCTCTTTAGTGGACTTGTTGCATCTTCTAAGTGTCCTGCCAATGAAACGCAACCTTTGGCTCGCCTTCCCCACAGTATTATCTATGTTGTCTTTCCAACTGAAGTTGTTCGTAATTTTAACATCCAGGTACTTAGTTGAATTGACAGCCTTGAGAATTGTACTATTTATCGAGTAATCGGAGGGATTTCTTTTGGAACTCATGTGGATCACCTCACACTTTTCGTTATTTAGCGTCAACTGCCACCTGCCACACCATACAGCAATCTTTTCTAAATCGCTTTGCAACTGATACTGGTCTTTGGATGACCTTACTAGACGGTAAATTACAGCATCATCTGCGAACAACCTAAGAGAACTGCTCAGATTGTCACCCAGGTCATTTATACAGATCAGGAACAGCAGAGGTCCCAGGACGCTTCCCTGGGGAACACCTGACATCACTTCAGTTTTACTCGATGATTTGCCGTCTATTACTACGAACTGCGACCTTCCTGACAGGAAATCACGAATCCAGTCGCACAACTGAGACGATACCCCATAGGTCCGCAGCTTCATTAGAAGTCGCTTGTGAGGATCAGTGTCGAAAGCTTTCCGGAAATCCAGAAATACGTAATCAACTTGAGATCCCCTGTCAATAGCGGCCATTGCTTCGTGCGAATAAAGAGCTAGCTGCGTTGCACAAGAACGATGTTTTCTGAAACCATGCTGATTACGTATCAATAGATCGTTCCCTCCGAGGTGATTCATAATGTTTGAATACAGTATATGATCCAAAACCCTACTGCAAACCGACGTCAATGATATAGGTCTGTAGTTCGATGGATTACTCCTACTACCCTTCTTAAACACTGGTGCGACCTGCGCAATTTTCCAATCTGTAGGTACAGATCTATCGGTGAGCAAGCGGTTGTATACGATTGCTAAGTAGGGAGCTATTGTATCAGCGTAATCTGAAAGGAACCTAATCGGTATACAATCTGGACCTGAAGACTTGCCCGTATCAAGCGATTTGAGTTGCTTCGCAACCCCTAACGTATCTACTTCTAAGAAACTCATGCTAGCAGCTGTTCGTGTTTCAAATTCTGGAATATTCCATTCGTCTTCCCTGGTGAAGGAATTTCGGAAAACTGCATTCAATAACTCCGCTTTAGCGGCACAGTCGTCGGTAACAGTACCGTCGGCACTGCGCAGCGAAGGTATTGACTGCGTCTTGCTGCTTGTGTACTTCACATACGACCAGAATTTCTTCGGATTTTCTACCAAATTTCGAGACAATGTTTCGTTGTGGAACCTATTAAAGGCATCTCGCATTGAAGTCCGTGCCAAATTTCGCGCCTCTGTAAATTTTAGCCAATCTTCGGGATTTCGCGTTCTTCTGAACTTCGCATGCTTTTTCTGTTGCCTCTGCAACAGCGTTCGGACCTGTTTTGTGTACCACGGGGGGATCAGTTCCATCTCTTACCAATTTATGAGGCATGAATCTCTCAATTGCTGTTGCTACTATATCTTTGAATTTGAGCCACATCTCGTCTACATTTGCATAGTCAGTTCGGAAGGAATGGAGATTGTCTCGTAGGAAGGCTTCTAGTGACACTTTATCCGCTTTTTTAAATAAAGTTATTTTCGTTTGTTTCTGGTGGATTTGGAAGAAACGGTATTGAGCCTAGCTACAACGACCTTGTGATCACTAATCCATGTATCAGTCATGATGCTCTCTATCAGCTCTGGATTGTTTGTGGCTAAGAGGTCAAGTGTGTTTTCGCAACCATTTACAATTCGCGTGGGTTCGTGGACTAACTGCTCGAAATAATTTTCGGAGAAAGCATTTAGGACAATCTCGGAAGATATTTTCTGCCTACCATCGGTTTTGAACAAGTATTTTTGCCAACATATCGAGGGAAGGTTGAAGTCCCTACCAACTATAACCGTATGTGTGGGGTATTTATTTGTTACGAGACTCAAATTTTCTCTGAACTGTTCAGCAACTATAACATCGAAGTCTGGGGGTCGGTAGAAGGAGCCAATTATTAACTTAGTTCGGCTGTTAAGTATAACCTCCACCCATACCAATTCGCATGGAGTATCTACTTCGACTTCACTACAAGATAAACCACTACTGACAGACACAAACACTCCACCACCAATTCTGCCTAATCTATCTTTCCTGAACACCGTTTGAGACTTAGTAAAAATTTCTGCAGAACTTATTTCAGGCTTTAGCCAGCTTTCTGTACCTATAACGATTACAGCTTCTGTGCTTTCTATTAGCGCTTGAAGCTCAGGGACTTTCCCAGCACAACTACAACAATTTACAACTACAATTCCGACTGTTCCTTGATCCAAGCACGTCCTGTATTTGCCATGAACTCTTTGTGATTGCAGCCCACCCTGTACTTTCCCGAGGCCTTCTAACCTAAAAAACCGCCCAGTCCACGCCACACAGCCTCCGCTACCCGTGTAGCCGCCAGCTGAGCGTAGTGAACTCCTGACCTATTCAGCGGAACCCGAAACCCCACCACCCTATGGCGCAAGTCAAGGAATCTGCAGCCAACACGGTCGCAAAACCGTCTGAGCCTCTGATTCAGACCCTCCACCGGCTCTGCACCAAAGGTCCACAGTCGGTTCTGTCAACGATGCTGCGGATGGTGAGCTCTGCCTTCATCTCGTAAGCAAGACCGGCAGCCTTCACCAAATCAGATAGCCGCTGGAATCCAGAGAGAATTTCCTCAGATCCAAAGCGACACACGTCATTAGTGCCGACATGTGCCACCACCTGCAGCTGGCTGCACCCTGTGCTCTTCATGGCATCCGGAAGGACCCTTTCCACATCAGGAATGACTCCACCCGGAATGCACAATGGATTTCTTCCCGTCCTTAGCCACCATATGCCTAAGGGGCCCCATTACGCGCCTAACATTGGAGCTCCCAACTACCAATAAGCCCACGCTCTGTGATTGCCCGGACCTTGAAGGCTTAGAGGGCACATTCTCGGATTCGAAAAGGTTTAAAAAGTCAGCCAACCAGTAGTAAACCAAAGATTTATTTAGACCTCGACCTAGGTTTCGATATTCATAAAAATATCTTCATCAAAAGGATTGGGGTCTTGGTAGTAAATTACATTAGCTGAAGCCATATAAAACTGATATAAAAACCAGAACCATCACATGCCATGGCTTAAGACAGCAGCCAGATTGCACTCAGCGTACATCAGAATGAATGCACAACTGAATTCGCCCACTGATAAATTCTTTTGTCTACATAAAATTAAAACAGACGCCCAAAGAATGAAATATTCACGTAACGTACGTATTCACCATGTCAGTGACTAAGGTCTTTGTCACGGTGAAGAGCTAAATAAACCTTTGGTCTACTGCAACTGGTTGGCTGATTTTGTTCAGCCTCTTCGTATTTATACAATTGCTGAATCGCAGCCATGTTTAAGATTTTATTCTTGGATTCCTTATTTTTTTGGCTCAACATTAATGTCCATCTGTGATGACGACGACAAAATATATGACAAATTTATCCATAGTGACTAGAAAACCGCTCTGATTCGAAAGTATGTATAGAAGCAATAATCAATATTCTGATTCAGCGTTCCACAAGAGTCTAATAATCGCGCAACGTTTGACTGTTGCGAAATTTTTTGCCTGATGAAGAGCTTTTGCTCCACGCAACGCGTCAGTAGAGCCTTCTTCAGTCTACAATATAAGCTTCCGCGTTCTTCGAAGCCAATGCCGCAACAAACAATCCGGATTATGTGAAAACAATTTCTGTTACATCTAAACTACATCGCCTGTTATGTTTTTAAAAAAAGAAATAACTACTAACTTAGTTTGTAACAGTCGACTTCCTTGTACATCCGATTATTCTTTATTATTGCTCAACATTGGCCGGTAGACATTTTAAAACAGTTGTTTGCGAATGGAGTGGGCGTATCACTTGTAAGGAAACATGAAAGCAAGCTGAAAAGACGGGGTTTCATTCTCAGTATAGTGCGACTATCATTCTAGGAAGTGCCTTTTACTTGTCCAGGGAAAGGCAAGGAACGTTCGCGGAGTGTGTTCCTTGGTTGCCTTTGCTCATATACACTCCTGGAAATGGAAAAAAGAACACATTGACACCGGTGTGTCAGACCCACCATACTTGCTCCGGACACTGCGAGAGGGCTGTACAAGCAATGATCACACGCACGGCACAGCGGACACACCAGGAACCGCGGTGTTGGCCGTCGAATGGCGCTAGCTGCGCAGCATTTGTGCACCGCCGCCGTCAGTGTCAGCCAGTTTGCCGTGGCATACGGAGCTCCATCGCAGTCTTTAACACTGGTAGCATGCCGCGACAGCGTGGACGTGAACCGTATGTGCAGTTGACGGACTTTGAGCGAGGGCGTATAGTGGGCATGCGGGAGGCCGGGTGGACGTACCGCCGAATTGCTCAACACGTGGGGCGTGAGGTCTCCACAGTACATCGATGTTGTCGCCAGTGGTCGGCGGAAGGTGCACGTGCCCGTCGACCTTGGACCGGACCGCAGCGACGCACGGATGCACGCCAAGACTGTAGGATCCTACGCAGTGCCGTCGGGGACCGCACCGCCAATTCCCAGCAAATTAGGGACACTGTTGCTCCTGGGGTATCGGCGAGGACCATTCGCAACCGTCTCCATGAAGCTGGGCTACGGTCCCGCACACCGTTAGGCCGTCTTCCGGTCACGCCCCAACATCGTGCAGCCCGCCTCCAGTGGTGTCGCGACAGGCGTGAATGGAGGGACGAATGGAGACGTGTCGTCTTCAGCGATGAGAGTCGCTTCTGCCTTGGTGCCAATGATGGTCGTATGCGTGTTTGGCGCCGTGCAGGTGAGCGCCACAATCAGGACTGCATACGACCGAGGCACACAGGGCCAACACCCGGCATCATGGTGTGGGGAGCGATCTCCTACACTGGCCGTACACCACTGGTGATCGTCGAGGGGACACTGAATAGTGCACGGTACATCCAAACCGTCATCGAACCCATCGTTCTACCATTCCTAGACCGGCAAGGGAACTTGCTGTTCCAACAGGACAATGCACGTCCGCATGTATCCCGTGCCACCCAACGTGCTCTAGAAGGTGTAAGTCAACTACCCTGGCCAGCAAGATCTCCGGATCTGTCCCCCATTGAGCATGTTTGGGACTGGATGAAGCGTCGTCTCACGCGGTCTGCACGTCCAGCACGAACGCTGGTCCAACTGAGGCGCCAGGTGGAAATGGCATGGCAAGCCGTTCCACAGGACTACATCCAGCATCTCTACGATCGTCTCCATGGGAGAATAGCAGCCTGCATTGCTGCGAAAGGTGGATATACACTGTACTAGTGCCGACATTGTGCATGCTCTGTTGCCTGTGTCTATGTGCCTGTGGTTCTGTCAGTGTGATCATGTGATGTATCTGACCCCAGGAATGTGTCAATAAAGGTTCCCCTTCCTGGGACAATGAATTCACGGTGTTCTTATTTCAATTTCCAGGAGTGTACATCTGAAACGAACAAATAGGTTTTTGAGGTCAGAATTTTAACGTCCATCCCAGTGTTTTAGTAGTTCATTACTTTATGATAAAGGAAAGTGAGAAATATTTATTTTATTTTTATCAAACTAAAAATTTTGTGCGCGCACCCACAAGATTATGTAAGTTTGTATGAGACCCGGAGCACCCACGTAGTCGGGGCGTACGCAATTATCTTCTCGTTAATGTGATCCGACATGCCTTCCACAGTCACTCTGAAACGACACCTTAACTTCATCTTTTGTAAAATAGAGCGCACCTGTATATATTTTTTGACTTCTCGTTTTTTATCACTACAGCAGAAATTACCCATTTTTAATACTTTCACAATACACGCAATTTCCCCTGTCCAGTAACAAGTACTAGGGCAGGCAAATTTTCAACGGCCTTAATATTTACAAACAATTGGGTGCTTCTTGTCTGGTATATGCCACGGCCACCGTGTAAAATGCTTAACATACTATTCGCGTTCTCGTGTAGATTCGATATCCGTCTAGATCTACTTTTTAATTACGGTGGTTGTTGTTTTGTACATAAATGTATTATTCTACATCAAATTCGATTAAGACAAATGATGAATCTGTTACTGTATCATTACGGGATTTTTGTGTTCGCCTTGATGCCAGACACCTTTAATCTCCAGACTAGCCGTAGCAATAATTCGCCCTCACCGGTTGGTTTTTTAATTCTGAAGCACATGAAATGTTGATTTTCACACAAAATTTCGTTATCGGTAATTGTAAAATGTTATGATTAGTTTTGTGCTTATGTGTCGACATATATTTTTTTCTTTTTCTTACTTGACACAACACTAAGAACACTTTTTTCCTTATAAGCATGACACTGCAGTTATCATTTTGGTTTGTGAAGTTACGTTGCCCTGCAACATTATCTATCCACATCTGTAGCAAGTTAATATTTGTAGCAAATATGCCGGGCCGAGACATGAACACAGTCATCGTGATGAAATCGCCACGCTGGTGAATCGATTCATAGCTTCAACTTCTTTGTAGTTCTTACAGTCCAACGGAAACTAACTTTGCGAACTCACCGACAACGAGTAATCATTTTATCTTTTGCATGTATTTATTTTATCATTTTGTGGCTTTCCTTACGTACTTCTTTAGAGATATCTCACAGTTTGAAAAGCAAAATAAAAATCAACTACAATTTCCTTGCGAAAGTAATTTCAAGTCCCGGTTCAGCATAAGGTCCTTAGTATTTGTAATTATATGATAATCTAACACAGCGAGTGCTTTGTCAGATTCCAGACGATAGACCATCATGTTTAAAGAAACTTACCGGTATCACGTTATTTGGGTTACTGAAGCTGTAGCGTGTACAGAAAAATGCCGGGCTGTGTTCGAATAATGAAAGTACTGCTCATGCTGTTCACTTTGTTTTGTTGTTTATACATACCTGTATAAATGGTTCGTTGCTGGAACGCCTAAGAGCATTTTCACCGGTCCGTTCACTGGCAAGCCACTTTTCCGTAACAACATTTGTACGATTCCAACCATTGCAAATCAGTCTGTGGGCGATGGTAACAACTGACTGATAAGAAATTCTGATTCTACCCTGTCAAACAGTTCTAGTGTTTATACAGACATCGGATTGAGTCACGCCCTGTCAACAAACAGCAGACAATCACGTTTACAACTACGAATCCGGTATCTAAAAGGAACCTTACTTCTTCCATAAGACGCGCGGTTCATTTAATAATGGAATGATACGGTATCAGGTATTATTCGGACGATACCTGTGGAATGCACAGCGTCAACAGTGACTCGGCAGACTTTTTTTTTGCCTCTAACTGATAGCTATATATGATGCAAGGTACGTCTTACTGTGCTCATAAAGATGGATCTGTGCGAAACCGTGTATCCATACAAATTACTGTTCATTGCACAAAATTATCGAAAACCACGAATACTTAAGCGTAATGTGTATGTCGCCATCGCCGATGGAGCGCACACGGCCGGCAGCTGTCACTGGCTGCTTCCGTTGACACAGAGTGTGTGTGTGTGTGTGTGTGTGTGTGTGTCAGCCCTTGGGTATCTACGACTTCGCGGCGAGCCGTGCTTCGGCGGGACATGACGAATATCAGTGGTGTTCACACGGCGCGCAACACGAAGGCGACTTTATCTTTACAGCCAAGCACTACACTATAATATCATTGGAATAATGATGTATTAACACAATGAAATTAAAAGCAACTCCAAAAAGGAGAGATTAACCACAGTACTTAATTTTCTTCTATGGTATTTGCCTCTAATAACCATTCACATTCTAGCAGTACATACCTTGATCATGATACAGTGTCTAAAAATGATTTACATTGCATCCATAACACCTTAGTCTTATACAAAGAGGTTTGCCTAATTCAGTCACAAAAGTTTTCAACTCTCCCTTATCAGATATCACAATCCACAGCAACGTGTTGCCTACATTTAAATATGGATTAAGAAAATACTTTATAAGGAGGTCCTTCTGCTCTCGTAAGTACCTGCAGTTAAATCATTGTCTGTTACATAAATTCATACTGATATTTCTATATGTTTTAAGGCTGTGTGTGTTTAATGTGTCAGCCAAAATTCATCATACTTGTTTAAAATGAACAATGTATGAATATTCTTTTGTGTACTTAAGTTTATTTTTAGTAATTATGTCATGTTACTTGAACTAACTATTATTAATTTTATTTCAACCTTCAGCTTATTAACCAATCTCTGTACATTTTTGTATTGTATTTGTATTCAGTGTATCTCTATGCTTGTAAACCTGACTCATTCCACATCTTGATTTGTCATAAGGTATTACTCGACCACAATATTAGTGTGCTTGCATGTAAGGACTCGTCGGTTGGCATATTGCGAGACGGCTCGTAATCTGGGTTGACGGTAACATCTTCAACTTTTTTAATCCTGTTATCCTCAGTTGCACATAGTATTATAGTATGTTAATAATTGTTACTTTGGACCGCCTGATTAAAAGTGAATGAAAACAATTGTCATGCCCTACGCATTTCACCTTTTATTCTTTGGAAGGTGTCTTCAGTGGCCTGGAATATGTACATATTTTTATTATTTAGTTTACATTTTTGGACTCTGTGTATATATAGGTTATACACAGTTCTGGTGGTTGGCTTTTTTATGGCGTAGTAATATTTACAATGTGGAAAAGGCAGAGAGCTACTTACCGTAAATCAGAGCAATTCAGTCTCTTCTTATGTGATCAGCACATCATGCTTCATTGAAAAATGATCGCATAAGAGCATTTCTTCAAAGGACTGAAATATCATGCAATGAACATTTCATTTTCATACAACTATTTTCTGATGCATGTATGTTTCTTTCATAGCCCCCTTAAAATGTGCTCCTGGTTTACCGCATAAACTACACTATTTTTAAAAAAGCTTAGTACCTTTAGCTGTGGAGCAATATCAACTTCCCTGAATGTGCCTGTGGGAGGGTTAGGGAGGATAGTGGAGGGATACTCCTCTTATCAGGACAAAGAGAGCAGTAGTCAAAACCCTGGCAGAGATTGTGATTCAGTTTCTCTGCTCCTACTTGGTAAAGTCATGAGAAGGCCCTTTGTGGCTGGACAGTGGGTGTGTAGTAGGTGGTAGATAGTGGGAGAGGCAAGGCAGCAGAGATCTGTTTCTCAACAATATTAAGACGATATTTTCGGTCTCTGAAGACCTCAGTGAGAGCTTTGGCACATTTGGAGGGGGTCTGCTCGTCACTGCTGATGTAATAACCTTTGGTGGCTAGTCCACATGGAAGGACTTTCTTGGTAAGGAATGCATGACATCTCCAACATTCATGGACTTGCCACTATTGAACAATACCTTTCCCAATGCCCAACTGACTCCCGACCTATGACCACCTTTCTGGTCATTGTTACCTCCTGAAGACCATTATAATAAGTTGTGGTAAATTACATCTTTACAACAACTTAAAATTGTATTAAAATGTCATACAGCACAATACAGTAAACAAGAAGAGTGTTAAGAGCACATATAAATCAGTAAGTAATGCTTCTGTCCAGGGTGTAATGGCAGAGTTTGACATGTTATTGTTATTGTTGTTGTTGTTGTGGTCTTCAGTCCTGAGACTGGTTTGATGCAGTTCTCCATGCTACTCTATCCTGTGCAAGCTGCTTCATCTCCCAGTACCTACTGCAACCTACATCCTTCTGAATCTGCTTGGTGTATTCATCTCTTGGTCTCCTTCTACGATTTTTACCCTCCACGCTGCCCTCCAATACTAAATTGGTGATCTATTGATGCCTCAGAACATGTCCTACCAACCGATTCCTTCTTCTAGTCAAGTTGTGCCACAAACTTCTCTTCTCCCCAATCCTATTCAACACCTCCTCATTAGTTACGTGATCTACCCACCTTATCTTCAGCATTCTTCTGTAGCACCACATTTCAAAAGCTTCTATTCTCTTCTTATCTAAACTATTTATTGTCCATGTTTCACTTCCATACATGGCTACACTCCATACAAATACTTTCAGAAACGACTTCCTGACACTTAAATCTATACTCGATGTTAACAAATTTCTCTTCTTCAGAAACGCTTTCCTTGCCATTGCCAGTCTACATTTTATATCCTCTCTACTTCGACCATCGTCAGTTATTTTGCTCCCCAAATAGCAAAACTCCTTTACAACTTTAAGTGTCTCATTTCCTAATCTAATACCCTCAACATGACCCGACTTAATTCGACTACATTCCATTATCCTCGTTTTGCTTTTGTTGATTTTCATCTTATATCCTCCCTTCAAGACACTATCCATCCCGTTCAACTGCTCATCCAAGTCCTTTGCTGTCTCTGACAGAATTACAATGTCATCAGCGAACCTCAAAGTTTTTATTTCTTCTCCAAGGATTTTAATACCTACTCCGAATTTTTCTTTTGTTTCCTTCACTGCTTGTTCAATATACAGATTGAATAACATCGGGGAGAGGCTACAACCCTGTCTCACTCCCTTCCCAACCACTGCTTCCCTTTCATGCCCCTCAACTCTTATAACTGCCATTTGGTTTCTATACAAATTGTAAATAGCCTTTTGCTCCCTATATTTTACCCCTGCCACCTTCAAGAGAGTATTCCAGTCAACATTGTCAAAAGCTTTCTCTAAGTCTACAAATGCTAGAAACGTTGGTTTGCCTTTTCTTAATCTAGCTTCTAAGATAAGCCGTAGGGTCAGTATTGCCTCACATACGGAATCCAAACTGATCTTCCCCAAGGTCGGCTTCTACTAGTTTTTCCATTCGTCTGTAAAGAATTCGTGTTAGTATTTTACAGCCGTGACCTATTAAGCTGATAGTTCGGTAATTTACACATCTGTCAACACCTGCTTTCTTAGGAATTGGAATTATTATATTCTTCTTGAAGTCTGAGGGTATTTCGCCTGTCTCATACATCTTGCTCACCAGATGGTAGAGTTTTGTCAGGACTGGCTTTCCCAAGGCCGTCAGTAGTTCTAATCGAATGTTGTCTACTCCCGGGGCCTTGTTTCGACTTAGGTCTTTCAGTGCTCTGTCAAACTCTTCACACAGTATCGTATCTCCCATTTCATCTTCATCTACATCTACATCCTCTTCCATTCCCAAAATATTGTCCTCAAGTACATCACCCTTGTATACACCCTCTATATACTCCTTCCACCTATCTGTTTTCCCTTCTTTGCTTAGAACTGGGTTTCCATCTGAGCTCTTGATATTCATACAAGTGGTTCTCTTTTCTCCAAAGGTAGGCAGTATCTATCTTACCCCTAGTGAGATAAGCCTCTACATCCTTATATTTGTCCTCTAGCCATCCCTGCCTACCCATTTTGCACTTCCTGTTGATCTCATTTTTCCTTTTTGCCTGCTTCATTTACCGCATTTTTATATTTTCTCCTTTCAGCAATTAAATTCAATATATCTTCTGTTACCCAAGGATTTCTACTGGCCCACGTCTTTTTACGTACTTGATCCTCTGCTGCCTTCACTATTTCATCCCTCAAAGCTACCCATTCTTCTTCTACTGTATTTCTTTCCCCCATTCCTGTCAATTGTTCTCTTATGCTCTCCCTGAAACCCTGTACAACCTCTGGTTCTTTCAGTTTATCCAGGTCCCATCTCCTTAAATTCCCACCTTTTTGCAGTTTCTCCAGTTTCAATCTGCAGTGCATAACCAATAGATTGTGGTCAGAATCCACATCTGCCCCTGGAAATGACTTACAATTTAAAACCTGGTTCCTAAATCTCTGTCTTACCATTATATAATCTATCTGATACCTTTTAGTATCTCCAGGCTTCTTCCATGTATACAACCTTCTTTTATGATTCTTGAACCAAGTGAGAGCTATGATTAAGTTGTGCTTTGTGCAAAATTCTACCAGGCGGCTTCCTCTTTCATTTATTACCCCCCAATCCATTTTCTCCTACTACATTTCCTTCTCTCCCTTTTCCTACTACCGAATTCCAGTCACCCATGACTGTTAAATTTTCGTCTCCCTTCACCATCTGAATAATTTCTTTTATTTCATCATACATTTCTTCAATTTCTTCGTCATCTGCAGAGCTAGTTGGCATATAAACTTGTACTACTGTAGTAGGCGTGGGCTTCATGTCTATCTTGGCCACAATAATGAGTTTGACATTGTAAGTCGAATTTTGTGATATATATAGAAATGTAACTAAACTTCAGACTTTGTGCTAAAACAAGACAAACTAGCCAGAAAAAGAAAATGCATGAATGAACCAGAGCTGACCACCATTGACAATGCTGCGTGCATCTGGTACAAACAGCAGCACTTTCTCGGGTTCCCTGTAAGAGGAGTTGAGCTACAGTGGAAAGATTTGCAGATAAATTAGGCCAAACAAGTTTCAAGTCTAGTTCTGGATGGTTGTTCAGTTTCCATGATCAACACAGTATCTCTAACAGAGAATAGCGCGGTGAATGTTTTAAGTGCAGATAGTACAAGTATTAAAATCATTTTGTAAAAAAATTAAAAGACTGTTTTAGAAGAGGGAAATTAAGAAACATTTTTTAAAACTTAATAATACAAAGTAGTAAATTCTTGAGGAAATGCATTTTTTTAAATATCACATTGAAATACTGTATCAATGAAAATAACCATTTTTGAAAATACAATGTAATTGGATATAAAAAAATCAACTCACCAAGCAGCGGCAGGAGAATACACATAAAAGGTATTATATAAGCAAGCTTTCGGAGCCACTGGTTCCTCCTCCTGGCAGAAGGGTTGAAGGGGAAGAAAGAAGGGTGAAAGGAAAGGACTGGTGAGGTTTAGGAAACGGCTTAAAGTTACAAGAAATCTCCCAGAACCTCGTGTCAGGGGATACTTACCAGAAGGGATGAGAAGGAAAGCCAATGGATCCAAAAGGTTGCACACATAATACCTTTTATATGTATGTTTCCGCACCACCGTTTGGTGAGTAGATTTTTTATCTATCCAGTTACATTATACTGAAATACTAATTATATAAATGATATAGCCTAATTTAATATTTGCACAGCTCCTGTGGCTACAATTCCTATTGTGTGTTTGACTTTTCTAAAATTTTCATTGTTATTTCAGGATAGAAGGACAAAGTTCCCAGTTTTTTTAAGAAGCTGATAAATGTAAGGATGGAAGTTAAAACTTTTGTTAATATACAAATTCAAATTGATTATTTTCCATTCATTACAAAGAAAGCTACATTACTGTTCATTTTGCATAGAAATACAATAATGTACTACTGTGTAGTACTTTGATGCTGTTTGATAAGCAGAAGTGCAAACCAACAAACACTACTGAAATACAACACGAAATACTGACTACAACAATACTAAACTGGAAATTTATTGATTACTTTCAACAATGTCCTCATAAAACTCTTCTGCTCCTTCTGGTATGTTAAAATGCCTCATACTTTTTCTTGCTGATCATTTGTTCTTTTCCAAGGTGGCTGCTTTCTTCACTCCTTTGCCAAAGTTTCTGAATTTCTGTACATCAACCTCAATAGGACTTCCATTTTAAGTCACATAGAACTTTGTAACGCAGGCAGCCAGAGCCTTTAAACTTCATAATGAATGGAAGTAAAATGAACTGTATGACAGCTGCAATTGGTGAGTCCTTTATTGACACAACCTGTTTCGAGTGCATTAAAAAAGCATCCTCAAGTGAAAAAAAATATCACGTTAGTGCACCAAGATGCCCCCAACTTTGGAAATAAAAAATCAAACCCCTGAAGAGGGGAAGTCATTAAAGCTAATAAAACAGGACGTTGTAGCGTCCACACCTGATCACGTTCTGTGCTGTACCCTTGCAACCGCCACATGTGCGCCACCACACTATTCGCCCCAATGTCCTGTTTTATGTATATTGATGACTTCATCTCTTCAGAGGTTTGATTTTTAACTATGAACGTCGAGAGCATCTTGGGGCACTAATGTGACACTGTTTTCACATGACAATGCTATTTCAATGCAGTGAAACCGGTTGTGACAATAAAGAAATTGCCAATTAACAGCTGTCTTGTGGCTCATTTTACTTCCTTTCTTTATCTATTGTGTGTCCAATACTGGCAAAAATCGCTATTTCTTAGTCATTTTGTAAGCCATCATTCACTGAACAGTTATTCTAAAAGGCATCTTATTAGTGTAGCATTTTAGAGCAATGGAGTTGAGATCCTGTTTCTCAATTTTTATTTGTTATCTTGACAACGCCACTTTGTTCCAGTGCTTTACAGTATTCAGTCCATGAAAGACTATGTTCCTTTTCCTGGTAGTCTTTTCCGCTCTATCAGAACACTCTGTCAAATCAAATCCAATCCTTTTGTGTCTCAAAACAACATTGCTGTTGCGCGATACGTTGTCTGGATTTACAGTTGTGACCATGAATAGGAAAACAATGTAGCAGCTTGTTATATTTTCTGCTTTCTGTCATGAAGGCCATTAGTATGCACATCATTATTGTATTTTTTTTATTTTGACTGTTACAGTAATCAGAAAAGAAATGACTTTCATTTGGGCGAATTTCTGGCTGGGACGCCTCAAGGTTTCTGAGAAAAACCAACAGAGCAAGGCTACTTGATTGAATCCTTTAGGGCCTTTTGTTTCAAGCCAAGTATAAACAGTAATCCTTTCCTTTATCTCTACTCAGGAATCAATCATAATGCATAAACTGTACGGCCTAACCTGTCTTGAATGTCACCTACGGAGAGCTCTGATATTAGTTTATTCTGCACCACAGTTACTGCAAACTTCACAATAATCACGAATTAATGTCATTGCGTAAACCACTAATTTATTTTTATTGTTGGTTCTGGCAGCAAGTGCTTGCCTTCAGAAAGAAACTCTCTCACACCATTGACAATGACATCTACATTGTTATTCTCCCTTCACAGTTTGGATTTATCGACTTCTTGTTTAGTGGGCTGTGATCAAATATAGAGTTTTGCAGAAACTCGTGGTTTTCAACATGCTACAGCAGCAAATATCAGCTTTTGACATAACCATTTCAACAGGTCATGTACGACAACAACCTTGATTTGTAAATACAAACATCTAAATTATGAACAACTAAGTATTTATCGACTTGAAAAACTACTCCTCAATTTGTCTTGGGCACAAGTGACAAAACAATACAACTGGTTTGTCCTGAAAGTCCATCCTCAACAATACAGAGGCCAACAGAAAAAGCAATTCACATAATATTTAAGTAATCAGCTATCTTTTGTGCCGCAATGCTGATGATTTACACTGTTTAAAATCAGTCATAACTGGGACAACTTTAAAGCATTGGGCAGTCAAAAATATTACACAGCATGTTGCATTCAGGTATAAAGCTAACAAATGGCTTGGGTTACCAAACTATTATTCTCTGACTGATTCAAGAACAACTGTAACCAAACGTTCAAAAATTGCAAACTGAAAAGTTAAAACTGAAAACTAAAGATGTGAAAGCGATGTTGACTTTATAGAAAATGTTCCTGCTCACAACTCAGATCTGTCTACTGTTCATTGACTCATTAAGTGAATGTTTCTCCCTCCAATCACTACTTCACTGATTGAGCCAATGGATCAAGGAGTGACCCACAATTGTTAACATCTTTATAGAGTATGCAATTACCCGCCAGGGTAGCCGAGAGTGCTCACACGCTGCTTCCTGGACTCAGGTTGGTGCGCCGGCCCTGGATCAAATCCACCCGGCGGATTAACGATGAGTGTCGGTGTGCTGGCCAGCATGGATGTGGTTTTTAGGTGGTTTTCCACATCCCGCTAGGTGAATACTGGGCTGGTCACCAAGTTCCGCCTCAGTTACATGACTCACAGACATCTGCACATGCTCACACTATTCCATTAATTACACTCGACGCAGACAATAGGAGTACACTAATTCTGTCACGGGGGGAGGGGTACGGGGTGGCGGCAGGAAGGGCATCCGGCCAACCCTTTCCACTGACCTTGCCAAATCCATTCCTAACAATGCCGACCCTGCGTCACTGCGGGACATGGCACCAGTGAACAGTGAAAGAAAGAATAGGAGTATGCAATTCAGGAACTGTATGGTGCTCTTCAATACTACAGACGTTGGTGAAGACAATATAGGCAAACAGACTAATCAAAGTGAGAGCTTAGTATATGAAGTGTTGGACCAGTCATGTACACTGAAGTACTCATAAATTTGCCTATATGATCATTAAACATGTCCATGAAACTCATCACTGTTAAGTCTAAATATATTCAAGTATACTGGATCATTCTAATTAAACTGGTGGTGTTCTAGTGCTACAGTGGGCTGCACAAATTGCATGACGCTGAAACATTGTAGGTATGTTCAGTAATTGATGTGTAGTGACAGACCAGGTGGCCTGTAAACAGTGAGAATGTGAAATGCTTCCTGTTTTGACATCAATATGCTTTTTGTCCCCCGGCAATGCACGCTTATTTTCTTTTGTGAAGCGACTGCTACTGTAAAGGGTTAAGAAGGTCGAAGTACAACAGACCAGTACAACAGTTCAGCTTATCTTTGTTTTATTGATTTACAGAAGGCTGTCAATAAGATTCAATTAACAGATGTGGTAAACTTGCTCTACAGTTGGGGAATTCCTTTCAGCTTAAATAAAAACAGCTGAAGATATTTATTCCTGTACTACACCCAGGTGAAAATTGGTTCCAGTTTAACTAGCAGCATAGCAGTTAATAGAGGTATTAACCAATGTGACTGAGCCCACTACTTTTTAATGGTCGAGGTGATAAAAGAAGGCATTGGCAGGTATTGGTTATAGAATAGGGGATGAAGAAATAAAAATAATTCGTTATGCTGATGGTGCAATTCGGCAAGCAAACAGTGAGATATCCTGTAGAAACGTTGAAATATATTTAACATGGCAGCCAAAACCTAAATATGGTGATATTCACTCAAAAACCCAAATGTTTGACAATATCTGTGGAACCTATTACATACAAACTGGAGGTGGATAGAAAAAGTATTCAGCAGGTAATGACAATTAAATATCTTGGTACTGAACTGTCCCACACTGGAAATATCAGAAAGGGGGGGTGGGGGTGGAGTGGGAAGTGAGAGCATTAGAAAAGGTCATAAAGTGGAAGCCATTAATGAGTGGGTGCGTAAGAGAAAGCAGCAGTGGAACGAACGTAAACAGGATGGACAAACGGAAGGCCGTGAAAGTTGTAAGAAATAAATTACCAGTTGGAAAAAGAAATATTAGGCAACCAAGGAAAAGATGGTGCGACAACCTCAGGGTGGACTGAGGGGTACTGAAGGGAACACGCTTTAGACTAAGAAGAAACGGAGAAGGAAGAGAAGAAGAAGTGAGAGGGATTCAGTGGTATATGCGAATACTGTTTACAAAATGAATTGTGAATACAATTAGTAGTAAAGAAGTAATGTACTAAAATGTCATGCCTGATGGATTTACTGCATAACAGTGAAAATGTAGTAAGTACACCCACATCCAAAATTCTCTCTTATGTCTGTACTTGCCTTGATTTATCAGTTTTATACGAAAAGATGATGTATATCAATCTCATACTCTACCTGTGCAACAAATGTGTCAAGCAAGCCATGTTATTACCAATTATTTAATAGGATTTAGTTTCTGGCACAAATATCAACTGGTAATCCCCACAAAACATCAAAACATGGAATTATTTAATAATGTTCTCTTAGAGGTCATAATAAATAAATTTTATTTTTACTCCTGAGAACTATTTACACAATGCATTGTCGAGTCTAGAAAGAAATCTTTATTTAATTTAGTGTATATCTTCTTATGTGAAAGGCAAGTGAAAGATCACAAACCACTAATATGTGGCAAAATTATATTGAGCTTACAGAAGAGTTAACACCAGATCTATGACAAACTTATCCAACAGTATGTACAGGTCCTTGTCAGTCACTTGCAGCTCACATGATGTTTTCTAATTTGTTCATTCAATCAGATTTTGTAATTTAGCGGTCAATTTCACCAAATACTACATCAAGGGTACCTGCAAATGACCAAGACAGAAATTACTTACAAAAGACTAAAAATTATGAAAAAAGTGTGTATATGTTTCAATTTTCATCTCAAAGGAACTACATGATGTCAAATTTGGTCTTTGTTTCTGAAACACATTACAAAGGGGACCACCATTATAGGTCTGTATTGCAGATATGAACAGAAATCAAACCATTGCTAACAAACAGTATAATTGTTTTACCATAAAATGTCATAAGAATTAAAATGACAACAACAACTAACAGAATTGTTGAGGCTTTTGTGGCCATTTGTCAACATTGGCTGTTGGCTCCTGTACTGGGTTCTTCAGCCAACATTTGTCTGATGATTTTTCTGACATTTTGGCAGCACAAGAGAATAGCATTTTCAAAGCTTCACCCTCCATTGCTGGTGGAGGACTCGATTTGAGCCCACAACCAGAAATTTAATGTACTGGCCATACCAAAATCTGAGAACTTTTACCCTGGTGATTAATGCTGTGGTTCTCTCCTTGCTACCTCCAACAGTTGTTTGCTGCACCATGAGAATCCATTAATACTCTTGATTGGTTGTAAATAGTCTTCACATCATGTTTGTGCAATATATGGCCAATTCTGTCTGTCACCCTATATGGGAATGGCTGGACAACCCACCAACAACAACATAAACAGCACTGCTGCCTGGGACAGGTAGCAAAATCTACCATGGCATTATCACACCTGCTTGTTCGGGAAAGCCATAGAAACCTACAAACATGGCAACACCTTCAACAAGAATAAGGTACAAATAATCTGTGGCTGCAGGCTCAACTCCTGTCCGCCAGTCTGCTCGATTCCAGTGCAGTCAAAAATGTTTGGTAAATCTTTGACAATGCCAGCCACCTATGCTGGCAAAACATCAGAAAAATCATCTCAAACAAAGTTGGCTGAAGAAGGTGAGACAGAAGTCAACAGGCAATATGTCAACAACTAGGAAATCATTCCTACCTTCAGGAAAGTGATGTATGTATTATTGCATCATTAAAATGATGTTGTTGAACTGTGGTAAGTTACAAAGCTGATCAACATCATATCCTTTAAAAACACAACAATGGGCAGTTTACTTACCTATAATGGCTACGATGTCAGCTAACATATGTCTCTTCCCAATTTTATCAATAGCTGCAAGATGGGCAAATCCTGGGGCTTTAATCTTGCAACGATATGGCTTAGAACTGCCATCAGAAACAAGGTAGATACCAAACTCACCTGAAAATTACAATATGTATAATGAGATTATGTTATGGAACTATTAATGGGTACAAAAAGGTGTCAGCTTCATTCCTGAGAATATGAGAAATTGTGTGTTGATCAAGTGAGGTAGCACAGTAGTCCAAATTTCAGAATGGCAAGCAAGAAGAGGTGGGATACAAATTCTCAAGCAGCCATTATGATTTGGGTTTTCCTTGTTTTCATTAAATCACTTGGGCAAATGAATGGTTGGTTCCCCATGAAAGGAAATGCCCGATTTCTTACCCAATCTGAAGATATGCTCCATTGCTAATGGTCTCACGTGGACGGGATGTTAAATCCTAATCTTCATTTCTTTTTTGCACATGCTGTTTTCAGTCAAAAACACTCATTACCTTTAAATCAGGTAACCAAGAAATACAGCTTATTTAATTTTGAAGTAATGCAGAGAAACTTTCAATACACAATTAAACTTTTAATGCACTAACACAACCAGACTATACTTTTGAGCAGAATCAAACAATCTGGGAGGGTAAACCATTCAAGGTAACTAACAAAAATGTAATTATGTATGCTGTCTCCTTCTCTCATATTAGATAAAAAGTATATGAAAATGTTGGGAAAAATGTAATAAGTATAATAAATATTTGTTTTACAATCTACTAGAGTTTCTCATTAAGATACATATAGTGAGTTTTTCGAAATGGCTGGAGCCCTCTCGCTGGCCTCATGTATCCACTACTACTAACAGTATCTTCTTTTACTTGATTAGTGGGCTACCAACATACTTGGAAAGAATGTTCAAATTTTTATGCATTCACTGTGAGCACCATGTGTTACATTATACGATATCAAAATGGTGGCTCATTTCCTGCCACACATGAATCAGCTTCTCTCTCGTTGTCACATCCACGGCTTCAAGAATGCTATATTGCAGTCTTTCGAGTGTGTCAGGCAAAGGAGGGATAAAATAAATTTAAAAAAAAATAAAAAAATCAGTCTTTTACGTAATACCACAGTTAAAAGTCACAAGGTGTGAGGTCTGGAGACCCGGGAAGCCACTGGCAATGAAGTTCATCTTCTGCCCCTCCTCTTCCAATCCAGTGTCCTGGAATGGTGTCATTCAGGTAATGGCAGACATGCTTGGAGAAATTCTCTAAGCACATCCGATGTTATCTGAATGATACTATCCCCAGACATTGGATTGGAAGAGGAGGAACAGAAGATGAACTTCATTGCCTGTGGTCTCCCAGTCTCCAGATCTCGCACTTTGTGAATTGTCTGTGGGGTTACGTGCAAGACCGTGTTCTTGTCCCCCCTATGCCAGACATTCATGAAAGTCTGCAACATCGCAGTGTTGAAGCTGTGTGGCAGGAAATGAGCCACATTTCTGATACCTGTTGCGTAACACATGGTGCTCACATCGAATGCTTTAAAATTTGAACTTTTCTCTTTCCAGAAACGTTGGAATTGTGTTTCTATCTTTTGTAGTTTGGTGCAATAAATGTTTGAAATCTGTTCCTTCTCTTTGAATAGCCCTGTATTTGACAAACGCTCAATGATTTAAGGCAAGCAGAAACAAACTGTGGTAAAGTTCTCTTAACTAGAAATATTGTAGCCAGGGCTATGTGAAGCATTTTAAACCATTCACACTGTTATGACATTGGTTAAGTTTTATCAGATTATAAATTCTGAATTAAAGGTATTAATAAATTAAAGATTACTATAAATGAATGTCACCTGGTATGTTTTTATTTAGTTTTCACAGAAAAGTGTATTATCTTGAGTGATGCAAAAATACACTGCTGTTATTTAACCAGTTTTCTGCCGCTGTGAATAACTGACTCGATGCAAAATGCACATTTCCAAGCTGTGGGTACAATTTCCATCAGAGAATTATTATCTGTTAAATAAAACACACACATGTAACCATTCTACATACAGAGCATTTTAATTTTTTTTGCCAAAAATGGCATTTCCTCAAGTTGCAATCTCTGGCAGCCTGTATTTTGGACCAGGAATTTTTTATAACTTTGAATTTTATCCTGCATTTTAATATATGACACATTCCATAACATCTGAGACTATGGAGGTAATCCCCCACCCAAGCTGAAGTTAACTATACTAACTATATTAATTTCAACATCATACAATGATGATCATAGTGCTTTGAGCCTTTTAAGAAGAAAGTAGGATGAATTTATATGAAATGTAGCAGAAAGGGAAAACAGTGAAAGTGGTTACAATGTTATTGATCCAAAGAGCAACATATGCATGCAAATGGTATAATGTGGCAGCATGCACTACCACTTGCCCCAAAATGCTGCACATAAAAACAGGATTTTTCTGGGACTCAAACCTGAAATCCTATTGGCGGCAGAAAGATAGGATCAAGTGTTCTGCATAGCCCTTGAGCTACAGACCATTCATATACCCGGGAGGAGGATTGTCTTACTGTAACTATCCTACAGCACAGGGTCAATTTTTGAATATAACACACTTCCCCCAGCTTATGCAAACAAAACAAATTGTTCCCCCCCCCCCCCCATTAGATATGGTCTAAGGTGCGCCGTAAGGGGCTTACACAAACACCATTTAGTTCATGGGCAGTTCCTGAGAAAACATGAAAAAAAACCTTTTCAGCCCTCCTTTTTGTGTTGTTGGCAGGAAATATCTAAATAACTAACAGCAGCAAACTGCTCAAATTTTAATGGCACTTTCTCTAATTTTAATGGCACTTTCTCTACACATTTATCTAGAAGTGCCATTTTTCTGTTTTCAAAACACTGTATTCATTATTGAAATACCCCAACAACATGGTTTTTGGGTATCAAAACCTAGCCATGGATTCCAAAACAGCTACACACAACAAATGGCTGTAATTTTAACGAGATATTCCTAAGATCCTGATCTCTAACAACCTTGAAAATTTTCTAGAAATCTTTACCCATTTCTGAGATACAGAGGTTCAAACCTAGCCTACTTGTACACACAAAATATGCATGTAAAATCCAGTGAGGCAAAAACTTAAGTTTATAAAGTAACGTAGCACAGAAGAATATGGTGTACCGTGTGCCTGTTACCATCAGAAGGGTTTTTGTGAGCCCTGTGTATTGGTACAGAAGTACATGCAAAATTTTTGTGTACGTAAAATGCAGTCTGAGGTGTAAAATCACTTTTGCATTATTTCAATTTCACATTGGTAATCTATCAAAATTTTACTGGCCAATAAAGTTCTTTTCATACTAGTGATATGTCCGGCTGTAGCAGGGAGAAGAAGGGAACCAGTGGAAAAATGCTCCTATCGGAGCACAAAACACGCAAATGTACTCCTGTTTAAAAGATTGACTGAATATCTCTGCCCAAACTCTTTGCCTTTGTATATGTCTGCTTGTGCCTGTATATGTGTGGATATATGTGTGTGTGTGCGCGCGAGTGTATACCCGTCCTTTTTTCCCCCCTAAGGTAAGTCTTTCCGCTCCCGGGATTGGAATGACTCCTTACCCTATCCCTTAAAACCCACATCCTTTCATCTTTCCCTCTCCTTCCCTATTCCCTGACGAAGCAACCGTTGGTTGCGAAAGCTAGAATTTTGTGTGTATGTTTGTGTTTGTTTGTGTGTCTATCGACGTGCCAGCGCTTTCGTTTGGTAAGTCACATCATCTTTGTTTTTAGGTATATTTTTCCCACGTGGAATGTTTCCCTCTATTATAATAAAATATCTGAATTTATATTTGTGTTGTCTGTTCTTTCCGACATCACCAAAAGAACAGACACCATTCATGATCTGCAGCCATGTATACACAACACAAGACATTCTGATATCAGCTGCAATAAGGCACTGAAGTAAATCCATGCCGTTAAGTGAAAATTTGTGCTGGACTGGGATTAGAACCCAGATTTGCTCTTATCGCCAGCAGTTGCTTTAACCACTTCAGCTATCCAAGCACGCTTCCATCCAACTCAAATTCTCATATAATTGTTGTAGGAAAGTTCTTCACGATTATAGGAGACCACTCACCAAAAAAGAAGAGACACTGAGTTGCCGATAAGCACACACAAATGGAAGAAAACTTGTTAGCAATTTTATATTTTGAAGAGCTAGAGTAAATTAAAACACACACACACACACACACACACACACACACACACACAATTAAGTCCCTATATGGTGCCAACTAGACTGACAGTGCACTGCCAATTTGGTGTCAAGAACAAATTAGACCACCAAGTCTGCTTCACAAACCAAGTCATCTGTATCCTTCCTTCCACCACCAACTTCTCTGAACTATGAAATGGGACTTATCCTTAATATACATCTTCCGCTCCAATAACCATCCTGACCTAAATCTCAGTTAACCCATTGTTCCAGCACCCAACAGTTTCCCCTTCCTCCATCTCATCACCCCCTCTCAATTCACATCCCTATGTCACCTTCAGCGTGTGCTGCTTACCACCAATCGTTACAATCACGCCAGCCCATATACCTGCCGCATCTCCCTCCCGCATTCCTAGCCAGCAAACCAACCACCTCTCACTGAGCTGCTAGCCACCCACCCCCAGTCCCTCTCCATGCCTTCCATAGCCCATTCCATCAATAACCCACCAAATACTAGCACCACAATGGGTAACTACGCACAAACAACAAATTTCAATAGTTAACACTCAGTATTAGTTGTTTGTTGTACTAACGCAGTTAACATTGAAATACTTCTAATTCACCACCTAAGGGAGTTAAACAGTATGTGTTTATTCAGAGCGATGGAAAAAGAAATACCTGCGGCTAGCACACATCCATAACAATTTGTTCAAAGCAAAATGTGTAAGTTGTAACTTTGACTAAACCAAAAGAAATAAGTAAATACATTTTTATCACAGATTAGCATCACAGTAACTTTATATTCAAGGTTAAAGATTTTGTATGTTTTTATAAGGGTTTAAACAAGCTCTGTTGTTTAGAATCAATTTTTCACTCTGCAGCAGAGTGCGCACTGATCTGAAACTACCTGCCAGATTAAAACTGTGTGTCAGACCGAGACTCAAAATCAGGGCATTTTCCTGCGACTGTGGCTAAGCCATGTTTCGGAAATATTCTTTCTTCCAAGAATGTTAGCTCTGCAAGTTTTGTGGGAGTATTTCTGTGAAGTCTGGAAGGTAGGTGATGATTTACTTGTGGAAATAAAATTGTAATGGTGGGTCGGTTAGTCAGAGCACTTGCCCTTGAAAGCAAATGTCCCCAGTTCACGTCTTGGTCCGGCACTGAGTTATAATCTGCCAGGGAGTTTCAACCTCAGTAGGATTTCCATTTAAAGTTATTAATAAAGTACTTTACATTAAACCAATCAACGTTAAGTTCTTGATAACATGCATGTTCTTCCCTTAATAAAATAACAGCTGTTTAGGTTAAAAATTAAATTTGAAGTAGTTACTGATGTCCCTTATTGGGACGTATAACTTACACCTCTTAATATGATTTGTGGAGAGAAATATCATTCCAGTTAATATTTGTATACCACAACCTGTCTTCTACACATTTCATAATTTCTGAAAATTCCCAAACTTTTATATCCAAGTTTTTAGATTGGAGCAAGTTTCAGTCCTGTTGAATTTGGTTCATTATTATTATTATTATTTTATGGATCAGTGTGTGTCAAGAGTACAAATGAAAATGGTTTATCTTCAATTTACAGTAGATGCTTCTATTTTTACTTCATGTTACTTTCATTCATGTTACTTTCACATTTTGGCAATGCTTCGTTCAGCACACAAAAGTCTAGTTATATTCACAAACTGAGGAAGGAGAACCAAACCTTGTAAAGCACTGGTGTTCATCACTTAGGTTCCAGATAACTTTTCTTACTGCTTCACACAGTACTGCTAAATAAGTGCCTCACATGTTTTTTAACTGTAGCTTCTCTGTGCTACACCCTCACTATGAAGCAAAATTAGTTTTTTCTTTTTGTTTAATTTACCTTTAGGAGCTTCGATTGCTGTGTAAGTGGCGCCTGGAGGCACCTGATATCCCTGTGTGAATAATTTAAAATGATGAATCAAAGCTTCCATTGACGTCTGCAACATAGGATGACAGAGTACGTTATTAGACTTTATCCCAAATGCCTCCTACAATTGTCTACTAAAAGGAGGACAAAAATATCTTAAAATTACCCACCTTCATTTCTGCTCTTGAAGGTGGTGTTACCTTCATGTCATCAGATTTAATTTCTCCTGGTGGCATCCTATTAAGACACTGGTCGATAATCCTGAGAGACTGCCTCATTTCCTCCACTCGGCACAAGTATCTGTGACAGACAATCACACCATAAGAAGAGGAATAAATAGCGTATCTTGAAAAACTACTAAAGTAAGTATGACACAAATTGCCGTTGTGACTGCAACAGCAGTAACAGTATCCCCATTAGCATAAGCGAAAGAAATATACGAGTACATCACCTGAAACAATTTCTTAATACACAAGATTAAGAAATTTTTCAAGTTACAAGAGAATAACACACTAAAATATTATTCTTCAGTACTTTTCAAAAAAATTATTATTCTACTTATTGGTTTATGTCCACAAAACAAATACATGTGATTATTAGGAGTCAATCTGACACATGTTGGAACCACATTTGTAAAACATAATATTAGCTGCATTTTTAGACAAATTCTTTGACGTGCAACTATTTTTTTTTCTGATTGTGTGGCCCACTACAACACTGAACATTAATGCACACACTAGTTTAGTACGTCTTTTCCCCTAGCACTCAAACGTTCATCATCACAACGCTCAGCTTAAAAATTAAGCACTGCAATGATTGCTCTATTTCGAGTATCTCAAGAAGTTCTTGGTGATTCCGGTCCTGAACGGAGACAAAAGAGTGATCTCAGTGAGACTTGTAAGCCTCTCAATACAGAGATAAATGCAGTATAAATCTTTTGTTGTTTGCCAACATTACAATGTACTGAGGACAGATGGACATGCATGAAAACTAGATATTAAATACTGTGTTAGGGTAGTTTTGAATACACAGCTGAAGAAATAATTTCAGCAGAGGCTTTTACCATACACAATAATTACTATTTGTGTCTTGTATGAAAATCAACATCTGATTTTCCACAATGTACAGGTGTCAAGTTGAATATACAGGGTGTTACAAAAAGGTACGGCCAAACTTTCAGGAAACATTCCTTACACACAAAGAAAGAAAATATGTTACGTGGACATGTGTCTGGAAATGCTTACTTTCCATGTTAGAGCTCATTTTATTACTTCTCTTCAAATCACATTAATCATGGAATGAAAATATACAGCAACAGAACGTACCAGCGTGACTTCAAACACTTTGTTACAGGAAATGTTCAAAATGTCCTCCGTTAGGGAGGATACATGCATCCACCTCCGTCGCATGGAATCCCTGATGCAGCCCTGGAGAATGGCGTATTGTATCACAGCCGTCCACAATACGAGCACGAAGAGTCTCTACATTTGGTACTGGGGTTGCGTAGACAAGAGCTTTCAAATGCCCCCATAAATGAAAGTCAAGAGGGTTGAGGTCAGAAGAGCGTGGAGGCCATGGAATTGGTCCACCTCTACCAATCCATCGGTCACCGAATCTGTTGTTGAGAAAACTACGAACACTTCGACTGAAATGTGCAGGAGCTCCATCGTGCACGAACCACATGTTGTGTCGTACTTGTAAAGGCACATGTTCTAGCAGCACAGGTAGAGCATCCCATATGAAATCATGATAATGTGCTCCATTGAGCATAGGTGCAAGAAAATGGGGCCCAATCAAGACATCACCAACAATGCCTGCCCAAACGTTCACAGAAAATCTGTGTTGATGACGTGATTGCACAATTGAGTGCAGATTCTCATCAGCCCACACGTGTTCATTGTGAAAATTTACAATTTGATCACGTTGGAATGAGGAAGTACAGTACATACTGACGAAACTAAAATGAGCTCTAACATGGAAATTAAGCGTTTCCGGACACATGTCCACATAACATCTTTTCTTTATTTGTGTGTGAGGAATGTTTCCTGAAAGTTTGGCCGTACCTTTTTGTAACACCCTGTATATGAACTTCATCCATCTGTCATCCATTTGGTTTTTATTAAAGATACCATTGTGTTTCCTACTCCAGTCTTTTCCCTGATCTATTTGTTTGTTTTCTGCCTCTCTCAGTAATTCCAAACATGCACCTGTCTTTTATACAAGGCTAAACCTGATTTTCACATCAGAAGTCCATACTCCACTGCCAATAAGTAAAATTGGTAAATAGACCGAGTGTAAACTTTCTCTTTCAGACAAACCAAACAACTGAATGCCCTATTTAGTTTACCAAAAATACTCCTGGCCACTTTTACTCATGTCTCCATTTCTTAGCCTGTCAATTCAGTCAGCTACTGAACAGCCCTACAGACAAAAACTCCTCTGCCTTATTATTTTCAATGTATTCATTGCACATTATTTTAGCCATATTAAACTGATTTTCAGGTCTACTTCCAATTTTCTCTATCAAATTCCTCTGTTCATTGTTGTGCTTTGTTTGCACTAGAGATAAACAGTGCAATCTCATCCACAAAATGAAGCTGTATATTACTTCAAAAAATATTCCTTCACAATTTTAATACTCTGAAGGTATGCAACCCACTCCACTCAGTCAGCCCAATAAAACAGTACTAGCCTGCTTGTTAGAAATACACAGAAAGATCCAAAATTTCCTATAGCACTGCTGAAGATGTATTTTGGTGTTATGGGGCATTCTTGCCTACCTGCTGTTTCAATTCTGAATTTCTCACTAACCTAATCAAGGGGACCACACCGTGGTTCAGATCGAATAAAATCGATTTTCGGTTTTCATCATATTTGGATAGATTAAGGTTTTATTTAAGTACTCTGAAAAGGATTTTGCTGAATTTTTTTTTTTTTCGAGCATTTAAAGAGCATTTTCCTACCAAGTGTGTTTATGTGCCACGCCCACTTTTCTGCATATATTTTAGATATTTATATTCCCTACATTGCGTGTTCGGGATTTTTTTTTTTTTTTTTTTTTTTTTGTGGCTATCCTTGGAATGCAATCAGTAATCTTTCGTTTCTGCTGTTCGTAAACAACACGCTTTCAAACACGCGGTTAGTTTTGTTCAAGTGTGATTGCGAGTAGTTGTTATGTAAAACTTGCAGATACACTATGGACAGGCAATTAGGAGAAATAAAGAAAATCTGGAGGCAATGAAGAGAGATGTTTGGGCCATATTCTTCCATAAGACCTCTACTGATTACAAGCCACATCATGGAGTGTGTCCACCAGGAGAAAATTCGTGGTGCAAATACAATAGGGCTCAGCAACTGAAGAATCTTATTCTCACCAGCATTCTCTTCCTGCTGCTGTTATTACAGCAATTAAACATATTTTTAGAGACTTGGCTCATCCTGACCTTCTAAGGAAATGTCTGCATGGGTAGACACAGAACACAAATGAATGTTTCAACAGCATAATTTGTAACCGCCTTGGGCCATTCCGTGCCCAGTGGTCTAATATCGAGAAATGTTCCCACATGACCATCATGGATTTTGATGAAATTTTGTATGAACATTCACATATGTTCTCAATGAACACTGGTACAGCTTCAGTTTCAGAAATTCAATACTTTCGTAGATACAGTCACTTGTTTAAGACCATAGCACAGCTTTCTATAGTGTGTCCTTGAATTTTCAGAAACTTTGAGATGAGATATCTTTTATTTGCATGAAAGAAACAAAACTTGGCCATCTTATACAACTTTCAGATCTCTTTAAAGTAAAATATTAAGATAAGGATTTCTGAGCAATTTTCATATAGATAATTTGAAGCAAAGTTGGGCAAAAATTTGCTGTTTAAAAAAATGCGAACTTTAGTTTTTTTTATCTCCAAAAGTAATTGTGGGATGTACATGAAACTTTGCACACCATAACTCACCAACACAAGGTCTTAGAATACAAAATTTCATTCTCCTATTGCTTTCCATTATTTCACAAATCTAGGGTAAAGTTTTTAGTCAAATTTTTCAAAAAAGTGTTTTCTCCAACTCTTCTACACTACGGTCATTAGAAAGAGCATATTCTAAACTACCTAGAAAAGTGGATTTGGTTTTTCAATGCAAGCATGTAAGGCCCTAAAAAGTAGCATCATCAAAGAGGCACACTGGAAGTTTGAACACATTTTTCTGGCACTCAAATTATACCTGAAAACTTTTATTATGCCTAATAAATGTTTATTGGTGCCTTGAACAATTGAAATAAAAAGATCTGGTAAATAGGCAATGAGACTGTCAGAAAAACTTGAAAACTATGAGAAGTAGCTCTTCTGCTTTTATCGTAAGTGTTCATCTGCTTAAAATTCTTCTCATTTGTAAAAAAAAGGAGAGAGAGAGAGAGAGAGAGAGAGAGATATCAAAGAATTCAATGAATAATAGTTTCATATTTTTTGTACTTCTCAAAATTGTAAATATTTACAAGTGGAAAATGAAGACCTAATTTTTGGATTCAATTGTATAAAACATTTTTCCAAAAAAGAATCGGTTTGTTTGAATCATGCATTAAGTGATGTAAATTTTCCAATCAATATTGCAGAGATTTTAATATCTAGGTGTTGTAACCTGTGAATTTTTGTCTTAAAGTTATTAGGGAAACATGTGAAATTGGTTGGTTAAACATCTAAGAGTTTTAATTTTGTATTTAACCACACTTAAATGTAGCCTACTACCTTGGTAAATACGTAACCACTAGTTTCACAGAGAAAATTCACAAGATTCACTGTTTATAGAAAATATAATGGCAACATTTACTTTAACAATCAGATTGTTTCATTATTGTGAGCCTTGTTTGAACAATCAGTATTTCAGTAGTATGTTTGCAGCATAGTGAGTGGGTTCTCTTGACTGAGTGTGGCTTGTTAAGTGATTCGTAAGACCATCAAAGTTTGTTATCTAATTTACAAAAAATTGTTTTGATTATGTCTTTTATAGCATATATCTCTTATTAGATTTTTTCATTGGTATTATACATTGTGTATAATTTCTTTCAGTAGCAATTTGTTTGAAATTTAAGCAGATTATAATTTGCACTCAGAGGCCAAACACATTATTTAGTTACTGATTAGAGATGGATGCAGAAGGGAACAGCATACCTTCCTGCTCAATTGGGCAAGGAGATAGTGGAACAAAGTGTCATGTCACTTTCTTTGCCAAAAAAGCTGCTTTAAAATGGTTTGCGGATTTTAGTGATGAGGAAAGAGTTGTTGGTCCGACGTTCTGAAGCAAAGCTGGACAATACCTCTCAAGTTTGCCTACACCATGAAGCCCTGTTATCGACACAATATGAGAGGTTACAAAAAAAAATAAATTTGCTTCAATACCTTTGGGAAGGTGAATCATAATATTAAGACAGGAATTCGCACTCTTGATACTGAAACAGCTAATAAGGCTTCTGATATGTTGAAGCAGCAGCTTGTTAATAACATAAAGCCAGGTCAGAAAATTTGCCCGGCTTGCATGACTACCTTAAATAAACACTTGGACAAAGCTTTATCAGCCTCATCATCACATTCTGATGACGACTTTACACCAAAAGAAGAATTAAATAGTAGCTTATTGTCTATCGGTATTTCACACCTGAAGAGAACAGTAAGCTACAGAGATAAGCCCAAATATGTGAAGAAGAAAATTCAAAAGGCTCAAAATGTGATTAAAAACAGGATTGTAAATGCAGTGGGAGTAAACCGACAAACTGAAGATGCTAGTGAAATTAAGGAATGTGGAAACTGTGCCGACTATGCACATTTGCTGACTGAACTGAAAGCCAAGATGCAGAATGCAATTCATAAAGAACAGATGCAAATTTTAACCTTGGCACCTGTAAGTTGGACAGTCAGACAAACAGCAGCTCAGTTCGGCGTGTCCGAAAGAATGGTGAAGAATGCCTGGAAGCTTAAGGCAGAGAAGGGCATTCTGGCAAGGCAGACAAGGGCATTCTGGCACTTCCCGAAAATAGGCAAAGCAGGAAATTACCAGCAGAAGTTGCTAGTAGAGTGCGAAATTTTTTTGAAGATGATGAGTATAGTAGGGTGTGCCCTGAAAAAAAAGATAGTATTTCAGTTAGACTTTTAGATAGAAAGACTTTGCAATTTATGAGAGATGTATGTTATCTATAAGAATATAAATGGTCCAGAAATAGGGTTCTCAAAGTTTTGTGAACTTAGACCCAAATGTTGTGTAAAAGTAGGATCAGCTGGAATGCATGCAGTTTGCATCTGTGCAATTCACCAAAATGTTAAGCTTATGCTTAGCGGAGCTGGTATATGTGAAAATTATAAGGAGATTCTCAGCAAGGCAGTTTGCAGTTTGAACTCTACACAGTGCATACTACATCGCTGTGAAAGGTGTCCTGGGCCCGAAGCTATAGCATCTGAAATTGCCAGCTATTTCCTAGATCATGAGCCACAGGAAGTTATTGTGTTAAAGCAATTGTACGTACTGATCGGGCCACACTGGACACGAAGCAAATGGTAGTGGATGAATTTACTGAAGATGTAAAAAATAAAACATGGAGTCTGTCATGCCATCACTACATTGCCAAGCATCAAAGCTTGCATCTTAAAGGCCTTAAATGTCATCTGAAAGATGAAGAGCTTGTTGTCCTAATGGATTTTACAGAAAATTATTCTTTTATCATTCAGGATGCTGTGCAAGGCTTCCACTGGGACAATAGTCAAGCAACAATTCATCCATTTGTTATCTACTTTCGTCAAAATGAGAAAGTAGAATCTTTAAGTGTTTGCATTATCAGTGATTGTTTGTGGCATGACACTATTACAGTTCACGTTTTTATCAAGGTGCTCATCAAATATATAAAAGCACGGTTTGCACAGATATCCCACATTCATTATTTCAGTGATGGCTCCAGTGCTCAATATAAAAATTTCAAGAATTTCCTAAATTTGTGCTATCATAAGAGTGATTTTGGAATGACAGCTGAATGGAATTTTTTTGCTACTAGTCACGGGAAATCACCTTGTGATGGGATTGGAGGTACAACAAAGCGGTTAGCAGCAAGAGCAAGCTTTGCAACGGCCACTTAATGGACAAATTCTTACTCCCCTACATCTGTTTCACTTCCTGAAAACATTAATGGAATTAAATTTGTTTTCATCAGTAAAGATGAAATTGAGAAAAATATTGTGTCACAAGAAGAGAGGTTTAAACTTGGACAAACTGTAGCAGGCACTAGAGAAAATCATCACTTTTTACCTAATGATGAAACAACAATTCAGGTCAGCAGAGTTTCAAATGATTGGTCATCTTTTCTAGCTATAATGGGTCACAGTAATGAAGGAGGCATATTAATGTCTGCTCTCCAACCAGGACAATATGTTGCATGCATCTATGAAAATGTGTGGTGGATTGGAAATATCTGTGAGACCTCCACAGAGCAAAGGATTGCGTCAATAAACTTTATGCACCCACATGGTCCAGCAAGCAAATTCATTTTATTGGCCACCAAGAAGTGACAAGTGCTGCGTTCCGGAACACCACATTATTGCAGTTATTCCAGCTCCATCAGTAAATTCGTCTGGCTGGCAATACACCATTCCTCTTGATATTTATCAGAAAATTAATGTAGCATATCAAAAATTGAAATAGGTTAGAGGAAACAATCTAAGGAACCCAAGACGCTCTGTGTAAAGAAACCCCTATTAGGCTTGGGATCCTGTGGTAAAGAAACCCACCCGTGGCTGTTGTTGCTAAGCTATCGGGCGTAGCTCCTATGGCAATGGGAATGCTGGTTTTCTCAGGTGAAATGAAACTAGCAGTGGTTAAGCCACCATGGACCATTGCAACTCATTTATACACTTCTTTTCCATCAGTAAGCTGGTGTTGTTCATTAAACAGGCAACTAACAATTAGATGATTATGCAAATAAATTTTACGATTTACATTCATTATTAATAATAATTGTGTGTGTGTGTGTGTGTGTGTGTGTGTGTGTGTGTGTGTAAGGCAAAATAAAAGATTTCAGGTATAATCTGAGTGCCAGAAAAATGTGTTCAAACTTCCAGTGCGCCTCTTTGATGATGCTACTTTTCAGGGCCTTATATGCTTGCATTGCAAAACCAAATCCACTTTTCTAGATAGTTTAGAATATGCTCTTTCTAATGACCATAGTTTAGAAGAGTTTGGAGAAAACACTTTTTTGAAAAATTGGCCTAAAAATACCCATTTTTAGCATTTTTTGAAAAATCATCAACTTTACCCTAGATTTGTGAAATAATGGAAAGCAATAGGAGAATGAAATTTTATATTCTAAGACCTTGTGTTGGTGAGTTATGGTGTGCAAAGTTTCATGTACATCCCACAATTACTTTTGGAGATATAAAAACCTAAAGTTCGCATTTTTTTTTTTCAAACAGCTATTTTTTTGCCCAACTTTGCTTCAAGTTACCTATATGAAATTGCTCAGAAATCCTTTCTTAATATTTTGCTTTAAAGAGCTCTAAAAGTTGTATACGATGGCCAAGTTTTGTTTCTTTCATGCAAATACTTAGAGAGATATCTCAAAGTTGCTGAAAATTCAAGGACGCACTATAGAAAGCTGTGCTATGGTCTTAAACAAGTGACTATCTCCGAAAGTATTGAATTTCTGAAACTGAAACTTTACCAGTGTTCATTGAGAACATGTGTGAATGTTCATACAAAATTTCATCAAAATCCATTAGGGTCATGTGGGAGCCTCTAGACCACTTGGCATGGAATGACCCCCTTCCTAAAACTGTATTTGTAGATATGCATACAATGAAACTAGGGGTTCATGATGCTGTTATTACATTCAAATGTGGTAACAATGAAAAGTGTTGGGTACTGAAAAAGCTGGGAATTAATCCTGGTGAAAATATGATCACTGGGCTGCAACATTGCGATAAAATTAGGATAGCCAATGCAGACCGGTCTGCATCTAATATGGCCAAGAAAGCAAGACAAACATCCAGGAAGGTTACTACGGCATTTTGTTGAAATTGAGTCAAAGTTCTCAACATTATGAATCTTAGGCAAACTAATTGGTCAGTCATACTCTTTACTCTATTCTATAATTTCATTCAAGATTTGCAAATGGTCCATCGTGCTACATCCACATCTAAAGCCAGCTTGTTTCTTTATCTGACTAAAACTTTATGTTTTTTCCATGTGTTTGGTAATGATTTTAGAAGATAGATTGCACATTACACTTAGTGAAAGTAATTATAAACCTATTACTAATAACTTGTTTGTCAGGGTGTATACGACCCGGGACAACCGGGAGATCCGGGAAAAACCCAGGAATTTTTTCATCTGGGAGAAAACCGGGAAAAACCCGGAAATTTTTTAGAATTCCAGGAATTTTTCATTGTTTTAGTTTTCAGTTAAATTTTTGTAATTTTGACTGGTATGAATCGATACTCGAAGGAGATTACTGTGTGCCACTACTGCAGAATAGTACGTCAACAATAAAACATAAATGAGAGAAAAATAACGAAAATAACTATAATTGCAAAGGAAATGGGCTGTATACAACAACAACAACAACAACAACAACAACAACAACAAACAGTGCTCATGCAAGCATCAGCCAACAGCAAAATGTGTCAGAGGTTTTAGGACAACAATGCAATGCTTTATAACAACAAATTGCCTCCGATGAGCGTGAAGTCACAACTGTTTACATCAGATTCGTTTTAGCAGTTATGAGTGGGCTCGTGCACATGCACAGTCTAGTAGTAGATTCTCCCGCTTCTGGCTACAGGAATGTGGCTGTTGGCTGTGCAAGCAGTCGCTGCAAGCATCTAGATGCTACCGGGAAAAGGGGGCGCCAAATTCATAAATTCATATTCTTGGGAAAAAAAAATACTTGTTTCACAAAGCTCCTAGCATCCAGCGCACGTTGGTCTATTGATTATTCATATGATTTTGAAATGCATCCCTGTCAGTTTTTGAACACATTTTAATTGATTTCTGAATGAATCATAAGCTGATGTTTGAATGCGTGTATAGTGTACGTGATGTTTCTGTCAGGAGAATCCTCGTCGCATCTAGAAATAAACTTTCTGCAGACAAAAGGGGACGGGGCTATACGAGTTGAGCAGAGTAAAGCCAAATGGATGAATGCCAATCGCTGTCTGATTATGTGGTTGATTGGGTTTGCAAATGATCGGCATTGTTATAATTACTAGCGAAATCCATAAATTCAGACTACCAGAATGGAAATAAACAACTAACAGGAATAACAGGCGAGAAAGATTACGTATTATCCTTCTCGGTGTATCCAAGAAAATGAAATTTTGACAGAAAATTTTAGGCCAGATCGCTACACTTACACACATATGTTTTATGTTTCAGACTTTTCAGAAAGGTGTGCATGCTACAAGATGAACATATTTTTGAAAATTCGATTTTTTTTAGTATTGACCCGGTTCGCAAATATCGTGGATTCGGGGCTGATGTGCAGAGCAGTCTGAGTCATAGTGGGTAGTCTCCACGTGACCCGTGTTTACATTTAGTGATTTTGCTGTTTCCCTTTCATTTACTCTCACATCAAATGAAAACAAAACTGGTATCTGTGGCCAGGAGCTATCAAGTGAATTAAAATACATTCGCATAATTACGGAGGGCTGAAATATGTTATTAGTTTCAGATTTTATTTTATTTCCACCTTTCTGACAGTCAAGCATTACTCACCTTGCAGAACAATGAAGTTATTTTTGTCTGTTTGCTAAAGAAATTTGACTTTTATTAACTTTTTCCACAGAGGCAGTCAATGTATTTGAAACCAAATGGTTAATTCCACAGTACTGGCTAGTTTCAACTGTCTGCCGCATTTCAGGTGCATGTTTTCATCTTCTAGCACGTATGGCGTTATGCCATAATAAAGAACCAAACATGGAGATAATACAGTACTGGCGCTCCAGGAAAATTTACATCCCGAAAACCACACTGAAAAGCTTAATATCAGGTCAAGGTCTACTTCATTGGGAATCTGGACATAAGAATGTGCACTTTAAGTATGCACTTTAAATGTACACATTTTAGTATGGTTCACGAAATTCCGGTGCTCTTGGAGTATCCTCTGATGTCTTGTTTCTTTTATGACATAATGTATAATGTATGTTGTTTCAATATTTTACACGTATGTACATACGGGCTTCCTACGTCATGGTAGATGCGCAAGCGCGGTGTCGCTGTCGCCTGTTATCTGCGCTCTCTGGCAACTGCTGAAACGAACCTGTTTCTAACAAGATGCGGGGAAAATGGTAGTTTGAAAAGCGTTACTTTCAAAGTAAATATCCTTTTACGTAAGTTGAACTACTTGTGAGACTGTACCATGAATTTCTTAAATCAAAGAGCGTTTGACTCTCATTTAAAAATCAACTCTATGATCATGAGCCATTTAGAAGAATTTCAAGTCCTTAAGATCAGACAGTTATGTCATTATTAAAAATTTTACTGGCACATTTGTGTGATATATCTTAAAGTGTAACACGCGCAGAAAAGATCAACATTGTATGCGAAAGCTTAGCTTCCCTTGCAGCTTATTACCCTTAGAGACCAAAATTATTGTGGAACCTTTGCTTTTCTTGTAGCAACACTATGTATATTAATTTAAACTATTAACTTTCCCTGTTTGTGTGTTCGTGCTACTTATCAGTGATGTTGCTGTTGGCTGATCATCACATGTCCTATGCTCTGCATATCCGCTGTCATCGGCTGGCAAGATCACATGACATGAGCTTACAAAAGCGCATCGCAATCTCGATTTCAATGATTCGGAAAGTAACATGCGGTGTTTGGTGGAATTCCAATGTATACTTTAGTAATACGAAGATACGCAGCATACATGTTGCTGCACGTCAAAGATATTTCCAAAACATGTCTTTTTCCCTGAGTTTCGTTTTCTAAAGTTCCAGAAAATACTATGCCCGCATATAAAACCATAACCATTCAAATGATTGATAAGTTTTGAGGGAAAATACACTGTCACTTAACATGGAAAAAGTGTGTTTTCACCCGGGAGAAAGTTTATTTTTAACCGGGAAAAATCCAGGAATTTTTTTCTCATCTGTGTATACACCCTGTTTGTCTTCTTGCTTATGAAATGTAACAATTATAGCACCATTCTAGCTTTACTACTTCTCCAGATGTAATCATTTGCACTGAAACACAAAGACACCTAGGCACACTTTCGTTTTTTAACCCCATAATACGAAATCCCGAATTAGCCTTGTTTTTATTATTTTGCCAAACTTAAATCCTCAATTACATTCAGGCAACTTAAGAACAGACCTATGAAAAAATAAAATCTTTTTTACTTCTGTTTCAGCAATGATAGTTAAAGATTTCAGCTGCTAGAGAGCATCCCTCCTATGTTTGTTACCTTGCTGTTGTCATTTGGTTGAGGTGGCTGCCACTAGATACTGTACTTACTGCATGCAGCTTCGGATACTCCACAACAAAATGTGCAAATTCAGCCTTTCACCTGTATTCTTTATACAATGCTTTTGAAAGAGGGTACCTATCTATAGTGATCCTGAGTTTGATACTGAATTTAGCTGCTCAGAAAGGGAAGGAGAATGTGATGTTACTTTATTAGAGACTGAAAGTGGCAACAGTTCGCAGCTGAGTGACAAATGCTCTCTAGCGCTACGAGATAAATACATCCACTGTGTTCCAGCCACTTCCTCCAAGATCTATGTTCACAGGAATCAATTGTGAAATACATGGTTAGACTTCATAGCTACACAGAAATGAGAAAATGATTTCAGGTTTCAAAATATTCAGTCTAAGTCCAGTGCACAAGTACACTCAGAATTTTATTGATGGTAATCTTCAAAGATTTGGAGCTCATTACTCTGGGCTAGCTTTGTGTGTGTATATGTAATGTCATTCATTATACGACCTTTTTCATTAATAAAAAATTATTTTTTGGAAAATAATTTGCAGAAAAACTCTGTATGTTAAGCAATTAATACTTCAAAACTAATTTGTTCGCCCATCTGCCATTACTTCTGGTACGTCATTAACTTTTTTTCCTCTTTTTTGAGTTAATTTCTTTGCCTATGCATATATTTTTATTGTTTACTAGTTGGTGTCTGTATTGATGCATGGAAGTATAAAAGGACAAGAGTGGAATTCTCTTTATATCTGAGTAATCAAGTTGGATTTATGCACTTCCTAGCACTTCCAAAGTTTTAAATGTCACATTTTCCCTTATATTCCAGTGCAAGATTTGCACCCAAGTATATCTCTAGACTTATGTACTGAGTCATTTCTGATTCCATTTCTACCACTGTAAGTGACTCCATTACAATCATCTTGCTTTTAAAATTGTGATGTTCTTATGTTCTAATAGAAAAAAATTTTCAGTTTTGTATAAGAGACTGCTTATAATGAGAAATTTTGAAATATGTCTAGTATATGAAATAGGAGCATAATTTGGAGTGAACACATTGGTCATATTAAATAAGTGATTTATGATCACTAGACATACATATTACCTTCTGTGAACTACGCAGGTGGAAACCATACGTCTTGGTTGCAAAACACACTGCCTGAACCTTGACTATTCTTTGTTCATTATTTCTACACTGTCCTAGTATTCCCTTTCTATCTTCTCGATGGCTTCAAAACAATTCCTGTTTCTCCCTAAACTATATTTAGTTTTCATTTTTGTGCATTTTTTTAATTATTTACAACCCTAAACACAAGAAGACCACACCCTATATTGAAGAACTTCTTGACACGCTAAAATTTAACAAATTCTGATTAATCAAAGTTACAATTTACACTGGCAAAAGGAAAACAAATGACAAGGGATGCTGTAGGCTAAACTTCACCCCACTAGAGTAGCAAGTCATTTTCAGTGTACAAGAAGAAATTAAGTAAATGATTATTTTATTCAACTCTAATGGCTGTTTAAGAGAGCATGCAAATAGCAGTAAAAGTGATTCATTATGGGGGAAAAATTCAGTTGTCTTCTCTGGTTGACTAGGAACTTTGTTACTTTCAAACAATGGATAATCCAGGATGGAATGTAACAATGTTAACGAAGCCCTCACTGACCAAAAGCTTTATTTGTGACAGTCTTTTTGTTGTGCCTATCTGTAACTCAGCATCTCCGCTATACGGGTGAGTGGCAACTCAGTTACTTTGTGACATCCACCGTGTGAAAGTGAAGACTGGTGTAACGTGAGATGTGAGTTATACACCTTTAAATGTGTAATTACAATAACAATGCACTCAGTACAACGGAAAAAAAGGCTGCTCCCACTGCCATCACCACTAATCTCCCCCCCCCCCCCTCCCCCCACGAATGATGACGGCAATGGCAACTGTCTGCATGTACATGTCTTATTTCACTCTGTAGTGGGTACACAATTATTTTTCACATAAGCACATGGAATTCTGTGTACTAGTTGGCAATCCTGCCCCCCCCCCCCCTTTCCCTTACTTCAGTTTGTCAATAACAAAGTTATTTTATTCTAGATATAATGACCACTAACCTTAAGTTGGTGTTTTATTGGCCGTATGAACTGAAACAAACTTACTTCCATCTACTTTAAAGTCACATGCATGATTTAACTCATTATCAATTGCTACAATTTACCATATGGTATGTGAATGTAGGAAAACTCTTATTTTGAATGACTAACACAGGAGAAGAGGGCTCTTAATTTTTGTCAGATAAGCATGGTATACCTTTTATTTTACTGCACTACTTATTCTATATTATTTTTCTTCTTTTCTGCGTTCATTTCTATCACTTACTTACAGCCCTTTCTTTTCTTATCCCTCAATGTGTTTATCATCTCCCCTATTCCTGTATGTTGGAGTTAGCATTCTCCAATCCTAACTAGTAAACACACACACACAGAGAGAGAGAGAGAGAGAGAGAGAGAGAGGTGGGGGTGTGTGTGTGTGTGTTTTTATTATTAAAACAAAAGACTCAACAGTTTTGAAGATTCAGCAGGCTGATATCACCACTGTACATTCAGTCCTTTCACCACTTGTTGTCCTTATATCAGTTATTTCCCACCAGGGACTTCCCATATTCCTGCCTGTCCAGACAACAGCCATATACACGAGATGAATTCTACTTTTCTTTTTTTTCCTTCTCATTAGAAGCACGAACATCAGCTGTTTGATTCTTAAAGGTACAGTGTAAACTCACTTATGTTTCCAGAATTAATGTTTTCCCGCTGTTTATGACATTTTATTCATTGCTCCTGTCAAGTTTCCTATGTTAATTTGCACCTAATTTTGTGTTAACATATTTATAATTTCCCCGCGATTTACGCATTATGCAACCATGTTCGTGGAGAAAAAACTGACACAACTGAGATAAAATTATGCTAGCACAGTACTGGCCTTCAAGTACTGTTTACAAACATCATGCGCTTATGTTTCTTGATGACAGGGTGCTCTACTCAACACATGGTGCTCTACTCAACAAACCTGAATCAGTAAAAGTTGAAACAATTTGTGCTTTACATCCTGCCGCTGTCTACTCAGTGCAGTGGCTGATGGAAGTAACTAGGTTTGTTCGAATTAAGGTATAATGACCAATCACAACCATTTTACAACTGCATTTGCAGAGATATTTGATTGTTAGGACAACTCAATGCATATTTTGAATGTTTCATTGTTTGGCCAATTGTAATGCTAGTTGGCATCACTGTGCTCTCTTTGTGTTGCTCAAATGCTTCTTGTTTAAATAATAAAACAATGCATCAGTCACTTTTTTGTGCTTAGCAAGAAATGTTTCGAGAATTTATTGCCATCGTGAAGTGCAAATATTATGTAAGAATTTTTTTATTATATTTCACAAATAAACACTTTGAGCGATGTTCTTCATGTATGCGGTTTTCTGCATAATGCAGGAGGCACAGTACCTCATAACCTCAAAAAAGAGGACTACGGTGGAAGAGATGCTGCTCATCATATACGCAAATGTCGCACAAAATACTTTTACACTTGACAATGAGAATAAATTCTCAAAATATGTCATGCTAAGCTTGAAAAAATATGGGGATAACTGATGCAGTGTTTCATTATTTAAATAATGAATGACATAACTGCAGGCTTTCCGAAAACATCAATTATGCTGAATGAAATCAAGTCAAATGTTACTACTTCCCAGTCAGTTGCTAGTTCCAGTTATGTCAAGAGTTAAATGTACTACATAATTCAGATACCTTACTGTCTAATAAACGAGTCCCTGATGACTATTTTTATTCCTATTATGTACACATATCATACATAAACTATGAAAATCCAAGGGGAAATCCCACAAGTAACTTTTACCATTTAAGAAGTTATTTCTCACATTTTACATTCTGCCAGATTTTACAACTTTTTTAAAAGTTCCTTGAAAGTGTAAAATCAGGATTTCACTGTATTTCAGTTCCCCTGTCACAAACATGTTTAACAATATCACAACATGAAATATGCCACAAATTATGCCAAACAAGCAATCAAATGAAATTACATGTCCATAGAATATATAGGGGGGATTATTATTCAGATATTGTACTGTGTGTTTAAGTTTTACTAAACATAATCAGTACAATAAAATGAGTTACTTTACTTAAGAGATTATAAATTAATAAGAAGTTCTCATGACACACTAAATATGTGGAACAGACTGTAAGATACTATTCAAAATTAGTTATAATATGCGAATATAAATAAATATTAACTACATTACCTGTCATAACAATCGCCCTTAGTTCCTATGGGAACATCAAATTCGAATTCTTCGTAACCATCGTACGGTTGTGCTTTGCGCAAGTCCCACTTGATGCCAGAACCACGCAGCATGACTCCACTGAAAAATTACATGAATAAATATATATATTTTTGTTAAATTTTCACTAATAAGTTCAAAGTACTATTGAAAAGTATTGAAATATGTTCAACATCAGAAAATACCTGAATCCATAGTTAAGAGCATCTTCAGCTGATACTATTCCAATGTCTCTTGTCCTCTGAACCCATATTCTATTAGTTGTAAGGACATCTTCAACTTCATCCAGACGTTCTGAAAACTTGCTTGCAAATTCGTATATGTCATCTAGGAGACCTAGTGGCATATCCTAGAATATTATGAATCAAATTGTGTCAATGTAAGCAGTTCATAATGCAACAATGAAATTTTTTATATCTAGTGTTCAATCAAGTAAGCTACCTTGTGAAGAGAACACAAAGTGAATCCTGTATTACAACACAGTTCAAATTATACATTTTTCTGCTACTAAGCTGTCTCACAATGTATCAATCCTGTAGCAGACGTAGAAATTTAAAGATGAAAAGAGGAAAGTTAGTCTATTTCCACTGTACATTAAAACTGTAACTCACCTGACTGACACCACCAGGCCGAACATATGCAGCATGCATTCGTGCTCCTGATACTCTTTCATAGAATTCCATCATCTTTTCTCTCTCCTCAAACAGCCAGAAGAAAGGTGTGAGGGCACCAACATCCAATGCATGTGTACCAACAGCCATAATATGGTTCAACAAACGAGTTATTTCAGCAAAAAGAACTGGAAAAAAACAGCAGAACAACAACAAATTCAAGCTTATTACAGTATTTATGTTTTATTAGTATATTTGCTTGCTGGAAAGTCTTAAGATTTTGTTATCACAAAATGTTCCTTTTGGAAACATATGACACTTAAGGAATGAGGGAGAAGCAACTGGGATAGAATGAGAGATTAAACAACAAAGTCTGAGAGCCAGAACTAAGTATTCCACAGGAAATTATCTACCATTACATTAATTTAAAAACACAAATGGACACTTCTCTCAGTATAATGTCAGGAATTAGCAAAAGAAAGGTAAAATACTTGGAAATCTACATAAATATTTTAATTCACACTGATATTATTCAAAACAAATTCATACAATTGTTAAATTACTTTGTAAATATGAATTGTAATTTTATTTAAAATTTTACCAGCATGAGTTAACAGGCATAGGCATTTCTGGTTATGAGTGAGTGAGATCATTCTGCTTGGGAACACTTGATGTGTAAGTTAAGGTAGAGGGTGAATCTGTGGTGCCTACACAATGTTATTGAAGAGGATTAATGTGAACACTGATACAGTCTGTCATGACTAAACTGTAACAGCTCTCAGTTACTGAAAACTGTAACAGCTCTCAGTTACTGAACCCACTGATCTGCAAGAAGTCGTTTCCAGTACAGTATGCGACTAATCTGAGTATGATATCATCAGGTACACTAACAGAACACATTTGTTTACCAGAAAACAAATGAAGTGATGCTGCTGCACTGCACTGTAGTTCTTACAAGCATCAGAGCTTGTGAACTGTGTAATTCCACTCAATTAAGGGTTAATATATCAATGAAAATAATTTTTGAAAATATAATTGGATAGGTAAAATATCTACTCAGCAAGTGGTGGTAGGGAAAACAAAAATTTTAGGATATGAGCAAACTTTTGGAGCCAGTGGCTCCTTTTACTGGCTGAAGGATTCAAGAGGAAAGAAGAGGAATGAAGGGAAATGATTGGTCAGGTTTAACGAATGCGGAGAGTTACAGAAAAGACAACCAGAACACTGGTTCAGGAGCAACTTGCTGCAATGGGATTAAAAAGGAAAGACTCATCGTTGTGCACAGCCCCAGATGAGATTTGACAACCTAAGAGCTTAAAGGTGGAAGATTGGGTAATAAGTAAGACAAAATATTGTGCAAGAGTTAATAATAGTGGCAAGCTAAGCACTTTGCATTGTGTGTGGTAGAGGTGGGGGTGGGGAAAAACAGGCAGGCCAGAAAATGAAAGATGTAGAAAACTAAAAGCAATTGAAGAAAAGAAGTTACTGAAAGCTATGCTCAGACCATATAAATATGTAAATTAAGGCCAAGTGGGTGGCGAAAACCAAGGATATGCTGTAACACCAGTTCCCACCTGCAGAGTTCTGAGAAACTGGTGTCAGGGTGAAGAATCCAAATGGCATGTGTGGTGAAATAGGCACTACAGTCATGACTGTCATGTTACAGAGTATGCTTTGGAACAGGATATTGTGTGTAGCCATTGCACATCCTCTGTCTATGCCCATTCATCCTACCAGATAATTTGATGGTATTGATACCAATGTAGAAGCTGATCAGTGTTTACCAATAGCTGGTACAAGATGTGTGACATTTCATTTAACATGTTACCCTACCTTGAATGGTATATGTTTTGCCAATTACAGAGCTTGTATAAGTAGTGGTGGGAGGGTGGCACAGGCCAAGCCTTACAACAGGGATAGTCACAGGGGTAGTAGACAAAGGGTAGGGAAATGGGTGCAGAAGGAGCACAGGGTCTGACCAGGATACTGAGGAGACCAGGGGGGTCAGAATGGGTTTCATTTCAGGGTATGATTTTAGAAAGTAATAGCCTTGTCGAAGCAGTGGAACCATACATTCAAGACCAGGATAGCAATGAGTAACAAGAGGTTAAAATGTTTCCTGGTTATTTCTGTCACAGTTTTCAATGAGTAGTGCAATACATTAGTTGGAAGGTAGGCTGCTGATGACAAAATGCATTTTTCTCATTACCTGTGCCTTGATTTGAAAAAATTCTCTCTTCCTCTCCTGTAACTGGCAACACATATGCTACCAAAGCAAGAGCCACCTATGAAACAACACGTTACATACCAGCTGTCATGTAAACACTGTTCGATCTTTTACTTTGGTATGACTATCACCTAGTTATCAGTTAGGATGAATGAATGTAGGCACAAGGTGTACACTTTAACCTCCACATTTAAGCTTGCAGGTTTTCAAATCTCATCTGGTACCAGCCCCAACAGTCAATCTTTCCTTCTTATCCCATCTGGCGAGTCTCCACCAACCCAGTGTTCTGGGCAACTGTTCAGTAACTCTCCCCATTTTCTAAATCTCACCTATTCTTTTCCTTCATACCTCTCTCTTCCTCTCCCTGAACCTTTCCACTAGGAAGAGGAGCCACTGGCCCCATAAGCTTGCACATTTCCCTAATTTTTTTGTGTTTTCTCCTGCTGCCATTTGGTATGCAGAATAGTAGGCACGGAGGGGTGGGGGAAATGCCAGTGTGGAAGCCGCCCAGCTGGAGGTCTACGAAGCTCCACTACTGGGTGGTTTATTTGGTGGTGGCCATTCATTTGGATTGGTAGTTTATCCACTGTAATGTCAAAATAGAACACCGAAGTGGTTGCAGGGACAATTTTATTGATTAACATCTTCATGACTAACCTGCAGTTCAAACTTGAGTACTTTGCAGACTTCATTGACCCCAGTGATGTGAATCTCACAGGTGGCTCTGCCTTTTGTAGGGTAGGAAGAGCTAGTGGATCCAGACTAGAAGTTGGTAGTGGGTGGATGGGAGAGGTATTGCACATCAGTCTTTCATAGAGATATCACATATGAGTCTGGGTACTGGGTGCAGGAGGAGGACAGAAAGTCATATGTATCATCCTATTGCTTCTTACTCCCACTACCTATGTCAACCAAGATCATTAATCGCCCCAGTCATGTTGCAGCATCGGGAGACAGCAGCAAATGAGTGCGAATGCATGCATTGGTGTCACAGTCACACTGTGTCCACATTAACACAGACTGATAAGTTATACATTAAACCAATACATTCACAACACCATAAAATTTGTACGATATTGTGTAACTCATAATACCCATCATCATTTTTAATTTGGTGTCATTTTTGGAACCCGCAATAATCTCTAAACTGAACTATCATTCAATACATCCAAATAAAATTTGATGCCGCACTTACAAACCTCTTATGTACTTTGCCCTCTTTGGTACATCAATGTTCAACAACTTCTCTACTGCCAGAGAATAACACTGTTCATTGCACATCATTGAAACATAATCCAAACGATCGAAGTATGGTAAAGCCTGGGTGTAAGTCTTGTATTCAATCAACTTCTCTGTACCACGATGCAGCAAGCCAATGTGAGGATCTGCTCTAACCACAGTCTGAAACAAAAATAATTAAGTACTATTACCACTCTGCTGTTCTAACACACCTGGGCACTAAGGCATATCTCCACTATAAAGCATGAAACTACCACCTCATTACAGCATCTCTCAGTACATACAATGATTTTTTAATTAAATGAAATATGCCCAATATTTCTACAGTATATGAATCCCAGAGTAGTTTTGAAATATAACTGGATCCCACATATGAATCAAAAGGACGTCAGGTATCTGAACTCTCTTCGGAGGCCAGGCTTGGGTTCAGTCCATCACAAGCCAGGAAAAGTGGGGGTAACTGAAAGACACCCATAAAAAAAACTACTTTGTCCAGCTGCTGATAGTTTCATTGTGGGTGAAATAGCCCCCCCTCCCCCCTCCCAATTCAAATTTAAAATCAGTGACTACTTGAGAGGTACTGTCGAGGAACTATCAGACAAATGTGAATGCTAATTAGGGTGGGACACCTGGAATGTTTGCTGCTAAAACTGAGTAGAGAGAAACTAGAACATACAAAGGAAAATAGAAAGGATGTAGAGCGATATTTTAGGAATCAATGAGAGACAATGGCCAGATGAGAGCGCGTTTTGGATTGGGTATTATACATGTAAGAAAAGAAGATGTAAGAAAAGACATCATGACCCTTCAACGAATTGCATGGCCTTTATAGAGGGGTAGTAAAAACTGCAGAAAAATTACCATTATTTGAAAAAGGTAGAACAAGGTAAGTGACAAAAATATTGAAAGTTAACAGAATAATACACATCAAACAGAAAAATTGTTTAGAAATGTAAAAAGCTCAACAAAAATGTACAGAAAAAAATTACATGTGGGCGACACAAAATTGGAAACTAAATGTTGGACACAGGAGAAACTTCATTGATGCTTGAGTACAAGGGGCATTAACTTCGGAAAATACTGAAACAAATAAAACATTAACATCTTCAACTACTGTTCGCTGCGAATGACATCACTTAGGGCCTGGAAAAAGGAATAATCTCTGAAAGGGTCATATTTACCTCTATAAAAAATGAATGATGTAGCACTAGTTGCCTGCAAGTTATTAGTGATTCCAACAATAAGGAACGCCACATCACACCATCTATGGAACTTCGCATGAGACTTATCTTGTGTAAATTGTTATTGTGTGTCATGTTTAATAAATGCTACGTTTACCATGTTCCTATAGTGGTGATGAGACTATACGAACCCACAGTGCTAAAAAAATCGATGCAACAACTCTAAAATTTCTGAAGTTTCAAGAGTAGTGAGACCATCAAGAGATGGTCTACCAATAACAACAAATACCTTGCTGTAACAACAGTTCGCATCTCACGAGGAGTGACACTATCAATAAAATCTCGTGCAACATCAACAGTTATTAGTATTGTCAGCTATATCCTCAGAAACACCTGTGGTTACACCATTTGTGCTATTTCAAGACAGCACTAATGACTGGAAAATGTACCTTTGTCAACTACAGCATAATTTCGCCACTTTCAAGTTACATGATCATGATCTTCAGAAATCTACTATTTTTTCGTTTGTTGTCTTGGAAGCAGTCTCTTCTTAGGAAACTAAGCATTTTGATAATCTCGATAGCCTGCCATTCTCCAGGATTGGTTAAGTGGTTTTTGAACATCAATCAGAAAATGCTTACCATGTTTTCAGATCAGAATACTACTATCATCAGAAAATGCAATCTAAGTCATACCCTCACTGTGCATCATATCTTGAAGGACTGAACTGCTTTTACAGTTTGTCTCAATGAACAATTCAAGCATTCACTTGCTGATTCCCTAATCAGGGACTTTGTTATCCACCACACACCTGGCAAAGAAGGGAGCACTCAGAAATTAAGGTTTTTGGATCCGTCTATAGGTAAAATTCTCATAATTGTGACAACTTTTGAATTTGTACACGATACTGAAAGGCACTGGCAAACACACTCCACAGTTTCCAGATAGTGCACAGCTACAAAGGACAAACAACTGGTCCAGCCAGTAAGAAAGAGGGTTATAATTAGGAACAGAATACTTAATTAACCAGTCTCATGCAAGGGCTCCCTTGTGGATCAAAATAAACTAACAACTTCTCAACAGTGTTCTTGAGATTCCAAATCTTCCTCAGGCTTTATTTTGGATTCTTGTTATCGTTTAATGTTACATACTAAAAGTTTCACTACCTCCTTGTAACAAATATTTTGTACAGCCTGTACCAAATATTTTGTACAGCACCCATGCTTTCGGTGTCCTAAGCAATAACAAAATTTGCTTCTACTTTGAGAAAAATGGTCACATAAGCAGTGTTCAGAATTCTTATTCCTCTCAAAAGTCTCGTAAGACATAAAATAGTGATTCGGTGAATAATATTTGAACTTTAGTAAATCCGGCAATGGAAAATTCGCATTTTTAAGTACTAAAGGAGCAATATCGATCTCTGGGATGGAACCAGGCGAACTCTTACATGACAGACAATTGTGGACTTACCTCCACCTCCTCCAGTCACAGTATCATGAATGAGGATTATCAAGCCATCATTTCCCCATGGGCACCACAGTTTGTGTGTGAACATTCAGCCAGCATACAAAGTGGGTGCCCACAACAATCACAAAAGCCCAGGAATGCTACCTCTACCACGCAGAAATTGAACCAGCTGAGCCACTACCTGCCAGTCTGAAGAAGGGCAGGGTTGGATATCACACCTACGGTAGGCCATGGGTCATGATGGGAATTAGTATGGTTTGGTTTAGTGACGAAGCCAATTTTCATTTGGATGGGTCTGTCAATAAGCAAAACTGGTGCAATTGGGGGACTGAGATTCCGCATTTCGCAATCAAGGAGTCTCTTCACCCTAAACGGGTGACTGTGAAGTGTGCAATGTCCAGTCACAGAATAATCGGTGCAATATTCCTTGATGGCATGGTAAGGTTCTGGAAGATGATTTCATCCCCGTTACCCAATGTGTCCCTGATTTCGACAAGATGTGGCTTATAAAGACAGAGCTCGACCCCACTGAAGCAGGAGAGTGTCTGATGCCCTGGAGGAGCACTTTGGGGACCACGGGTACCCAGAGGCCCCTGGCATGGGTCTCGATTGGCTGCCATATTCTCTGGATCTGGACTCATGCGACTGCATTTTGTGGCGGCAATAATAAAGACAAGGTGTGCAGCAACAAGCCCAAAACCATTGCTGAACTGGAAACAGCCATTCAGGAGGTCATCGACAGCATCAATGTTCCAATACTTCAGCAGGTCATGCAGAATTTGACTATTCATCTGCGCCACATCACAGCCAATAATGGGCGGCATACCCAACATGTCATAAACAAAATCTGAGTAACTGTAGTGATGTTTACATGTTGAAAAGCATGTGCACACCATATTTTGTAACTACTTTATGAATTTTTTCATATAATTCAATAATTATAAACCTGTACTAGCTATTGGTGGGAAACAAACATATTTCCAGAACGAGATTTTTCACTCGGCAATGGAGCATGAACTGGTATGAAACTTCCTCGCAGATTAAAACTGTGTACCGGGCCGAGACAAACTCGCAACCCTTGCCTTTTACAGGCAAGTGCTCTACCAACCGACCTATCCAAGCAGACTCACACCCTGTCCTCACAGCTTTAATTCTGCCAATACCCCGTCTCCTACCTTCCAAACTTCACAGAAGCTCTCCTGCGAAACTTGCACTCCTGGAAGAAAGGATATTGCAGGGATATGGCTTTGCCACAGCCTGGAGGATGTTTCCAGAATGAGATTGTCACTCTGCAGCAGAGTGTACGCTGATATGAAACTTCCTGCCAGATTAAAACTGTGTGCCAGGCCAAGACTCAAACTCGGGATCCTTGTCTTTTGCCGGCAAGTACTCTACCAACTGATCTACCAAAGTGCAACTCACGCCCCGTGAGAGGTACTGGAGGAATTAAAGCTGTGGGGATGGAGTGTGAATCGTGCTTGGGTAGCTCAGTTGGTAGAGCACCTGCCCACGAAAAGCAGGGGTCCCATGTTTTAATCTGCCAGGAAGTTTCATATCAGCACACACTCCGTTACAGAGTGAAAATTCTGGAAATATGTTTGTTTCCAACCAATAGCTACCTGCAAGGAAGTTTCAACAAGCATATTATTTGCGACAAATTCTGAGAAGCAGTGATTAGAATACCCAGCTGCTTGAACGGGTTCCTAGATGTACACCACAAATTAATCTTATTTAACATTTCTCCACTCTAAAAACTTTTGCTTCGTTTGAGGAGTTATTCCAGGATATTATCCTTTATGACATAATAAAACAAAAGCAAGCAAAGTATGCAAGGTTTTTTATATTTATATCTCCTTCGTCTGACATAATTCACATTGCAAATACTGACTTCGGTAATTTTGTGTTATGTCCTTCCCAACTTTATTAATTATTGAGTTGTAATCCAAGAAACTTAACACTGTCAACCCCTTCTATCTGCATGTCTTCATATGTTATACACATGATGGAAGGAAATCTCTTACAGCTTCTGAACAGTGTATAGTTGGTCTTTTCAAAGTTTAATGACAATGAGTTAGCGTTAAACCATTCATTAATGTCAATGAAAATTTGATTAGCTGCCATTTCTAAATCTGTCTCAACTTGTTACTTACTGCAATGTTTGTATCATCTGCAAACAAAACACACTTAGCCTGTGGCAATATAACAGATGAGAGGTCATTAATGTACACAAGAGAAAGCAATGGACTCAAGATGGAACCTTGAGCAACACCACACGTAATTCCCAATCAGATGAAGACTGATTGCTTACTCCACAGGTATTTCACAATGATACCCTTTGTTTCCTGTTAGGTAAGACTCAAACCACTTCACAGCACTGCCAGTGACACCATAGTAATCTAATTCACTTAGGATAATGCTGTGATTCACAAAGTCACAGACTTTTAACAGATCACACAAAACGCCAGCAGCCTCTAATTTGTTATCTATTGAATTAAGTACATTCTCACTGACTGTGTACATAACCTTCTGTATATCAAATCCCTAAATGAACCCTAACTGTGACTTGGACAGTATATTATTTGCAGTAACTTAAGATGATTGAATGCAACATTTTTAAATATTTTTGAAAAATCTGGCCAAAATGGAATTGGTCAATAGTTTGACACTATCTCTTTATCCCCCTTTTGTTAGGAGGCTTAACTTCAACATATTTTAGCCAGTTTGGAAATGTTCTGCTGTATAACTTAAGACAGAACTCAACTCATATGAACACTCTTTGATTAACTTTGTTTATATGATACCACAGCCACTATAATACTTTTATTATGGTTGTAACTTCTTAGGGAAAAGTGAACGTCATTTACATTTTACTAAAGTTATTTGTAGAGATGGTCTCAGATATTCCATTGTACTGTTAACTGAACCTGGTAGCCCCAAGCTGTCTACCAATGTCTCATTTATTTTTAGAGTTGTCTGTTCCTCTTCCTTTCTGGCCCCACCTGTCTGTCTTCACTATATCTAATAGTTTTTATTTTGTTGCTGATGTAATTATCTTTTTCTCATAATACAGCTGCTTATATTTCTGGATCACTTGCTTCAATATTTTGCAGTATTCTTTGTAAAGCATTACAATGCTAACATCAGAGCTGTTCCTAGATAGTAGATACAGTTACCTTTTTGTCCCACATATCTTTATCCCTTTTGAAATCCATGATTTACTTTTAGACTTTGTTTGATTTGAGTTACCTTTAAGGGAAAATGAGGAAGTAACTTTATTAATGTTTTGTATTTTTGATTTGAGTCAGAAAAATCTTAAATAGCTAACCAGTTCATGTCTCTGAGCAATCTCCTAATATTCTCAATTTTTGACTGATTTATTACCATCCTGTACTCATTTTGCATAGATTTTATATCCTGACAAGTTTCAACATCTAACATAAAATGTTGCATGTCTCAATCACATAGCCCAATTACCACTGGTTTTGTGATATGACTTTTTAGCCAACGGCCTTGCCATAGTGGTAGCACTGGTTCCCATCAGATCACCGAAGTTAAGCACTGTCGGGCTTGGCTAGCACTTGGATGGGTCACTGTCTGGGTCTGTCAAGTGCTGTTGGCAAGCGGGGTGCACTTTGCCCTTTCAGAGCCTTTGAGGCCAATTGAGGAGCCACTTGACTGAGAAACAGTAGCAGCACTGATCACGAAAACTGACAATGGCCAGGAAAGTGGTGTGCTGATCACATGCCCCTCCATATCTGCATCCAGTGACGCCTAAGGGCTGAGGATGACATGGTAGCCAGTCGGTACTGTTGGGCCTTCAAGGACGGTGTTGCTTTTTGTTTGATATGCTTTCCCCCCCCCCCCACCCCAGATTTGTCTACAATGATATTATCAATAACATGCTCAGAGAATTCACATACCCTAATGCAAAGTCCACAGTATGAATTAAATTGAATCACAGTGCAATAATTGTTCACTGACAAGAGCTTTTTAACAGATCCACATTAAGTCACCAGCAACCATTATTTCTTTTTTACTGTGAGACTGACAACAGAGCTTCCAAATTTTTTATGAAGACAAAGTTTCTTGAAGGCGTTCTGTACATACTTACTATTATTAAGAACTTATTACGAAATACTACTACTGTTGCCCAAGCTGCTTTTAAGCGCAGCTCTGATCAAAATTTATTAATATCAACATTCTTTAAATTAAAACAGTGTCTGAGAAATGTGGCAACTCCTCCTTTCTCCATATTATCTCCACAGACTTAAGAAGTTAACTTAAATCCTGTAATATTTCACATATACTTCACTAAACAGGAAGTCATCTGGCATAGTCCATATCAATCCAGGCAGACTAGGAAAAAAAATCTTACCTTCATAGTCTCGATGTTATTGAATTTAGCACGTTAAAATGAAGGACTAAGTATTTTTTTGTTTTCTCCAAAAAAATTTCTGCTCTAGATACAACCCTCCAAAGATGACACTGTGCATACCATTTTGAAGATGCAAATATTGTAAAAAAATTTAAAATGTTGTATCACTGAAACAGTTCTAGATATTTTGTTGGTTTTTTTTTTTTTTTTGGAAAGATAACTGCTTTATGATTACAAAGAAATTATCCATTTGGACTTATCTGTCAAAGTTCTTTGACTATAGTGTTCTGAACTTTTTTTATAATTTATGGAAAAAAAAATTTTTTCCAAAAATGCCAATCCATAAAATTTTTATTTTTTTCTGTTGTTAGTACCAGTTTTTGACTGAACAGGTTTTATAAACAATTGAATTTTTTTTGATGGACATAAAACCTGTTTTGTTACCACATTATCATATAACAGTCGCTTAAAAATCAAAACTTAGCCTTATTTAACATAATGATGCGTAAGAGACTCATTTTTCAAGCATTTTAAGTAGTTCCAAAATGTATGTGAAAGGTCCAAAGACTTAAAGATTTCAATTGATACAACTTCTGTGCACTCTGTTTTTTACCAAAATTAGCGTCAATGAACTATAAATGTGTTCCGCAGCTTCAGTATCTTCCTCTGATATAGAGTGATGCCTTCCTGTTGAACCAATAAGAACTGGAGCACTTACAATCTTCAAACATTGTGAACAGGAAGTGACCACTGATGGCATTGTTGCTGACCTTCAGCTGGAAACCTATATCCAGCAGTTGGTCCAGGTGGTAGCATTAAGTTCACTACAATTTCATTTAACTCATAACTGGAGCCTATAATCTCTGAAATCCACCTGTCACAGTCATACACACACACACACACACACACACACACACACACACACACAAACGCCACGAGCATCCCCCTTCTCAGAGTGTGAATTTGAATATTATCCTTCTGTTTCTGAAGTGTTGGCCAAACGAACAAAATTTCTTCTTTCTTGCTCTTTAAAATGTGTGCAATATGAGTTCACCCATCACCGTGTCCAAAAATGTGTCTTCTGAATTCCTTTCACAGGAGTAGTTTGTTTGGACCATTCTTCTTTTTTCTGCCCATGGAATGCTTTGACTTCCTCTTTGGGCAAAAGAATGAGGGCTGTGGATGAAGGTTTCACGCCTCTTGTAAAATCCTCAGCATTCTGAATTACAGCTGTATTTGGTCTGGAAAGATTACATTTTGTAGCATGGTGCTTAGCAGGCCTCCTACACCATCACAAGGCCCCTTCCCATGACCAGTAGCACTATATACCCAGCCACTTGGCACAAGCGACTTACTCAATTCAAACAGCTGGTACTTATTTTTAAAATGACTAGGAGACCCATCAAAAATAATAATGATCTTCTCTGCCCCTGTTTGGTTGAAAAATTTTCCGCGTTGCTAGCAAAGCAAGTGCTGTGTCATCACTTATAACTGCAACACTTGTGGTCTTGTTTTGAAAATATGTCACTCATGTAAAAACTTAAACCTGGTCATTACTGCAATGATACCCTTGTCCTACTAGTGGGAGAATTACAGATCAGTTCCCAGCAAAATCACAGCGAAATACTAAACACAGTTCTTCAGTCCGTACACACCCTTTCACTCCTGCAATGTGGTGGTGGTGTCGCAATTTCTTCAGATGCTGGTGTGCTACTGCCTTCACTGACCATTTACCATTTACCATTTCACTCATGTAAAAACTTAAACCTGGTCATTACTGCAATGATACCCTTGTCCTACTTGTGGGAGAATTACAGATCAGTTCCCAGCAAAATCACAGCGAAATACTAAACACAGTTCTTCAGTCCGTACACACCCTTTCACTCCTGCAATGTGGTGGTGGTGTCGCAATTTCTTCAGATGCTGGTGTGCTACTGCCTTCACTGACCATTTACCAAGTTCATCAATGAAACTGTCAAAGGCAACAGTTTTCGAAATTAGTTTATTTTCCTCCCATGTCACATATGTAATTTCTACACAGTTATCTGTTACGTCTTCCAGGCCAAGTGTCTGTAAAGACAGTCCTCCCTTCCCAGGCAGTCACCACATTCTTGAAACAAAAAAAGTCTCTTGTTTTATGTCACAGACTACTAATGACTTCACACGCTCAACCAAGGAGCCATATGTCACGTGCTCCATTAAGTTCTTCATAGTTAGCACACAAAGTTAAAAATTCATGCAGTATACACATAAACAGACATCTCTAGGTGGGTGTGGAACTAACCACTTAGGTCGTAGTGCATAAAATTTTTATCTTCCAGTATGTGAAGTTGTATAGTTGCTCTTAACTCTCAACTGCTACAGTTACAGTGTCTTTTTTGTTGGCACTCTGGCGAGAACAGTCCCATTTATCCACCATTAAAATGACTGCACTATTTGAACTGCTTCTACAGGATGACCACAATAGGGATCTGATCTGCCAAAGACTCCTTTTACAAACCTCACATTTCTTTATTTGTCTACATGTACTTTGATACTGATGGAATGTGGTTCAAAATTGTTTTCTCTGAAAATGTCTCTGGAATAATAGTTAAAACTTGCACCTTTTCACTGTAGGATGCACAATATTCAACAGCTGAATTGATATTTGTGAAAAATTCCTGGCAAGAGGTGCAAGAGTGCTTTGGTTTATTTTCTTCTGAAAATGGAATTTCTACTTAAAAGAGTGTGGCCAGTTTTGCTATAGTGTACTCCTCCATAGCTTTAGTAATTTCTCTGCACTTTCTTGATGCGCAGAGCTTATGACTCGACTTCACTGACATTGGTTTCTTAACAGGACTAACACCTACCTCTGTAGTTGATTCAGGGTGTTTAATTCTTCCTCTACTGATGCAAAATCTGCATCATCTGCACCATGGGACACACTGCAACTGTGTCAACACAGAACTCACTGGATGGTCTCAGATTTCTTAGAAGCTGCTTCTGTAAACAAATTAGCACTGAACTACTACAATACAGAAACCTGCAATGAAGAACCATGACAGAGAAACTGACAAGAAACTACAAGAAAGTGTAAGAAATATCTGCAACAATGAAAGTGAAAAGAAGTAATTGCAATGAAGAAAGTGTAAGAAATAACTGCAAAGACAACAGAAAGTGTAAGAAATAACTGCAAAGACAACAGAAACAAACATTGTAACAAAGAAATGAGGAAGAAACATCTTCAGTGAAGACATTGAAAGTTAAAAAAATTTTTTTTTAAATAAAACCTGTCCAGCTTAAAAGTGGAAGCTCTCCTTTACAGAGAATATGGTACTAATGGTACTATTCAACAGAAAAAAATTAACTTTTCTGGATTGACATTTTTGAGGAAAAAAATGTCTATAAATTATAAAAAAATTAAAAACGCAACAGTAAAAGAACTTTGACAGAGATATCCAAACGAAGGATACCATTGTAATCATAAAGTAATTTATCTTTCAAATAATGCAATTTATCTTTCAAATAAAAAAAAACTCTAACAAAATATCTAGAACTGTTACAGAGATACAGCATTTAAAAAAAATTTCCGAAATTCGCATCTTCAAAATGGTGTTCACAGTTTCATCTTTGGAGGCCTGTATCTCGGGGCAGGAATTTTTTTGGAGAAAACAGAAAAAAACAAGTTTCTTTCTTACTCCTGAATTTTGACATATGCTAAATTTAATAACATCTGAAATGGTGAAAGTAACCCCCCTGCCTGAAGTGATATGGATTATGCCATCTACACTGTGCATTACATTTATGTTATGAGTAATATTATGTGGTCAGTGGAGAATATCTATCCTTAAGAAGGAGCAAGCTCCAGTACACACACTGGTATTGCTGGACAAAACACACTTGTTTTCCAAACAACTTACTGGAAAGAAGCTCACTAATGTCACACCTCTCAATCATCGCACAAGTGCAAAAATAACGGATGTTGGGAAAAGTACATTTAGATGCTATAAGTGAGCAAAGTCAGTTGACACAAGGAAAGTCACAGCACAAGACTGGATATTTGTTGGATTTTATAATGAATACTCAGAAGAACTAGCACCTCATCTAGTGGCAGTTATCATAGACTGCTGATAGTTAGTTTCTCGTGTCATTAAAACAGTCACCCTAGTTTTTAAGGAGGCTTAGTGGATAGCTTCAAAGAAATAACACATGTATATCACTTTCACCAATCTGTTATAGAACCATGGAAAATGTGTAGTGGTAGCGTATAGCGACTTTTTCCAACTATGTTGTTCGACAACTGCTACAGAACAACCCACAACTGCTCTGGAACAACTGTCCAATCATAGCAGAAACAAATGTGGAGGGCGGGGCGTGTTAATTGCAGCGAAGCCTGTGCACGAACACTATATGTATTCGGCAGTTCATGTAGAATGGAGTCTGATGAAGTTGGTTGTGGAACCATTAGTGTGACATTCCGTGTGGTATGGCAACATGTTTCTAACATATCATTTGAGCAGTTGGACAGCTTGAAGCTGGTCAGTGTGTCACTATTGTGGCACAGAAATTGGCATGTCCATACGTGTCATCTCACAATTAGGCATGATGAAGGTGGAAATCTTATGTAAAAGCATATTGTTGGTCACAGACAGCCCACTACATTGTAAAAGGATCGGTAAGTAGCCCTAATGGCAAAAAGAAACAGACGTCGCACTCCTAGGCCGATCATTGCAGATCTTGCAACTGCTACTGATAAATATCTCTGCCAGAACATTTTCACAGTGATTATATCAGGCTGGTTTGCATACTCAAGAGCCTCTTAAATGCACCCCACTATAACCATGCCATCATCAAGAAAGAGTTCATTGGTGCAGGGAGTATGTTGGGTGGGGTCAGCAACAGTAGTCCAGAATGATGTTCTCCAATTAATCCCGGTTAACATTGGCAATGATTCTGGCCACCAGTTAGTGTGGACAGAGAGTGGAACATGTTACACAAAACAGAATGTTCATGTGTATCAACAGTATGGTCTAGGCATTTTGGTGTGGGCTGGCATTATCTACAATGGCCGAACACCACAGCGTACCTTTGCGCAAGGCACCATTACGGCCCAGTGATATAGAAGGGATATTATTCCGCATCATGTCCACCTGGTTATGGGTGCATAAGGTCCTGACTGTTTGTGGATGACAATGCCCTGCCACAGAGGCCTTGAAGTGTCGGATACACTGGAAAGAGAAGATACTGGATGTATGGAACAGCCACATACTCCCTGGCTCTAAGCCATTTAGAGTATCCTGGGATGCTCTTGGCATGTGTTTCCCACCGAACACTCTGTCTGTGCTCAATGCAAAAACTGAAAATTTGCCTGGAGAGAGGAGTGAGACAATGTCCATCAAGAACTCCTTTAACAGTTCAGTAGCCTATGTAATGGGTGCAATATGTGCACCAGTGTCCAAGGAGCACGTATTCATTACCATGAATCCTATTATCAACCTTTATGTTGAGGGTCTGACCTAAGTCAAATGTGAATTTCTTGTATCTGTTACTCTGCTATCTCATCTGGTGAAATTTGTGCCATGTTTCATTATAAATAAACCACTCCATCTCTATTATATGTAGTGTGTTTCATGTAGTGTACCATTACCTGTGATTATTCCTGTCGAAAAATGCGTATTCTCTTTTCCTTAGCATTTGTCAAGCAATGTATTACACAACTAGAATTCACATGAATTCTAGAAGTATCAATCAAGTAAAACCAGCTTGCTCTGAAAGGGCAGATGAAGATAGCAGAATTAAAATAATGTTTCTTGTCTAGTAAAAAGCCTTCAATACAGCCCCATCCTCTTTGTTCCATTTTATCCATCATTATGCCACATTTGGCACTTAACCCCCCCCCCTTTCCACCATTCTTCGGTTTTGTTCGTGTCCATATTCCTTCTTAAGTGATCTTCATGTTTTTCTGTTTTGTTCCAGCCCAGATGCCTTCTTAAACTGATGTTACTTGAGTCAATCAAACTTGCCCTCAAATTTGGACACCATCATTTGTTTTGATATTCTTTCATCTTCCATTCTCTTTACATTTCTAAACCATTTTAACTTACTCTTCTTAATTCCATCACTCAACTGTTCTATTCCAATTTCCTTCCTAACATCTTCATTTTTCACTCTGTCTCCCCTCATTTTCCCTAACACAACTCTTCGGATTTTCATTTCATTTCAATGTTTTGGATTCTACTCACGCAGGTCTCCAATGTATATGTCAATAGGGGTCTAAAATACGTCTTTTACATGTCACTTCCCTACACTTCATTGGCGACTCCCTTCCCCAGACTAAGCTCTTCACTCTCTGGTAAAATGCAGTGCTCTCTTGTACCCTATTGCTAATTTCTTCCTCCAACCTTTTACTCCACATTATTTCACTTCCTGAATATTTAAGTTTTTTCCAAATTCAATTTCTTGTCCTCTATTGCTAATTTGTCCTTTCTCTTCTCTGCCTCCTCTGGTTACCTCCACTGTCTTACTTTTTTCCCCCACATTGCATTTCAGGCCATGCTTCTCAATTTTTTATTTACTGTGTCATTGTTCTTGTACATACTTACTGTTTTGTCTCTGCAACACAATATCAGCAGCAAACAGTGTTTACTTCATCTCTCTTCTTTTATGAGCTGCTTTGGCCTCTTTCA